>NC_088603.1:109091291-109399235 GCF_036013475.1 Columba livia
TGCTTTTCTACCCAAATCTTGTCTGAACATAAAGGTAAAAAGACTGCTTACTTGACATATCTGAAACCTAGATAATAACAATTCAATTTGCTCACTTTTACCTAAGTGATTAAGCCTACTCTGTCCTGGAAACTGACTGTGGCAAAAACGCATATTAGGGAGTATAAACTGTAATCCAAGTATAAAAACTTCTTAGCTTCACATAACCAAAAAGAAAGGGTGATAAACTTACCTTGTGTAGCAATGTAGTGATTTGGTCTGTGATAGCCCTGAAATAAATTGAAAAAAATATTTAAGGAATATGCACCTGTTGGAGCAGTATTTGGTAAAAATCACAACAATAAATGTAACACATTAGATGCAAAGTTCTTTCCAGTGGGGGAAGGGCAAGGGAGAAGCAGAACAAGAAACAAATGTTTGCTGCAAGATACTTAAGTTGCAGTCTTGTACATTAGGGGACAGAAGTAATACATTCTTTCAGTCCCTTGTTGGCTCTGCTGAAAATGAACAGCACGAAATCCTCTCTAGCGCTTGCACCTAATGGCATCAGATGCTCAGGGAGGCTGAGATCTACCTCCAAGCTATTGCTATTGAGTGCAAAGCCTGCCCCTTTTATAACAGCGAAAGAATGCTAGATTTGCATTCAGCCTGGGGAAGGGTGGGGGGGATGTTCACTCTGTCTGGTGTGATTTATTTCTGAATAGCAAAAAGGAGAGTAAATTCCTTCAGTAAATGGTTTGGTATGAACACACTCATTCCCTTCTAAATAGGAAGAACCTAAAACAATTCTATGTTTCTCTGATGACAAGAGGAACTTAATCACAAGCTAGCCGTGCAATGAAGAATACACTGTGGATTCTTTGCAACGTGGAATAGGTTGCAAACAGGGAATGATACCATTTTTATAGTACTTGAGTTTCTGATGTGATGGGAGTGTCACCAAAAGTTTACATCACGCACTAGCTTGTTGGTAAATTCAGTTGTACCGGTGATCATCTTTTAATAATGGTTATGATGTGTTGTCAGTCATCAACAGGAAGAACTTAAAACTTCAGCTTGCATGCTGTTGCAATTTCTTTGTAAAAGAGCAACAGGCATAGCAGTGATGCCAGGTGGGAACAACTCAAACCAACCAATACCTTGAATATTACAGAACAAATAACATGAATTAGATAACTGTTTCCTTTGCATGCCATTGAAGCAAAATATGGAAGTATACGAACTGAGAAGTGTTCAGATAGCTACAAAGTCGATTTTTTCCACTATGTGTTATCTAATATCCCTAGTGGCTTGGATCTAAGAATTCAGTTTCCCAGCGAAAAAACACATGGGAAAAAATATAGCATAACTATTGCCCCTCTCTCTTTTATCTAAGAAAATTTCACAGTGTCTGTAACAGTGCCATTCCCTTATTAATATGTTTATTCTGACAACCTGACAACTGTACTAATAACTACATGCAAGAGTAAAACTGCAGCTGCTTTTGGAGCAGAAGAACATGCATTTCTAATGGAAACCTGGCTAGCAAGCTTATAAACAAATAATGCGGTGTTTTGTGGTAAAGTGTCTTTGGAAGACGTCTGTAGTCCTCCAAGCTTTGCAATTTGCTGATGATGAGGGAGAGAATTTTTTGGTTCTCACTCACTGTTTCTTTTAAGGCTACGTTCTATCCATCCTCTTGTATTTCCACAAGCAAAAAAAAAAAAGGTTGCTATGCAGCTATCTTATCAGCATTTTAAATGAGACTGTATGGTCCAAATCCTTATTCCTCACATCTTTTAATATTTTAGAGTGAGGTCCAAATCTGAGACAAGAACATACTAATAGCCTAAAATGATGCAACATTCCTCAGTGTTGGAGAAGGTGTGAAAGTGAATTCAAATCTAGGTCCCCAACATGAACTCTCTTTGCTTTGATGACCGATTACTCCCTTCAGAGTTTAGTGAGATGTCTAAGTAAATATAGTTCCCTATGTGCTTTTACCTCTGGATGATTGTGCTATTCTTTCAAACAACACGGGATGGAGCAGAAATCTGAGCTTAACTTAATGGTTCTTGAACATGTTAATACACATCAATAGAAGAAGATTTCTTCAGAAAGTTACAACTTCAGACTTCAGATTGTTACAACTGAACTACTTGCTTTTCTTGTATAGCTCTAGTTCCTCTATATTCCAAGAAAAACATCTGTTACGTTTCTATTTCATACCGGTGATTAAATTTGAACTGCAAACTGTGACACTGTTTTTCATAGATGCCACTGCTGAGCAAGAAATCTTTAGCAGACACAGTTTCTTATGAAGCAACACTTGTTTTACTTAGCCTGACATCTAGCACTCCATGGAAACAATAAAAATATTATCTTTGCTATCCATAGATTTCTGGCTTTAGATAGTATTGACTTTGTAATGATTTTCAATTCTACTTTTCATTCTTTCAACCAAAAACACCTTGTCTCTTAAAGAATTTATTCTAATGTAAAACATTAAGTTAACACGATGCAGAATGAACAAAGAAGCCACCTTCAATAATTAAACAGCCTACATATTTAATGAAATGTCTTGCTTGCATTAGAAGTACTGGTTAACAGCTGCAGAATATACTTTGAAGGCGACTTGAAAGTGCAGAGATGACAAGAGATTGCAAATCTCTGCATTAGGCATTACAGAGTTTTGTCACATTAATATGCAAACAGCTTTCTTTTCAATGTGGAATGATGCCAAGCTGTTGACAGAAAGTGAAAATAACATTTTGTTAGCCCATATAAGCACCAGCAGGCAAAGTAGCCATACAGCGTTGCTGGCAAGGTTTCAGTCTAGTGGCAGTTGGAGGAAATGACTCCTTTCATTTGCTTATTGACAAAACCTTTGAGGCTTTTTTTTTTCCCTCCAGTGTACACCTAGCTTCCAAAGATAGTACTTTCCAAGTACGTTTAGCAGCTGATACTAGCTGTGATATCTATTACAAATTAAATTATGAATAATGTGAAAATAATAAGGGCTGCCTCTTTGACTGAACACAATGTTAAGTTTGTCGACTACATCAGTATACGCACATCAATATAATTTCCATTGATATAATCGGAACTTGTTTCTCCTTCAATAGGCTGCAGTCTCACTCGAGAATGATCATCTGAAACGGGAACAAAGGATAGAAAAAAAAGTAATTAAAGACATATTCAGTAACAAAGCCTTCATCAAAATAATACTTTCAAGTCAAACTAAAGCCTCAGTATTTGCAAGTTCATGCTTGTTTTGTTGTTCACAAAAACATTGTATCTACATTTAATCATCATATCAGTCATTCATAAGGCTTTCCAAATCCCCTCTGATTTTCAGCCTGTCTTAAATATTTCTAATATGATATCCATTGCAAATATGTTTTTTTGCCTTGCCCTCCTTCCCCCCAGCTTTGTCAATAAAATAAATAACATAACGCTCTCAAAGGTTTAGTCATTTGGAAATGCTTCTGCCAGTACTCAAAATAAGCTGAAGTAATTCTACAAGACGTACTGCCACCTCACAGTTTCTGAAGGAAACTCATTATGGTTTCAGTAAGGGAGAAAGCAAAATAATGACAAAATCCAAGCAGTGAAATAATGGCTTTGTCACTGAATTTTGCTTCACTGTGGCCATCTATATCTATCCAGGAATATGCAAAAACTTCTCTGTTTTCCAAATTCCAATCCATCATGGCATGAAGTTGTTTCTTGTCAGCTGCCTCATTTTCTTCATGACACCACAGCAGTGATTGAGAAGCTCTAGAGGCTACATATCCCCTCAAAAAAGAACAGTCCGTATACTGGCAGAGCTGCTGCTTCTTTGAGACTTCATACACTCCTCCTGATTCTCTTGGTTCAAAAGCAAGAAAACACAATGTCTTTTCCAGAATACTGTACAAGTTGTTGATATAATAATTGGGGGCTACGATCTCAAGCATAGAGAGGTGGTAAATAGCCACTTTACTGCTGCTTTGTTAACAAGTTACTCTTGCTAATTAGATACCTGTGTATTATTGTTTTTTAATGCTGCTTGCTAGTTGAGTTAATGTTATTTGCAGCTGATGAAAAACCTTCAAGACTGTCATTATTTGTTGTAAATTTAAATAGCATTAGAACACTTGCTACTTGCCACCCATGCTCTGGATATCTTTTTCTTTCAACTTTAAAAACCCTAAAAGATAGCAAATGAAAAAACATGAAAAGGCCAAAAACCCCAACTTCATCATAAGCAGCATAATACTGCCCACACTATGGAGGAGGAAGGAGAGGGCAGGTGGTTCTTAAAATAACATTGTTTTAGAATTACAAGTCAAGATATTTTCAAATGGCTGAGTAGGAAAGGAATAGGCAAATTCTTTATTTCATCCTCTTTTATGCTCCAGGTCTCAGGGACTAGAGATCTCAAAGCCCCATTTGCCTCCCTGGGATTCTCCTGGGAGAGAGAAATGGCACAGCTGTAAACCAAATACAGTAAATCAGAATGAATAAAAATTCCAGCTCTAGGTTCCACACAACCCTTGTTTTGCTATTTTCTTGTGATAATTTCACCCAACAGTCTTCAAGAATGATTTTTTCCGAACATGTTGGAACAGGTCAACCTTTTCAGCCTCTATATTCACTTTTCCAAGACTAAAAATCTACAGAGATGCTACTCTCCATTCCATAACCCTATCGAGCTATCCTTATCCAAGCACTGTGCTACCTTCTGCTTAATTAAGTTATTTATCAGTTTCTTCAGAACAGAGGTTCAGCTCATAGGCCCTTAGTTCTAAAGTTCATCTTACTTAAGAAAGATACTACTACTACTACTACAACGTTCTAAGCTCCAGACATGTTTGCTGCTTTTACAGTTTCGGGACCTGATCCAACTTCTGCTGAAGTCAGCCGACTTCAGAAGTCAAGCACGCTTGGACTTATGGTATGTCTTCATCCACGTCTTCACGATTTCCTGCATCAGTGACTTAAAAGCATTCTCACCAGGACAACTCAGGCTAGTAAAGAACTACACTTTTATATTTCTTTAATTACGTAGGGCAGGATTCAGTTGTCTAAGCATAAGCATCTCATGCCACTTTACATACCCCGAGATATACTGCCTAGCTTTCAGCTGCCACTATGGAATAGCAGAAGTGTCTCATGTGTACTGTGTTGCATTCGCTCGTCCTGCACAGATGTCCTAGGTCACCTGAAACGGCACTACATGTTTATGTTTAGGCAAGTGAATCCTGGCTTTGACAACTTGCACACCAATGAGTTCCATATTGAGCGACGCAAATTTAAATTTCCCACCAAGAAACATCTCAAAATTGTAACTTCCTGTTATTTCTTTTAGACTGATTATTCAATTGAATAATATGCAGTGGTATCTTTTCTTTACCTTTCGTGTTACTTTGTTATTTTCTTTATTTATTGCAGTCTTTCTTTGCAACATTTCTTGCTTCAGATTGTGCAAAACTAAGTAAGTTATCTCATAACTGTACCTTCATATTATCTTTTTGCCTTTTTTTTTCTCACTTATATCCTTTCTAGTACTGCATTCTCAGCTAAATTTCTGGGAATTCTGGAGGTAATGGACTGTTTGATACCCATTTATTTGCAGTAGAGCTGAAGCGACGCCCTTTTTTATTGCTTTGAAAATTCTCGTTAACTCCTTACTGCATGGCAACACTTCTTAATTCAAAAAAATTCTTTAGTCAACAAAAAAGAAATGTCACACTGTGCCTATGCCTGCGCTTATGTCAAGTAGATTTAAGCCTAAGAGGTATATAAGCCATATATTCTTCCAACATGCATGTTGATTCTTAAATAGTCTCTAGGTTAACTGTCTAGACTTTTAGGGTATTTTTTTCCTTCATACTTCAGCTGCTTTTGACAATTTTTGTATCTCTAAAATACTCTCTTTTTCAGCTCTTTGTTATTTTGATACCCCTCTATTAGGAAATCAAACTTAACTTTGCACTGATCACTTAAGCTTTCAAAATGAGTTACGTTAGAATCCATCTGCCTTTGTAGAAAATGTTAACAGATAATGAATATTAGCATTTTATTCTCGCTCTCCTCACGTTACCTACAACATGTATACGCCAGCCTACAGACTGCTCTATCTCTAACACTCCCCTTGAGCAGCTGGCTGATCAGTACGTCTCCCCAGCGACCCCTTCCTGGGTTGTGCCTTGCTGACTCTTTGCAAATCAAGCCTTTTATAAATGTCTCACCTGACATCGTTAGCTGCTTTTAAAAGGTGTGATCAATAATCTCTTCTCATTTAGTCAATATTGAGTTAGGTAAAAATAAATACAGGACCCCTCCCATTCCAAAATTACCTCAAGATCTCTCCTGAGAAAAAAAAAAAAACAATATATTTTACCAAAATCCATGCATAACCCTACAAAGTCATGGCAGAAACGGAATTTTTCTGAGGTAAGAAAATATTAATTTAACAGATTCATGCCAGTTTTAGTTCCTAAATAGAAAACACAAAGCTTTTTGTGCTCAGTAAAGAAGGAGCACAGTTTCTGTGGGTGACTGAACTGTGATCAGGTTCAGGGTGTTGATACAGTGGCTCACAAGTTATAGCCAGCCTCATATAGTGGGAAGGGCATGCTTGTTGCCAATTAAATGCGCATCACTTGGGTAATGTAAAACATGTTACCATTTTGACAGGCTCCTGCAATGCTAGCTGCTTGGTGCTATTGTTTTAGTTCCCTCAGAGAACAATAATGACTGTGAGCAATAATGTAACAGTAGTATCTTGGGGAAAATTTAAATAAAGAGGATAAATGGATGGAAAGAAATACATTAAATGCTTTAAAGAAAAAAATATACATTTAATTATCATCATGTATCCATAGTCAGTGGCATCTGAACCATCATATTTTTAAGTCTTTAAACATAGCATAAAAGGGCAATTTAGTAAAATGCTTTTCAGCTAAAGCAGATTCTTCATACAACTATCTGAGACAAATTTTCAAAAATCAACCACTAAAATTGTACTCACAAGCTGTCATTTATCCAGCAGAAAAATACACAAAATAATTAAACTGTTAACTACTCCATTTGCATACATTTAACGGACAACAAACTGTGGGCAGTTCCAGCCTCTCTTTTGAGATACTCCCTTTAACCACAATGGATTTTAATTTTAACTTGTGTTATCTGTGTTTTCACAGCCACATAAATAGGAAGTAAATAGGCCACATAAATAGGAAGTGTTTTTGAGAACACCTCCATCCAGCTCTTTCCCTTTGCTAAATACTGAGGACATTAAAAGTAAATGGAGATATAAATGATCTGAGTTACATTTGCCCTCTCAGGAAGCCTTCAGTATCACTTGTAATTGCCATTGATTTGTGTATCTAAGATCCTTTACTTGTTTTCCCTTGGCTACTCATCACTTCATTGCCTCAGACATATAGCACTAGCAGTGTTCTGTCTTCTTCAACCAAAGGGTGTCAAAGTATACGACGATGCCTAACATGCCATTTAAGAGGGGACTGACAACACTAAACCCTGACTAAAAGCAAAGATCTATTGTCATAGGCTTGGATTGGAAAAAAAATTTCACAAAGGAAGGATAAACATAAAACATTTTGGTATTCTTATTTATTCCTTCAGTATTTTTACTTAAATGACAATAGTCATCTAATGCATTGCTACAACCTCACAAAACAAGTTTGTTACACATTAAAGATTGCTTTGAGGGAAAGAAGCAAACCCACATCTAGCTAACTTACCTTATTATGCATATGCTGCATCCCACCATGATATTCCTATTTTCCTACCAGATTTCACTTCCTTTCTCTGTAAGTAGCACAGTATGCATCCAAAATACACAGCAGTACTACCATATCCATTCAAAATGATGTGGCAGATAGATAGCATCTCTTACTTAACTTGCCTCCCTCTCCACAAACATTTGCCAGGGGTTCTCCTCCTGCTGCAGCAAGTGACAGACCTGCTTTCTCTTTGTAAGACTGTTTCAGCCCAGCTGGGCCACAGTGATATAAGGGCCTAATCACAGCACCTACTGCAGGTCACTAAGTTAGGAGTTGGTCTCTTGAGACTTGTTATGCAAGCACTGCAGACAGAACCTCCTGAGGTGGTGATTCAGAAGCATTCAGATGGGCTCTGTTTCTGAATAATTTCTCTAAAAGAGCTGTCACTCTCTCTGTGAAGTCCCTGTGGTTCATCGATGAGGAAAACTAGATAGATCTTTGCCTGGACAAGCACCTAGACTAGGTGTTGAAGTTACGCAGTGCAAATATGCGTTATGTACTCCTTCCATAGATCCTCCACATGTTCAGACAATCAGCACTGTTTATTCTTCTATGCTGTCTCATGTACCTAGGGTTATATGTGATTTCTGAACTCCAGCAGTATCATTAACTGATCCCTCCTTAAAGTCCACTGTTACACCACTGTGTCAATAATAATATAATTTTATCAAACTTAATGTATTTTCTGCCCCTCTGTTCATGTGCGGCATCTCTCGCCACAGCTTTTTGCAATCTCATAATGCCAGATTTAGGGGTCATTCACCAAAGCAAGCTATCATCTCCTAAAGTTCTTTGATTAATAGTAAATCTCACCTTCATCAAGCTTGGCATTTTTAAGTAAAACACAAAGATTCTGCTTTCTTCCTTAGAGCCTGTCCGGCATTAAGAGGGTAAGTCAGGATAGCTGTCTCTGTTATTGAGGAATGCTTAACACAGCAGTATTGTCCACTCCTACAATATCCACAACCCAGTGTACCCAATATCAAGGTACTGATGCGATCATGTGTACTCTTTCACTAAGGTGCCAGCATCAGTTTGGGAGCTGTTAGAGCCAAGTATTGGTTAAAGGTGTCATTCTCCATTAGCCAGACATTGATCAGAGGGTGGAAAGTTTACAGAAGGCTAGTTGAGAAAATGCATTAAATCTGACAGCTTTTGCAAAAAAAAAAGTAACATCTTCCCTCACTTTTATCTTCCTAATTAGAGAAGAGGAATAGAAGTCTGATATGAGCATGAGGCTGGTTGGTCATTCTTATCCTGTTCTGAAGGCAAGTTAACACGGTGCACAATTATGTTGTCAACACTTACATGCAATGATATTCCCATATCTATTTTTCATTCTGTTCTCATCTTTCTTAGCTGAGTCCCACGGTGCAGACTGTCCTTCAAAGAAACTCTAAAAAAAGGAAAGAAAGTGACATTAAGAAAAGCATGCAGAAACAGTTACTTTATGGATAAACCAAGGAGAAAGGCAAACAGTACTTGCAGGTATTGTTGTTAGAAGTGTCATTTAACTGATTCTTTTATTGAGCAAAAATGTGAGTCTCCTGTGTAAATGGTATTTCTGTATAGCTCCCGATGCTATCTAAAATTTCACATGAGATTATTTGTGTAATAGTAAGAAGAATTATTTCACGTGAAGTGCTATTAAACCTTTAAAAAGCTGCATGCTTGCAACACTAAGAGTCCTTCATTTGTGCTATCCAGACTCTCCGCATATTTCTCATACACACACATGAAGTTGAAGGCACTTCAGCATCAGTGTTGGAATTGCTTCAGGATAAGCGCAGAATTACACACTGTGCTAACACGTTTCAGTTACTTCTTGGCAGATGACCTCATGGATCTAAACATATATATGCATTTAAAAAAATTCGGATTCAATTAGCATGTATGCGTCTCTCTTTTAAAAAACCACACTTTATGATACCACCAAGATGATTATTTTGTCAGAGAATAAAAATAATGTGATTTTGTGAAAGACATAATCTAGTAATGACCCAACTTCTGTGCTGCAGTTAATAGATTTAAGGTAAATAAGAAAGTTGAAGGTGCTAAAATATATATTTTTACATTAATAAAACACACAAGCTGCCAAAAGTGCAACAAACAAGTTGTTAGGTCCTATCTGTCTTGTGCATTCTGTGGTCTAAAAGAGCATTTGCATAATTTCTTAATTTACACACTGTATCTGTAAATCATTTAATGTAGATGCATTTTATAATTTCTTATTGAAATATTAATCTCGGGTTAAAAATATTTAGTTGCCAAATAAACCAGTGGAATTCTATCAGGACGATGGCTGGTCTTAACTCATGTTTTTTTACTATAATGATCAGTAGATTAAATCTTGATCCAAGACAGACATGAAGGTACATGATTAACTTTTCTAGTAAGAGAAGCCAAAAAATGGCTGAGTTCCAAACTAAACAGGGAAAACCTTGGGAAGTTTGTTTCTCTCACAAGACCTCAACACATTTTGAGTGGTTTAAACTAGGTAATGCTAATTAAATGGACTACCATTAGTGTCCTTTGCCCTCATACTTGAAATGTATTTTGTTCAAATACCAGTGATTGCCATCAGTAAAGAGCACAAAAGTCAAAATAAGCCCTTGATCTCTTGCTGAAGTCAATGGCACACAGGGGCATTTAGAGTCTAAAATGACTAAGTTCACTAGAGTGCTGGTTTCCAAGTTATGATATGGCAGTTCCTGGGAATACATGGATTACTTCTAAAAAGGTTGTAAATAATAGCCTAAGAACAACAGAAGCCCTGTCAAAAAGTTTCAATTTGTTTGTCCTTCATCTATCCACACTTCCTTATAAAATTTTTAAATGTTTGCAAATTGAAATTATTCGAACCCACTAATATAAATAAGTTTCACCTTAATCATAGCATAGCATCATTTGGTACAGCTCTGAGAAATGCAGATTCCTTCCAGGATAGAGAAGTGGAACCCTATGAATCCTAAGATGATTTACAGCTTTGTGGCTGTTTGCCAAAAAGGCACCAATCGTTATCTGATTATACATTTGCCAACGGCATCTAAAGCAAGCAAGCCCTCCCACTCCGGAGCACTCTCAACTCAGGAAAATTGTTTTGTGATAAACTAGATCGAACTGCATACAGAATTGCTCTCCATGGGCAAAGACCTATGTCTCAATTTCTTGCAAAATTCATGCTTACTCTCAGACAGCACTGGATGATGAACAATTAAACATAGTTAAAGGCAAAATAGAGATGAAAATGTTCAGCAACAAGGCTCCAAAGGCAACACCCTGCCCCTCTACCCCCCAATACTAATCATTAATTCGATCTAAAATTTGACCTGATTTCTTCCTCAGGATTTTGGGCTCCTCTATTTTTCTTACAGTCCTTCTTCTAGAGACTAGTTCACAGAACTGATCCATAAGACATTAAGTGGTTTTAGGTTTAATTCACTAAGCATTACATGTGCTGTTACAGAGACAGAGTCCTACTGATACAGCTTCCAAGTTGACATCTTGAAATATGGAAGACTCAAATATACTTCTAGGGACTTCTTCTCACTTCTTCCTGTCCCACTAAAGAACTTTTATAAAATTGCTTTAAAGCGATTGATTAACATAAATCTCTGGAGATGACTGGGAAAGATTTGCACAGTATTGGATTCAGGGAAGATATATAAAAGGCATTGTACTGGCTTGGCCAGCTTGTCTGCTTATCAGCTGCTAATGTACGGGTTCAATTTCTCCTACCTGTTTGGAACTTCTGAAAACAATGATAAGCTTAATGAGCCTTGCAGAAAAAATATCTCTTAATAATATATCTGTAGTATAAATAATTCCGTTCTTTAGAATATATATATATATCAAACCTCACAGAACAACAAAACCCAGGAGACAGAATTATGTTTCCAGCTACTGCATATTGACTTCACCTTCTTTATTAGAAATGTATTATAGAAAAAGAACTCCCTATATGCATTTTTCTTTGGGTTTTTATCAATAAATTAGTGAATGAAATAAAAACTATCACACAGGGAAAATAGATGTAATTTATCTAGATCCATTTTTCTTTTTTTAAATTCATTTTGGGATACACACAGGTATTTGAGGGAGAAGTGTACAGAAAAAATAATTTGAAGGAAGAGGTATTACCGTGCAAAAGCATAAAAAGAAACAGTTATTGTAAAAGACAGCTGGAGTGTCATTTCCTAAATTCCCCATGTGCTGCCATTACACAAACCGCAACAGAACGATAATCCACGATGACTTAGAGGGAGAAATCCCATTTGTCCCACAAGTAAAGAACAGAGCAGATACCTCATAACAGATGCTCTGCCAAGATCTTTCCTTACTTGGGAGAAATATTTGTTTCATTACGGAAATTTTTTTTAATGTCTTTCCTGTCATATCACTCTCCAGGGAGGCTGCTGCACAGCAGCCCACACATTATCTTAGTGGCTATTCATTCTAATTCATCCTTAAAAGTTCCTTAAAAATGTGAGCTATTAGGAAGAAATATGCCCCCAAACAGCTTCATTCCACCAAACGTCTGGCAAGAAACTGAAAATTAGTATAGGACATTTCTCAAATAATTTAATTATTTCTTTAACTCATATCTACCCAGCCTCCACGATCTACTTGAAAAATCACAGAGTCATAGAATCATTTTGGTTGGAAAAGACCCTTAAGGTCATCTAGTCCAACTGTAAACCTCACACTGCCAAGTCCAACACTAAACCATGTCCCTAAGCACCACATCTACATGTCTTTTAAATACCAAAATGAAACATTTCTCAAAACAGCTGTTTATACAGCAGACAGTTCAGTATGCAATGTCAACCATCACTCTGTTATTAGAAAATATTTCAATAATCAGGATAAAACAGTTTCTGAAAAAAACCTGAATTATACAGAACGTCTGCATATACAACATGAGAACTCGTCAATGATGCAGCAGCAGGATCATTTCAGGATGAATGTGAAGCTTTTGCTTGCTTTAACTCAATGCTGCAGCGGTTTCCATTAAAAATTAAATATTTGCCAAGGGCTAATTCAGTGTGACCCTCTGTCTAGAAAATAACTGCAATATCTCAAATGAGAGGGGGAGATAATAATTGCAAATACAGATTTTTTTAAATTATTCCCTTTCCTCATTTAAAATTCATAAGACCAGAAAATATTGGAAGAAATCTGTATAAAAGTACAGTTTGAAGAGGCTGTAATGTGGAGAATAGGGTAAGATCTTCAGGATACAATTTGCAGCTCTGTTGATTGTCATTTTTGGCAACACAATTTTGATCCTAGATTTTAATGCTTCCAATTAAGGACAGTAAAAATAATGCATCTTTCTAAGCACTTTAAATATGAAAATGCAAAGTGTTGAGTGGTATTACTATTTTTATTATTAATCCAAAGCTAAGCAGCAACTTTTTAAAAAAATACTTCATAGTTGCTAGGTGATGACAGCATAGTCTCTTATGATATCATTTACAAAATGCAAGCAAAGAAATAAGAAGTTAAGGGCATCATAAATCTTGCTCTTCCTACTTAATAAGCAAGAATATTATTCACAGGTACAAAGAAATGCATATTCCACTGTGTAAAATCTTAAGTTGATCTGTGGATTTCTTTTAAATGTATGACTCTTTCTGATGTCTGATTTTCCTGATTGACCCTAAGTTTCTCCACTGGCAACTTCCATTTTTCCATTGCTATTTCTGCATAACCAGATTAAGATATACTTTAGTAAAATGAGTAATTTGACCTATTCAGTTATAGATGCCTCTGGATTTGTTTTTAAGCTTCATGTAGAGACTTACACACTGTGTCTACTTTAGGCCAAACCAGACAATTAACAGTGGTCCTAATAGAGGTCCTTGTCTAATGGAGGTCCTTGTCTAAGCTCAATTAGCTATAGGAGAAACATACATTTCTACCATAGGTCCTCTGTGTTGCACCTAAATTAGATGCCTAAAGTGCCCTGAATTGGATAATGAAGATACATCACTAGTTTTATCTAAATGTATCACCCTTTAATATTGCTGTGTCCACTTTATATGTGGAGATTACAGATGGAAAAAAATGCATCCATTAGACTCTGAGTTAAGATACTAGTGTCATGTTAGACTCTTCTTTGTATTTACAAACTCTAGTAAATACACATTTTATTTTAAGCAAGTCCTTAAATGTCTGGAGGACATTCAGGATGATTTAATGAACAGCGCAAGATTTATGAGTACAGTAAATCTGTCAGTTCGCTGTTTTTTCAGTATTTAGAATCTGCAAAATATCTGGCATGTGACGATGTCCTTGTTACTTAACAACATTAACTGTTTTTTTTTAAACAGCAAATTGAAATAATCACATTTAGTTTGCTGATAACTGAGCATTTAAGCTAAGGAACTAAGAAGGGTCATTGATAGTTACGTTAAAGTAAACTGCAGAGAGGTCCAAGCTATGAAACGACATTTTTAATCTTCTAGTCACTTTGAGGAACGATTTTGTAATTGAAAATGCATCACCTGCAAGTAATAGATCACCTCAGGTGTTTGTGAGCAATGGTAAACGATTTCACTGATGGCAACGAGCTGTATGCAAGCTCTTCATACTTCAATCACTGCTTTGGTCACTGAAAGCATTTGTGGATGACAGCGTGCCACTAGAGAATATATTCACGATCAGCGTTTTCTTCTCTGTCAGCTTCAATCACTGAGAATTATGTCCAGTTTTCAAATAATGGAATTAAAAAACCCACAACATTTCACTATGTCTGCCCTTGAAAACTGTCTGTTGCAAGAGCCAATGTGAAAATCTATCTAATCAATTTAAACTACCTTCAGCAGTTATAAAGCACTTCCAAATGTGTTACTGTAACCTAGGTCTGAACATGAAAGAAAAAAAAAACAAACAAGTCATCATAAAGACTGTTGAATATATCAATGTTATCACCAAAACTCCCTCATTCTGTTCAGAATTTTCTGGAAAAATTAGTCTAATAGTTTACATGAGGTTTTCTGAGTGTGAGACAAAAGGCGCAGATCAGTCTTAAAGCAGACACACAGTGATAGTCTGACACAGAGCAACTCCCTAAGACTGTTACTGATGCTGCTTTTGTGGTTGTGCCTCCTTGAACTGATGTAAAAAGAAAAACAAAAAAAACACATTGACTTATAAAGGCTTGCATAGCCAGAGGTAGGAAACAGAGTCTTTTTCTTCTCAGGTGCTTTTACGTTAGACACCTTTACACAGGAGAAGAAAAATAGGAAAGCAAAAGTCTTTCTGGTCTTCTGAGGCACTGAACGTCATAGTCGCTGCCTACATTAAATGTTGAAATGGAAGGGGAACTGTTAACTCCTCCACTGACCAACTGCAGCATGATGTAACATTCAAATTTGAAAGAAAGAGAACTAAAACCATGTGGTAAGACAAAATCTGGTACTAATTCTGTCATTGTGCTCATTTTTCAGAGGCAAGATGCTTTCAATTAGTCTATATTCTAATATATTTGTATTTTTAAACTCACAGGCTTTGGTATTCCCTGGACAGCTCGCCAGTCTAGTCAAGCTATAGCTGCATAATGAAAACATATTAAAACGATGCTTTGGTATGGTGTCTTTAACGATATAAACACTTGTAGCAGTTAGCGTGAGTTAGCTCTAGTTGACAATAGCATTAGCAAATGCACACAATATTTAGTTAACACTATAGGATGAGAAGGTGGCTTATCTATAAGAGTAGAGAAGTAACTTAAGTGAAAGTGACTTGTGAATCACTATGAAAATAGTGAAGGTGTTTCACAACTTCAAGAGTAGCAGATCCTGAGTGCCAGCCATGGCAAAAAGTAGTTTTTAGGTGCCAAGTGCATTTGAACAAAATAATCAAGAACTAGGTATTCTTTTCTACCCAGTCCTATCGCTGACAGTGTTATGGGTTGCTCAGGGAGATGACCTACAGGACAAGGGAGGAGGCCTCCAGAGAGACACAGTAGGAGAACACAGGGCATGGCTGGAACCACCACACAAACCCACCTGACTTCTCTCCTGGACCGTGTCCTCCCTCCTGTGGAACAGGAAGTCATGCAAGTTGTAAAATTGGATATATCTGTGATTGAAATGTTTTGGTAGCTGAGTACATTTAGTCTCCAGTGACCAATCATCATCAGGTCTTAAACCATGACAATACTGCAAAAGAGAGTGTCACGGAGTGCTCCTTTAATAAATACTTAAGAATTACTGTCCATATATTTTTTTAAATCAACCTGTTTATGAGATCTGTCAATGTCATTTCTTATCTTGGTATCTAACACTGCCACACCTGAAGTTCACTTGTAAGAACAGAAATCTTTATAGATTCTGCAGAGTGGTCTAAAAATTGGATAGATAACTTAATTTCTATAAGCTTTCAGAGCCATTTTCATTTTACCTACTTAAGTTTTAAAACCTCCATTATTACATTCCTGTAAAAATTTTAAGATTTCCATATAAGAAAAGATTTTAGAAATACAGTGAAATGTGAATTAGTAAGAGAACTGCAATAGAACACACAATTAAAATTCTCATTTATTCCCTGGCATACTAGATACCAATAACTTAACCTCATAAATCTTTCTGATTTATCTCCAGCAGAAAAATATAGTATGTTTATGGGATTTTATGATCCTTTTTTTATAGAAAGGACCCTCTGGGTACAATATGCACACTTGCACGGTAACTAATAAGCAGGCTATATTATTTTTAACTTGTTTGTAAAAAAAATTAAAGTTGGTCTCAAACAGTGCTTCTTTCCTCTCATGAAAATAGATTTCCTGCTTTTGGAGGATTTAATGAACAGTTTTCATGTACAGCATGGGAGAGTTTCCCTACTCCTCTCTCACTTTTTTAAACACAATACGTAATTGAAACTTTTGTTCACAACTATCATACTTTGTACATTTTCAAGAAGACAGTGAACTTGAGCAACGCTCATGACCATCATGTCTGTAAACATAAAGTGAATGAACACAGGCTACACTGAATACCAACCACTTCTGTGCTTTGATAGGAAACCTCTTCTGGGGAAATACAGAAAGACATTGATCACCACGTAGGCACTATCCATCCCTTTGTGAACAAAATTATCTGCTTTATTATTCAGTAACTCTGTTATCTCCTTGCTTCCTCCCTGTGTTTTTCCAAAAGATGTAATTACACACTACACAAGTAAAAGATGGCGCTCAGTTATTTATTTCTTAATGAAAATTCCTACTTACCAAACATAGGTGTTTATACAAAAGGGGCAGGACTCAGAGTTCCATACAGTGCACTGCATGTATGGATAAGGGTTTTAAGATAAATTTAAAGTTAACTTTTTTATACCATCTTTAGAAGGGTAACATGCAAATACCTTCAATGACTTGAACAGAAAGAAAATATTCAGCCTTATCACAATGATACTGTTTGAATGAGGCCAAAAATGAAAGGTATCTTAAGATACTGAGTGAAGGCAGAGGCATAAACTCTGAGCTAATGCAGGTATTCAAGGTATCATTACAACCATCTATGAGTTAACATTATTATTATTGTTATTATTATTATTATTATTATTATTATTATTATTATTAGTTATGGTAACATGCCTCTTCTGCCCCCATCTTTGAAAATTTAGCTCACTTTCCGGTATTAGAGGATCCAAAGTAGCTATTGCCTGCCAAATTAAGAGTGTAATCACTTCTTTTTCCAATATCACAGTGCTAATTTCTGGTGCTCTTTTCCTGTATGTGTTTTATAGGTACCCACAATGACAGACCCCTAGAACTTCCAGACCGAGCGAGTTGCAATATTGCTGTTAATGGTGCCACAGGCTTTGATTTTTTGCATCACAGATCTGCAATATTATTCCTTGCTATGACTCCTTGAGACTTCCTGTTGATGAGCTTTGTAGAATAAAGGAAATGACATCCTGTTTCATGTAGCAGCTGTTTCCTCTGACTCCTCTTTCCTCCTGGGCTGCAACTCTGCTTCTCGTTTCCTTTCTCTCTGTTTAGAGTTATTTACATTTACCTAAGGATGTCTGTACGCCTTTGCACTGCTACAATATTAGAATTTGGAAAACTGCGGCTTTGTCTCTTCTTGGTTTTTGTTTCCAATTTTTAATCAAGAAACTCTTTTTCAAGTACCTTTCTGCCAAACAAAACATTCCTTCCATAATACTATTTGGAAGTCAGAAGTACCTCACTGTTAGATTTTCCCTGTTGAACTCAGAATGTTAGAAGGCAGGTGGATTCTACAAAGTGCTTTTATGTACCTTAGAGCTTTGAGAACATTATATTAGATCTTTTTGTACACTTTAAATTTTAACTCAAAAAACTAATCGAAGATTTAAATACTTCTTCTGAGTCTAGCCCATTTTTCCTCCTAAAGATTAGTACTACGATATTTGATTTACTTTACAAATAATAAAAGCTTTCCCTAGGGAACAGTTTCAAAGAGCTAATGAAATGTTATTAAATCAGAGCATAAAGATACAACGTGCTATGAAAAAAGTAGGCAAGAGGTATGAAAATTTTCTTCCTATAGTAAAGAGTTTGCAGTTGGTTTCAAATATAACATGAAAGGGGAGAAAAAAGAAAAATAAATGAAAATCAAAAGTACACAGAAAGAGACAGAGAAAGAGAAGTGTGAAGAAGCCAAAAATTTTTTTAGTCAGCAGAAGAAAAACAACAGTGTGCATTTAACTCAAGCAGTAAGCTTTGTGTTGTTGTCATTATGGTTTTCTGTTCACTCATGTTTTATGTAGTGATTGATGACAACTACTCCACTCTTTGCCTACATGTGCTATGTAATGCACAAACCAAGGCTTAAGGATTTCAAGAAACTCTTTCTGAAGTGAGTGGAAAATACTTACTTTCCATGGCAAAATACTTGCTTTCCATTACTCAATTGACACTGTAGGCTGGGATATTGCTCCTTGAGCAACTATATTATTTAAGAGGTACTATTTATTTAATACCTGTGCACTTCTGTCATCTGCTTGCTGAAGATTATTTCTAAAGAAAGGTGACCAGCATTGAACTGGTGGACACATATGCTGATAAGAAAGCTCTCTTTTGATGCATTTCTAGCTAATCCAGTAATATTTCTGCCTCACTTTATCTGAATAAATCATTGTAATTGACACAGTGTGTTGAGCTCAGAATTCACAAGAACTGCTTGATTCTTTAAATTATCAGCTGACCCAAGCATAAAAAACCTGATAATATTTTCAAATCCCCTGTAAAGACAAGCTGTTTCTGATTTAGAACCACACAATTTGGAAAAACCTTGAACATAATAGAACTCCCTGAAGCAACAGAAAACAGCATGTGGAGAAACAAAACAAAAGCAAATAAATATTGAATTTGAAAAGTGAACAAAGCTGCTCCTATCTTCATCCAAGTTGTAATGTACACACAGCTGATCTGACCTTACAGAAGTGATAAAGCACCCCTAAAATTTTTCTCACTATATTAGCCTTCAGGGTTTTCCAGAGTGTATCTAAGCTGCTCTAGTTAACATAGTTTGGATAGAAGATAAAAAAGAAACAAAGGGCAAATAAGAAGATTTTAATTCTGCTGAAGGGCGGCACTGACATCTTATAAACCTACAAGATAAAAGCCAGAGTACAACTGGTGTACATGGACGGAACACAAATATTTTGCAGACTGTTGTTTTTTCCAGTGGATAAGATAGTATTTTCAGGGGAAGCAAGAGCAGTAGGGTAGGTTAAAACAGATAAGGGTCTACTTGCAGTGCCCTTTCAAAAAAATGATAGCACTTCATTGTGTTGGTTCATTACATTTTTTGATCCTCACAGGAAACTTTGGTGCCTGCATGTCTGCTTTGCTTGATTGCAAATACACTCTTTGCTAGAATATATGAAGATAATTATTCGTTGCTGTAGGCTTGACTTTTAGCCCAGCATTTCCCTTGTTCTAAAGAAAAAGACCCCTTTCCATCTAAAGTTTGGTGTCTACTTCCTTGTTGTTTGCTAAGCTGTTTTGCTCTGGGGAGGGCAGTACTGGGTCACAGAGGAGCTGCTAAGCGCTTCCACAGCAATGGGAGCTCCTGCTATTCCACTATTCAAAACTCTTGGCTCCGGCTTTTTAAAGTGACGTTTCCTTTTCCCAGACATCCCTCTGCAGGCTCTCACTCTATAATTGCTTCCTGCCAATCATCTTCCCTTGGACAACTACACACTTACTGAAAAGGAGTGGGTGGGTAAAAACTATGAAAAAAATGCTGTTGGTCCTAGACGATTCCACACCCCTCTGTGAAACTACTGAAAGAATAATGCAGAGTATTTAACAGCATATAAAGATAATCAGCATAAAAATAGTGGCAGTACTAATGGGATTGACAATGATGGCAAGCATTTCTGTCCATTGTTAACCTAATCATTTTTAGCATGCTCACTGCATACTGACAGCAGCACTTCATTACAGCCTCAAGACTACTTGTTAAAACAAAGAGTGTCTGGTTAGGCTCACTAATGAACAGCAGTAGCTCACCAACCTGAATTGTCCTGTTTTGATGTTTGAAATGTATATACAGTGCTTTCTAATTCCAAGAGAGGTATCCCTGCAGCAATTTAGCAAGCAGGCTGTTTTAAGCCATTTTAAGCCATTTTATTCAGATATGTAATACACAGGATCACAGGCAACTCAAATGACCCAGACTCAGCTAATAGGTAAAGTAAAGTGGAAGGGCTCTGGGTTAACAATGAGGGAGGGGCAAAAGGGGTTGCCGTCCTGAAAGGCTGTCACTTGAGGACCACTTCTGCATCATTAAGCTAACAACAGAGATGTGGTACTAGTACTTTGCCAATGGAAAAGCACATACCATACACAAGTGACAGTTCCACCACGGCATGTATCCACAGGGGCTTACCAATGGAAGGAGCTTTGAGAAGCCTTCTAAACTTGCATTGCCATTGTGCAAAACAATGGAGATCTCTGAATGTGAAAATGTCTCTTCTTCCTTATAATTTATCATGCACACAGCATACATTCAGAAAATATACTCTGCAAGTGAAATAAGCATTGGACTAACAAACAGGAAAAAAATCAATCTCCAGCAATAATGATAGAAATGGCAATTTGAGTGCCATCAGTTTGCCATCAGTTGCTGGGCAGATGTGTGACAAAGATGTCTCTTCACTCTTAGTTTGGTAGTGTTTTATGCTTGCTGTGTAAAACAGCATAGTTTAGCAAAGAAAAGAACCAAATGTAATATTCATAGAAGACAGACTCCAGGAAAAACAAATTAAAATATAAGAAAAATGTCTCAGTTTGACAGGACAGTCTTTTTTCTCAAGGACAATATGGTAAGAACATGAAGATGAGTTGTTTATGGAGTAAGGGAGATAACTGAGAAGTTACAAAGTCCATGTAGCACAAATGGATTATGAAATAAGAAACATAACAAACAAATAAAGGGTTCACCACAGAGAAAAAATAGTGCAAAATATTGTTTACACTCACAGCTTTAAGAACAGAAAAGAGTAATCATAGTTCTGCACTTAGATCACAACTGATGGCATTAATCTGTGGATTTTTTCCTGATGTGCAGGACCTTTGCGAACATGTCATCTAGCGACTCTTTTGTTCAGGTTCTGATGTTGCTGAGTATCAAAACAATTCTTCAGTAATGAAGATTGAGGTTTAATGACTTGATGTATAATTTTGGTTTTTTGCAATCTGCTTCTTCATTTTCTCTTTTGCATAAACTGAGCAAAATACAGCAATTTATCAGCTCTCTGTGGATATTTCAAGATTTATATACATTGTAGCTCTACATTTTTCTACATTTCCTTTCATTAGAACATTGCACTCAAGCTAGATTAATTGAGGCAAGCCAACATGATAAAAGCTCTGTTGAATAGCAGCAGATGCCTTTATTCTTCGCATCCCAACATAAAAGAAAACTTTAAAAATTTGAGTCTTTATATAAATATTTCCCTTACAAGACAATACAAAGATTCCAGGCATCTGTCCCTCATTAAGCCAATTACTAGTTTAAAATAATCTAATAAAGTCTATATTTACCAGTTTTCTTATTAATAAAAGCATTGTTAGAATCTGTGCCAAATTCTGCCAAGGCAACCGGATAAAATGATAAAGAGTGAACTAGATGGACAAGAGTAACTCGGCACCGAAGTGTTCCAGTCCTGATGCGTGGTGGAAGTTCCAGCTTTGAGACAAACAACCAAGAAGGGAAGACTTACTGCTATGAGCTTCAGAGATGTCAGCTCAGTAGGGACTAGACTTCCTGGAGTACTAGGGAAGACCTACACTAGAGAGTATACAACTAGAATTCTAGGGAGGTCAATACTGCGCTGGATTCCGTTTAACATCTTCATTAATGACCTGGATGATGGGGTATAGCGCACCCTCACCAATCTTAGAGTCATTTCGGTTGGAAAAGATCCTTAAGTTCATCCAGTCCAACTATTAACACTGCCAAGTCCACCACTTGGCCCAAACCATGTCCCAAAGTGCCACATCTACACATCTTTTAAACACCTCCAGGGATGGTGATTCAATCACTTCCCTGAGCAGCCTGTTCCAATGCTTGACAACCCTTTCTGGGAAGAAATTTTTTTCTAATATCCAATCTGAACCTTCCGTGGCACAACTTGAGGCCATTTCCTCTTGTCCTATCACTTGTTATTTGTGAGAAGAGACCAACACCCTCCATGCTACACCCTCCTTTCAGGTAGTTGCAAAGAGCAATAAGGTCTCTCCTGATGCTCTAAGCTTACTTTTCTCCAGAATAAAACACCTCATTTCCCTCAGATGAACAGAAAGAAATATCTCATTTTCTTTTAATGCTGAATACAGGAGTCAGGGCAGATTGTGCTACTGAAATTTTACCTGACAGCTAAATGATTAGGATATCTTTCTGATACTAGTAATTTGCTGGACATGAGACACAGTATTCTTTAAAATAAGGTTTCAGCTCAAATTGCATCAAAACTAGAAATGTCCTGGAAATACATAACGTAAGTTACAAGAAAAGGTTTGTCTTCAAAAACAAAACAGGCTCCTGGGACACTGAGATGGGAAAAATAGTCAAGTTAGTAAAAGACAGTAAGATACGAAAAGACAGTAAAACTGATTCAGACTCATTGAACCTTAAACTCTTGTTTTCTCCCACACTTACAGTATCCCACTGCTGACAACATTTAAGGTTCCAGGAGAAACCATTCAGTAGCTGTAAGCTGCTTGGATTTAGTGCATATCTGTCAATATAACATGGTGGTCCCATGTCCCACCCTGGCTCCCTACCTAGCCCTGAGTCAACCTCTGTAAGCTTAGTTCCATGAGAAGACATTTACAAGTGTATCTGAGACAACATTTCCCAAACATACTGTTGCTTTTTTCATATTAGGTAGCTAAATTTGGAAGTTACTATTCTTGGTAACTTCACTGTAGTCATAATAGCTGGTATCTAAATTTGCCATATTAGTTAAAACGCAAATACTTGATATGAAACCAGATCAAACTTGAATTCTAGCATAAACCAAGATAACTGTTTTTCATTAGAAGATGCTGAAGTTTTTCCAGGTCTGGGCAGAACTGTATGGTGAATGGAGTACTTCACTGCTTAATGCACATGCATTTACAGCTTTTTAAAATATGCCATTAAAAACAGTGCTTTCTATAGTGTATTTTTTCCTTTTTTGCTTTTTAATGTTATTGTATTACCATGCTTGAGCACACCCAGCACACTGGTCCCTCACACTAAAACAGTCACATGGGTAGCACCATTCAAATCTTCCATGACATCAAAAAAATCATGTTACTGTTAACCTTCAGGACTAGTCAGTCAGGTTTCCAGGGACTCTGGCACATGCTGTTCTGCAAAACTGGGGAAATAGGACATGTAAACATGTGACCTTTTCCTCCTTCAGTTCCAGAGATGCAGAATCTCTGCCCTCGTATAACTCCTTCCTACAACTCTTTCTACACCCTGGCCTCCTCAGTCAGCACATCTTTTCTGCTGTGTTTCTAGGGGAAAAAGAAGAGTGCTGCTAGCTGAAAGGAGTAAAGCGAGAATGTAGTGCACTCCTTTCTCCTCACTTGTTCTGGCGTTTGGGAGGAGGATCCCCACCCACTGTCCTGCCTGCTGTGCTCAGGAGAAAGAGGCTGCAATGGCAGAACCTGGGTGAGAGACGTGGAAGAGGTTTGGGCTGGACCAAGTAGGGAAACACAAAAATTGTATGCATACCTTGCATATAATTCAGAATCATAGAATAATTTGGCTTGGAAGGCGTTTTCAGAGGTCAGCTAGTCCAAACCCTCTGCAATGAGCAGGGACATCTTCAATTACATCAGGTTGCTCAGAGCCCCGTCCAGCCTGGCCTTTGAATGTTTCCAGGGATGGGGCACCTACCACCTCTCTGGGCAACCTGGGCCAGTGTTTCAGCACCCTCATTGTAAAATATTTCTTCCTCATCTCTGGCCTTCACCTCCACTGAAGGCACAATCACTGTTCCACACTACCTCTGTGGTTTCAAATGCTTCTGTGATAGTTATGGGACTATGAATGTTTTCACCTTACCCTCCTGCGGCAGTCAGCAGGTGAGTAGTGCAGTCCTCACGTCCTGGAGGGGATGCAGTGAAAGGTAAAGCTTTATCTGTGGGGAAGGTCCCTGGTATTGGAGGAAGCACCTCCAGGGAATGAACACAAATGTTGAGTAAGCACAAGCAGATCCCTCTGTCAGTGTATAGCTAGACAGAAGTTTTGTAGATTCACTCATTTCTTCACCCTTGGAACAGGGCAGTTTTACAGAGATCCAACCTGATCCCTTATAAGATATTTAAGGCAATTCTGATGTAGCATGCTTGAGCTAAAAGAAAACATACTTCTAGTTATGTCAACAAGAAAGACATTTGCTTCCAAACTAGCCTGTTCTACTTCGGCAACATTTAAAAATCAATGGATGGCAGAATCACAGTGTTTTGAAAAAAATGTCACCAAAAAATAACAAACATAGAGTCTCAGCAAAAAGAAATAAAAAGCAACCCACAAAGCAGTTAAACTTTACAGAATCCCTAAATGCTGTAGATAGTACGTCTTTTTTTAGCTTTCTTTGTGTGCAGAGATATGTGTGCTTAGTAAATATCAGTAAAATAAACACAAATGCTGTGCAAAGAACTGACAAATGAAGGGAAAATATGTCAATCTCTAACCAGATCTACAATTAAACATATAAAAAGCATGAACAATTTATGTGATTTTCCTTGGATTAAAATATTTTTGTATGTTCTATCTACTGTCGGTTCTATAGAGTTGATTCACAACGTAACCATCAAAATGTAAAATTCAAGCTGGTGATGCTGTAAAAGAAGAGACAATTAAAAAGTCAGTGGTAAAATCAAAATGTGTATAAAAGTACTAGGAAAGCAGCACGACACCAAATTTGCTTAGATTTGAAATGTTTTCCCCAGTGCAAAACCAAAGCAAATGCTTTGGTGTGTTTTAGAAGCTCAACCTATTTCAAAATTCATGCAACTGTCCCCCTTTTGCTCTCCAAAAGGCAAGAACTGGTTTATTGCCCACACTAGGAGTTTCATTCCACTACCACTATGTACCATAAATAACATGATTTTCTTGAGCGAGCCTCATTAATGTAAACAAGGTTCTTTGCAGAATAAAGCACTGCTCAGAATAAAGGCTCAAGGATTAGGCTTTTGTATAGCAGCTATATGCATTTTAAATAAAAAACATTTAACAACTGATTTTTTTTTTCTTTTTCCCTTTACAGCATCATCATCCTGTTTTAACAGTCCAACAGCAAGACATTGGACAAGGAGAACCACTGCTGAAGTAAAAAAAACCTAGAAAATACAGACAATGCTAGCTAACTTGAAGAGCTTTATTTGTTCTTTATAGACTGAAGTTAGTTCTATGAAATTGCCTACTAGTATGTAAAAAAAATATATATATAAAATTACCATTTCACATCACATTGTTTTCTTTGCATATACAGAAGCATTGATTTATTTTCTTCTTCTTTATGTGTGTTAGGCCATACTGGGTCAAACCAGAGGTTCGTATAACCTATTATTTTTTTTACAACAGTACCAGTAGCAGATGTTTACAAAAAATATGAAGAATAGAGCAAATAGCGAGTGAGTCTTTCTGCAGAATACTCTCTTAGCTTCTAGTGATCAATGGCTTTCCTCAGCAATCTCTTCCTCAGTCAGAGACTGCACACAGCCATTGTGTTTAATAATGAATTTGTCTAGCCCATTTTTGAACCCATTTATAATTCTGGCTTCACAGCATCTTGAGGCAATGAGCTCCACAATGTAATTATGTGCTGTGTGAAAAATATTTCCTTTTGTTCACTTTAAACCTGCTGCTAAATAGCTTTGTTGGGTGCTCCTGGTTCCCTATATTACAAAGAATAATGAATAATTGTTGCTAGCATTGCAGAAGTAACACTGATCTCTGGCACAGCTCAGAATATCTCAAGGGGGTATTACAGCAGCCAGGAATGAGTGATATTCCACTATCCTGGAAACAAGGTAGAGACTTAGTACTGGAGCTGATAAAGTGGCTCTGTGCCACTTTAAGGATTTCCTTACTCATAGAATCTTTATGCCAAGGTTACAGAAGCTGTGTACAGCAGAGCTTGTGTACACAGAGCATAAAATCTGGACTTGAAGTATGAACCAGTGAATGAGCAAAACTGCAAATGCAGAGTTTTACTGTAGTTAATTGTCCAACTTTACCAGGGACATGAATGACAAACAGAAACAAGTGCAGATAAAAATCGAGGCTAAGTGAACAAAAGCTCAGCTGAAATCACAGATTAAAGCAGAGGACAATGTTCTGAAATACTCTTCAAGCAAACAATACACTAAAGCATTCTGGCAATGAATAATGGTTGACAGTACTTGGAAGAGCAATACTGGTATCACAAAACACTGAGCAACTGTTGCTGTGCAGTCTTTCTCAAGATTAAAAAGCATATGTCTCAACCTGACAATCATGCTTAGATCTGAATCTTGGATCTTGGAAGGACATGAATATCTAAAAAGAGCTTTGCACTACTAGCTTTTCTCCATCTCCTTAAGTCATCACATTTCTTTCCTAACTATTCATTTGGGGTTGGAGGTGGCTGCCTTTACTGTTCCTTCCTGAGTAGAGGATACAGGATCTACCTTTTCAACACTGGTTATGACATCTTGGAATTTCATTGCTCTGTCATCATTCTTGATAAGTAAAAGCACAGAGATCGCTCAGGTGTACGTATTTACTGTAAACACTCCGAACGGTAATACTTTCTCACATCAAAACTCTTAAGCTCTGCAATACAACCAAATATTTAAACCTCAAATGCGAAGTATTCCTGTCGTCTTGACCCAGATTAATCACACGCTAAAACTTTCTGCTTCCTTCAGGAACTAATACTGCCCATTGCATGGGAGCTTCCACTAGGAGGCATTCCATTCAGAAGGAAACCCTGTCACTGTTTGGATAGGACAGAGACAAAACCCTACCATTTAGCTAAGAAGAGGACAGCTTATACTCCCTTAACTGCAGGCTACCTTTGTCAGCAGAAAGCAGCCCCAGCCTGTCCATCAAGCAAGGGCATCACTTCTTTTGTCTCCCGTTGGCGTGTGGTGTGAAAGTGGAGACAGCCTGTCTCTTAGAGACTCAGACCACTCTCTTGTAGATATAAGAGCTTCTTCTCTGTTATATATTGAAAGCAGTTACCATTGCAGAGACAAGCACCTGAAAGCTAGATGG
Source organism: Columba livia (assembly GCF_036013475.1). NCBI lineage: Eukaryota > Metazoa > Chordata > Aves > Columbiformes > Columbidae > Columba > Columba livia. The sequence continues at coordinate 109,118,833 of NC_088603.1, forward strand.
GTAATAACTGAGCTGAGATGGTAGATGCATTTCAATCTTACATAAACACATGCTATCTGTTTCTTCCACAGACCAAAGCAGAGCACTGTCAGTAATGAATCTTTTTAAGATCTTAAGGGGAAGAAACTGCACCACTTTGGTGGACGGATATTCAAGCTTCATCACCATTACATGAACATGTCCAAACCATTATGTGTCCGATGCCCCCGGTATTGCTTCCATTTAAGTGAATGGCAAAATGCAAACCAGGAAAGAATATATATTAAAACCAACTTTGAAATAATCCCTTAAAATCCCTTAAAACCAACTGGACTTAAATACGTGCTTAAGGTCTTTCCTGCCTTGGACTCTAAATCATGCTATAAGCCTGAATTTTTCAGCTCCTGTGTGTGGGTTTGTCATGGGTGCCTCCGGTCTGCTGTTTCTGTCTTGTGAAGACGTGTCAATATTATGAATTTTCATCAGTCAGTCCTGAACTGAGCTGCAATCCCACTAAAATAATTTTACATGGTTGATGCTGTCACCATTTCACTTCTGAAATACTGATTCTCTCTCACTGATGGTATCTCAGTAGTCTCCAAAGCCAGTCTGCTTTTCCTTCTGCCCATCTTCTGGAATACTTTGTTTCCAAAGCTACTCCAGTCTTCCCATCAGCTCTGGATTGGGGAGCAATTTTATTCCATAGGTGCTGTGCTCATCTTTGCCTGACCAAGTTGCCCACATCTTCTCATGTCCATTTGTCAGACTATGTCCTCTTTGCCTCTCAGGTGACTTGCTGAGGACCCAGGGCTACCTAAGTACTAAGTAATAAGATGGATGCAGAGCCAAGCAGTTGGAGAAACAGCACTAGGCCCCCAACAGTGTGGGCGGTGGTATCACTGAGATCCTGTGCGACCGGTAACTAGGGGAGCAGCTATCACACTAAGACAAAGGTGATGGCAGAAAGCCATTAGGAGAGAAAGGCTTGCTACCCGCCTCATCACCCTTTGTCTGCCCAACTACTGCCCGCCAGAATTTCAGTGGACTTAACATTTCCCACATAATCTTTTAGGCCTATCAAATCAGTATCTTGTAACAAAAAAATCATAGAATCACAGAATAGTTTGGGTTGGAAGGAACCTTCCAAAGCCATCTAGTCTAACCCTTCTGCAATGAGCAGGGACATGTTCAACTAGATCAGGTTGCTCAGAGCCCCGTCCAGCCTGGCCTTGGATGTATCACAGTATCACAGCATGTTTGGGATTGGAAGGGACCTCAAAAGATCATCTAGTCCAATCCCCCTGCTGGAGCAGGAACGCCTAGGTGAGGTCACACAGGAACATGTCCAGGTGGGTTTTGAATGTCTCCAGAGAAGGAGACTCCACAACCTCCCTGGGCAGCCTGTTCCAGTGCTCTGTCACCCTCACTAAGAAGAATTTTCTTCTCAAATTTAAGTGGAACCTCTTGTGTTCCAGCTTGATCCCATTACCCCTTGTCCTATCGTTTGCCACCGAGAAGAGCCTGGCTCCGTCCTCATGGCACTCACCCTTTATGTATTTATAAACATTAATAAGGTCACCCCGCAGTCTCCTCTTCTCCAAACTAAAGAGACCCAGCTCCCTCAGCCTTTCTTCATAAGGGAGGTGCTCCACTCCTTTAATCATTTTCGTTGCCCTATGCTGGACCCTCTCCAGCAGTTCACTGTCCTTGAACTGAGGGGCCCAGAACTGGACACAATATTCCAGATGTGGTCTCACCAGGGCAGAGTAGAGGGGAAGGAGGACCTCTCTCGATCTACTAACCACGCCCCTTGTAACACACCCAAGGATGCCGTTGGCCTTCCTGGCCACAAGGGCACAGTGCTGGCTCATGGTCATCCTGTTGTCCACCAGGACCCCCAGGTCCCTTTCCCCTACACTGCTCTCTAATATGTAATTTCCCAACCTATACTGGAACCTGGGGTTGTTCCTGCCCAGATGCAGGACTCTACACTTTCCCTTGTTAAATTTCATCAGGTTATTCCCTGCCCAACTCTCCAGCCTGTCCAGGTCCCGCTGGATGGCAGCACAGCCTTCTGGCATGTCAGCCACTCCTCCCAGCTTAGTGTCATCAGCAAACTTGCTGATAGTACACTCTATTCCCTCGTCTAAATCGTTAATGAATATATTGAATAATATTGGCCCCACTACTGACCCTGAGGCACTCCACTAGATACTGGCCTCCAACTAGACTCTGCACCATTGACTACCACTCTCTGGCTTCTCTCCTTAAGCCAGTTTGCAACCCACCTCACTACTCTATTGTCTAGACCACACCTCCTCAACTTAGCTGTGAGGATGCTGTGGGAGACAGGGATGACACATCTACCACCTCTCTGGGCAACCTGGGACAGTGTTTCACCATCCTCATTTCAAAAAATTTCTTCCTCATGTGTAGCCTGAACCTCCCTCCTTTATTTTAAAACCATTAACCCTTGTCCTATTGTAAACAGCCCTGCTATAAAGTGTATCCCTATCTTTCTTATAAGCCCCTTTTAAGTACTGAAAGGCCGCAATAAGGCCTTCTTGAGGCCTTCTCCAGGCTGAACAACCCCAAGTCTCTCAGCCTGTCCTCACAGCAGAGGTGTTCCAGTCTTCTGATAATTTTTGTGGCCTTCTCTGAACCCTCTCCAACAAGTTCATGTCTTTCCTGTACTGAGGGTTCCAGAGCTGGATGCTCTTTCCTGTTGGAAAATGCTGATCGTCTATTGGATTAACAGGACAATTACTAAAGTCTAAGAAGCAGCCTTGTATTCCAGTTAGAAACCTTAAAAGATACACCGAACCACATGCCACAGAAGAATAAAATTTTTTCATTTCCTGAAAAATTAATAATGGCTATTTTAACTTATTTAAAACAAATGCATTATAGAAAATAATACATATTTTAGGTATGCTGTGGATAAACTGCTGCTAAATGAAAACTCCTAATAGCTAAATTATGCTAATTTAATTTGAAAAGTGTTCTTCTTACTTTACAAACAGCCAGTAATAATGTTCTGGTCATGAAACTACATTACCAGTGGAGTGAAATGCCTAATTATTTGTAGTGAATAAATACAATTCATAGAAAACAAATAGGGTGTATATATAATTAATAAAGAATAGATTATAATTGCATTTAACATCATTTACATAATTTAAAATTGAATAACTACATGACTGATTTTTTTATGTCTTTTTAAAGGGCAGTAATAAAATATGAAGAAGGTAAGGAGGCTTATATGAGTAGGAAGTAATGAATAATATCTTGAACATTAAAGCACAATATATTATTCTGTGCACATAAATTAGACCAATTCATTTTTGCAGGTGCAATGGGAAAAGTATGGTACATCAGCAGTTTTCCAAAGTAAATATGTGTTAACTGAAGAAGGGATTACAGGTTCTGATAAAATATTCAGTGTCTTATTTGAATAATTAAGAACTCAGTCTGGTGCAAATATGGAGTATATAGCCCACAAAGTTTCAAAAACTTTTCTTTCAAATTATACTTGTTATAATACTAGCATTTAGAGAGTTTAACCTATTGCCTTACAGCTGTGAGCATTAAAGACATTCTTGTGGATTTCCCTTTGGAAACACACATTATGAGTGAAATCAAGTTCAGTGGCCTCATTAAATTTCCTACTGTGGTGTTCAATAGCCCATAATGATGCATAGATCAGCTAAATTCGAAACTAAACCCTAATTTCAAAAGGTACAGAGAGAGCATAGATTTGATATTAGCAAAAGCATAGCAGCAAGTTCAGTCAGCAAGAATGTCTTGCCTAACAGACAACCACATATTCTGAGAAGTCTGCTTAGTGCAGTTTGACTGTTTCTCAATCTGTGGCTGACAAAGGGAAGACAAGGCAGGCTGGAGTACAATGGTGCAATAGATTTCACATGTTAAAATAGTGGAGTAATGTGTGAGTGTTGGTTATTAAAAGAACAAGCATATGTCTCCATGTACATCCAAATACGAGGAAGTAGTAAACTGGAAAAGTTTAATTCTGCCCATTAAAACTATATAACCCCTGTGTTAATTACTTGGAGTTACCAGATGTGGATATTGGATTTAAAAAGATCTGCTAAGTGCCAGGTTGACAACAATCAGTGAGACATGGAAGCTATTTCTTCCATTTCTCCAGTTTGACATTGCACATGCCCAGAAATCTTTCCAGAATAAACTGAGAAAGATTTTGCAATGCCTTCAGAGAACAAAAGATCCTATCCATGGAGTCATAGGTCAGGAAAAAGGGGAGCAAAATTAAAACAAGTTTTGCAAGACTGCTGTGACAGCTGGACCCAAGACAGGAAAACCCCCACAACTTTCTAAAGCAGATGGAAACTTTATTGCCATGGGATAATGAAGACAAGAGGCACATCCACAAAGGTGCAGGTAACAGCTAAAATAATTCCATTTTACATGCTTAAGTAGACTCACTCATTAAGGATGAGGAATAACATCAGAGGAGCTTATCATGTTTCACATTACTTTTTGATTTTCAGTCCAGCTGTGCTGAAATATGAAATGAATGTCTGCTAAATAGCTGAACAAGGAAATTACTCCCAGGGCACCTTCAGTTCCTTGAGAACTGACAGGTTACAGCCCATTTTTATTGTTGATGGATTTTGTATTCATTCATATGTTTGCCAGCACATACACTAGGACTACCAGACTCAGAAGAGGCAGAAAACAGTTAGAACAGCTGCCAAAGCTCCTACATAAGGACAATCCATATTGAGTTTATCTGTCCAGTTGATCAACTTAAGTGTCTGTTTGAGTGCACCAACACTTTTCTAAGTGAATCAATACCACCAGTCTCCGTTTTAACTGCCTAGAGATATACAATGGTCATGAAAGGTGTAGTTAAAAGCCACTAGGCCTTCCTTATGACACAGTCTAAACTTTGCTTTACATACAAGACTGAGTCTGGTAAACTCACATGGAGAAAAACACTGGGCTGAATTAGGCACCCTTGTTCTTGTTGGGCATCTTTGCTGCCTGAAATCACACACAGTTCAGAATTTTCAGGCTACTAAGAAGAAAACAGGAGGTTCACACCCAAGTAAATCACAGACTGATTGGTACCAAAAATAACCGTGTCACAGCACGAGCAAACAGCTGCTTACACCCCTCTGAGAGTAATCCTAAGGATATTGGAGGTGTTCTAGTCTATATAGCTCTGCAATTTTATTCTTCAAACAGATAAAACTCCAAAGCCTTTCTAATGAAGCCATGACCTGCCTAAATCTATAATCTGTGGTAAGAATAAATTCTAATTAAACCTGCTTAAACAAAAACAAATTAGAAAGCTGTTTCTGCATATACATGCACTTTTTTTAAATTGGAGGAGACGGTATTTAGGAAGAGTGGGAGAAGGAAACGGTGAGATTTAGAAAGTCCTGGGACACTTTGATCATGGGCAGTCAGCCACACTGCAGCATAGGGCAGTGTCATATGAATGATATTATGCACTGTAACAGCACTTCTCATACATTTGAAATCTGTTAAGAATAGAAATTCAGAGCTATTAAGGATAGGTTCAGAATTGCACAAAACTGGCTGACACACCCACAGACATTCAGTAAACTGTCTCTTTGAACCGAAAAAACCCCCAAACAAACTCCTATTAACTGCCATCCAGCTAAAATTATTGACAACTGATTTTTGCTAATCAACAACTGGCAGCCACTCATTCTGCTACGAGACTTATTAAAGAATTAAAGATATATTGCATGCACTGGGAAGTTGTGTCACTAATAACATAGCCTATTTACTAGTGACTGTTGTTTCTGGTTTGGGATGACTTTATTTCAACAACTTGGCATTGATCTGGAGTACCTTAGGATTTGCAAACCAAAACGTGCTTCTTGGACATGGCAGCTGCTCCTTTTTACTATTGATTTTGACCTGCTCAGATATGATCACCCCAGTGTTTGAGGCTTCCAGTGTCCATGAGTCTGGGATAAACCCAAGCAGGAGCATGTTACCTGGGATTCGTGGAAGGCTGCTGCAGATCCTATGGCAATCTGAAGAAACTTGGTGTTTCTGAACACAGTTCTTTGACAAAGGAGAAATACCTGTCTCACATAAAGGATTTTTATATCACCATTGTGCTTTTCCTTCATTGTGCATGGGAGAGAACACTTTGCCTATAATCAGACCACTGCAGCTTTCCAATATTAAAGATTCAACTGGGCATTCAGGTGATTGTTCTGAGCCTCATCTAAACAGATGGAACTTCACAAAAAATAACAGCAATGATCTCTACAGATTAATATTTCCATCAATTTTCCATACTGTTTCCACACGACAAATTCCCACTATTTTACTTCTGCTTCTATTTGTGTTATGTTTACAGTCTGTACTAAGTATTCTCATTATTACAAAAACAGAAGAAGAAACAGTTACCTGCTCTCAGTTCTGGAGGACGCAGATGCTGCCCTTTGTGTATTTACACTGCGGACTGAGGCCCCCATTCCCACCCAATGTTCCAGAGTCTTTCTGCTTTCTTTGTAATTTGTGTCTTGTGAGATAGAAAATAACTTGCACTGCCTGTGGTATTGACTGTATCAGCTGGTGCTGCAGAATATCATAGAAAATAATAGAAAAAGGCACAATAAAAATGTACAGGAGGGAGGTGAGACAGGCCAGTTGCAGGGACACATACAGAAAATTCAGCATCAGCTGGGTCCTATCAGTTGCTATATCAACATAACATCAACAAAATATTTATTTTTACTACTGTTTTCAAGATTTCAGAACAGGACCCCAGAAACACAGGGCTTAGCAGTGTCATGTGGCAGCAAATGTGAATTCCAGCAGGAAACAAAGAGAAAGAATAGCTGTGACTGGAGGACTGGGTTGGAGCAATAGGATTCTAGTCTGTTATGCCTTTGCATCACAGCAAAAAATGGAAACTGTATCAGATTTCTGTCCTAGGTCAGACATTTTTCTAACAATGGTCTAGAAAAAACAAAACCTCAAGTGGGCACATAAAAATTTCCTTCTGCCCCCCAAAACAATAATCTGTATTTCTGCTGGTTTTAGAGAGGTTATTTTTCCTATTTTGTTTCTTAATACCATTTTCTATTTACCCCAGATATTTTACTGGCCAGTAGTACACTGAGTGAAAAACTTTGTTTTTATTGACTATCAGCGCATTTACCTGCTTATCTTCTGAAGTTCCATTTCAATTACTATATTGCTATGAAGGTAAGATTTCTTTCATACCCTCAATTATTCTCAACACTCATCTCCAAATCCTCTTGAATTTATCCATTTTTTTATGACCACCTTTGACCACAATCCCCCAAAGTATAGCTGAACAGTGACCATGACCAGATAACCTATTTTAAAATACTTCTACCAATCTAAAATAGGTGTTAAGAAGTGCTAAACCAAAATGAATTGTTTAACATACATTAGATAATATATTTCGTACTCCTGACCTTGACAGGCCCTCTGAGCCTTTATCCTCATATGTATCCATCTATTTAACTGCGATGATTTAGGGATTAACACAGTTACACTGCTGGAGCTCCTCAGAGTGGAGACCATGAAGCTTTTAAGGGGCATAATCAGTACAGTTTATCTTGACAGGATGTAACTTCACTGCATTAGGAATAGGTTTAACGATATTAGTATAAAATAGGTTTAACGATATTAGTATAAAATAATTTCCTGACCGAAACAATTAATTGACACAAAACCTTGAGAAAGGATGTGTGTGACAAGAGTGGAGGAGAGGGCAGAGGAGAGAGACAGTGGGGGAAAAGGCCTTAAAGCTACATGAAGGAACCTTTTTTTCAACTCTGTTATTGACACAGTCCCTGTTAGTGACAGTAAGTGAGGCTGATCTTAGCAGGATACCCTTTGTAAATCCCGGCTTTTCAAAGAAACCTCTGGTTTTGAGATAATGGAAGCTCAGAACTCCCTGTCATGGAACATAATGCAAAATTGATTTTGCAAGGCTTTATCTACAAGAAGTTGCACTGGTTTAATTAAAGGTGTGTTTTAAAATCAATTCTGCTAAACCAGTCCAAGCTCCTGTGTGGACACTCTGAAATTGATTTGAAACTGTCTTATGTCAACTAAAGTTAATTTGGCAAAGAACCAATTTACAATGAACAGCCACCAATTTCTGCTGATCCAAAAACAAGGTAAAAAAAATCTCTTATTTAAAATGATGAGATTTTGATGAATCTTTCTGTTTCTGCCCTAGCTATGCCAAGCTATGCTGGCCTCCAGCAGCCCAGTCTGTTTAAGAAGGAGATGAAGTCTTTTATTTGCATCTATGGCTTTATGGCCTTTTGACATATACGTGTCCTTGTGAAAGGATACAGTGTAACTAGAGTGTCTAAAACCAAAAGGTCGCAGGTGTAAGGAGAATGCAATGAATTGTAGGGACCACTTTCACCCCTCTTTTTCATTTATTTTGTTTCTGTAATGCACAAAGGAGATAAGCAATGAACCTCCTTTATGATCAGTAAATTCTCTCTCATGCTGTAGAGTTGGGGAGCAGATTAATAACCCACAGTTAGTATAGGGGTGCATGTGAAATCAGGCAATGTTATCCTGTCAGGCTAACACTGCTGACAACAAGCCAAAATCTCTTCTTTCTTGAGCATCTGGCAGGGGATAGAAAGGATTTTAAAAGGTCTACTGAAGACTAGCAGTGTGGAATTTTCCCCGAGTTTAAGGATTTCTGTGCAATCCCTTCCAATCATTCACACTCCGCTAGGCCACAAATGAAGGTCTGCATCTGAGTCCACACCTTACAGACACGTACCCACCTTGCTTCCATGCCTGAGGCACACGTGGGAAAATGGGCAGTGAGCCTGTTAGCCATGTGCTGCTAAGAACACGTCTGAATTTGCTCTTGTTTTACAGGCACAGTGAGCGACAAAATCAGAAGCTGCACCACTACATCCAGGAGCCAGGACCTGATCCTGCTGTAGGGAACAGGAGCCTTGCCATCACAGGAACAGAGCCAGGTTATGGGATGTGTCACAGAATCATGGAACAGTTTGGGTTGGAAGGGGCCTTCCAAGGTCATCTAGTCCAACCCCCTGCAATGAGCAGGGACATCTTCAACTAGATCAGGTTGCCCAGAGCACCGGCCAGTCCTTGCTGATACTCAACCAAAGCCTTTTCAGTGATGAGAGCCAAAGTATCTCAGCTCCTCACAGAAGGAGAACAAAAGGGCGGAATCCTGCAAAGGACAGTGTTCTCCCAGGCCCCTGTATATTGTGAGTGAAAGATACTCAGTATTTCAAGTGAGTAATCCTAATGCAGAGTTCAGCAGTGAGTGACTAAGTACCAGCTTGCCATTGCTTAAAGTGAATTTTTCAACCTTTATCCTTTGTGTCAGTTATGTTACTCCAAAAATTCGTGCATGAAGCCAAGAGGATGTACAACTACATGGGTGTGCTCAGATTGTGAACTATAGTCCTAATTACTAAGAACAGTGGCCCTAATTATTAATTTTTCTTTTAAAGCACTTAAAACCATGCACAACAGTAAGTGATCTGTATCCTTGCACTCCTCTGAAGTGCAGCTAACAGGTAATGTGCTACTTTTCTTTCTGTTCAGTTCAACAGATTTATTTTCAGAGTGAATCCCGTGTGAATTTCTCCTGAATCAAACTTTTTCCCTGGTGAGCCTATATAATCCTGCTGTCTTGTTAGAGCAAAAATCATCCATGAGACTTCATTCAAAACAAATCCCCTGCCAAAATACTTCTTCCTTTTCATTTGGACAGTTATCCTTCTGATAATTTATAAGGAAAAGATTCTTTCGCTGTCTAGTTCAACCTTGTAAAGAGGACAGTATCAATCTGACAGGAGCATAAACAAAGAGATTCGCAGTCTTAGCAGTACTAAAATACATTGGACAGCTTTTCATTGCATATGGAGGGAAAGTAGCAATACTGCGGTAGCCCAATGGAAAAAAATCCTCCAAGATATGGCTAGTTATGGTTCCTTCTGATTACACACAATTTCCATATATAAAAAGGACTCTTTCAGATGCAGCTGCAGTATTTTAAGTCCCCCTTTGCTGTGACTACTAATAAACTGCACCCTAATGCATTGCATCTACTGGTATTAGTCATGACTACACCTACTGGCTGTAATGGGATGCCATTCACCAGCTTGGTAAGCTCAAAATTAAGTGATTTTCCTGGAAACTGTTTCTCAGCAGCATCATTTGATCCGCTGTAGTTAAAAAGCCATGTCATTGGTTGCATTATAAATTCCATTTTACAGTCTTCTTTTTTTTTAATAAATTAATTGTAACTTTCCTCTAGGCTTTTGCTGGTATAAAAGGTTTTGGCTGATGAGCAAATCTTTTCCAAAGACAAGAATTTTCAATTCTATCATTTTTAAATAACAGTGGCATAAAAAAACTCACAGGAACAAACTCGTTTAAGTCAGCTACACAAATGAAAGTTGACAAGTGATTAGTTCCTTCTGGGAATGAATTGTTTTCTACATTTTAGGGGAAAAAATGTCATCAGTGACTGTGGAAGTGGCCCGAAGCGTGGGCTTTGAAAATCTAATACTACAAATAGCAGTTTAAACAATTACATATTTAAGCAATTGTTATAACATGGAGTTGGCACGACAAAGCGCAAACTTCAAAAAAAACCACCATCTCTTGTAAAATAAAAGGAGTACGCACACTTGTAAAAACTCAGCAATGTACTAGTAATTATTTTTGTCATACTAAAGGACCTGCAACACTGAATACATTAGTTACAACCTTTAAAACTTAAGCATGGTATGCTGAGCCTCTAGGGCAGTGCACACTTGTGCATGCCCAAAAGAGAAATTGTTCCTTGCCCTACAAGGTGGAAGTAATTTAAATGACTTCTGCTGGTTGTCCTCCTCTCTCTCTTTCTGTCAGATAAAAGACTGGAAAAGCATATTTTACTTTTTTTTTCCTGGGTTCTACTTTGAGAAGACAGACTTAAAACTGAACCTGTATCATTCTGCTTCTCACTGGCTATGTCAGAGTTGCATCGCAGTAAGACCCATTTACACCTGTTCCTCTGATTTCTCACATTCTAGTTTCTGAAGAAAGAAAATTCAGGACTCTGTACTGGGTTGGAGATGCAGTGAAATTTGAACAGATTCTTTAACTGGGCAGCTTCCTCGATGGATGCTACCACATACAGAGGCAGATACAGTCTCTGTCAAGTTTAGCTTGCTGTTCTTAATGGAGGGGTGGGCTGGGGGTGATCATTATTTGCTTCCCAGACAACATTGAAGCGAACATTTAAAAAAAAAAAATAATAATCACATCATCTTGGATTATAGTCCAAATATTGTATTAGGAGTTAACAGAGTATTTCAGCTGTGGCAGCTTCAGAGCTCCTTACAGATCAGACCCTACAAGTTCTAATGCCATGCATCTCATGGCATAAGATTATGTCACAAATTCTCATACACTCCTATGACAATTTTGGCAATTTATAGTCCAGCTCTGCCAATCAATCTTATGTATTTTTTCTCTGCGAAGTAATGTATTTATGCTACTCATTTTTTGGGTTCAAACCTAGTGAACTGTGATCTTGCGGGAAACTCTATTCACAGAAGGCATCTTATCAACTCACGTTAGAGTATTTCTGTGTGTGAGAACGATTCACAAGAATAAACTCCCTAAAATCTGAGCTAAAAGGCAAAGAAAAGTGGACAAAGGGTTTTCATTTTTGTGCCCTAACAATTAACATATTTGACCTAGCTGATTTTAAATGGTCTCAAATCCACCCTCACATCAGAAAAGGAACCCAGGTTGGTAAGTCTCTGTTCATTCAAATACATGACTTAGATGAGGAGTGGTGCATTTTGAGACTCTTCAGCAAAACTAAACTTTTGAAGCCAGGCACAATATTGCTCTTAATTTTGGGCATGAGTGCAAGTTCTGTTTACATTTTGCTTTTTTCACTTAGCAAACTAACTCATCACAAAAGGAAGACAGGATCTGCAGTGCAATGTGCTGTGTTCCTATAGCATTTGCTAGGATGTTGTGGTCATAACATTTAAAACTAAGATGACATCAGAGAGGAACAGGTCACTCTAGTATGAAATGAAGAAACAGCAGTTGAATCAAAAAAAGGAAAAAATACAGACTACAAATTCATATGAAAAATAATGAGTATTAGACGTAGCCTCCAGCTAGTGGGAAACAGTTCAGGCACCACCGAGTAAATTTTATAGCCCTATGGGCCTCTCTGAAGATTTGCGCACTTCCTCTCCTTGAGGAATGCTTTTATTCCAAGAAAAACTGCTTGTAGAACTTGATTTCCAAGCTAATACTGTGTTACAGGGCAACTGTGATTAGACAGTCTGTGATGTAGAGCTTTTGAAAAAAGCTATGTTCTTCAACAGTAAAATAAAAATATCACAAGTTCTGGGAGAACACTAGTGGACCTTTTTTTTAAATGCAATTAGAATTAGGCAGAGATTTCCAAGAAAGGTTTTTATGTCTCACTCCTCACCCTGGCTAGTTACAATCAGAAAATATGCCCACTGTAGAGATGATCCTTTCCATTCATAGAATCATATAATCATAGAATCATTTCGGTTGGAAGAGACCCTCAGGATCATCGAGTCTAACCATAACCTAACCTAACTCTAGCACTACACCATGTCCCTGAGAACCTCATCTAAATGCCTTGTAAAGACCTCCAGGGATGGTGACTTCACAACTTCTCTGGGCAAGCTCCTCACACAGCAGCTGGCTTACTTGGTTGAGTATTATTTTTCCTGTTCTGTGGTACAGATAAAGCCAACAGCGCAGAAGACATAACCAGCAGATCATGAGTCCGGACACTTACTTCATACTCCTCTTTGAATCCATAGCCTTCTGCACATTTCATTTGGGTGATGTGCTGTAGCAAGTCAGCTACACGGATGGCTGGATGAAGCTGTCCGGTCTGGTAGGGCACATCCACTGGATCTCGCTTCTTATAGGTGTGGGATTGGACCAGGCTGCTTGTGTCACTGACCATTGTATGGGTTTCATCTAGAAAAAGAGTATCTCATCACTTACTGGCTCATTTTCACTTATTAGTAGAAATATACATTACACAGATTTCTAGAGGAATGGCAGAAATCTGACACCATCAGTATTGATTCTGTCTGTGAAGGCTACACCAGAAGAAAAGTAAACCCATGGAGTAGTTTACACAGGAAAACCGCACGACTGATTGGGATGAGGCAAAGTCCATGGTTCTACAATGGAAGCATTGCAGAGCAGTCCGAACTCTAATATTGTTTTAAATATCACTAGCTGATAACAAACAGGATTTAAATTAGGCATTTGGTTCTAAACTGCATAGAAGTTTCATTCTGAAACTTCAACAAGTCCCATGTAATGAAATTGGACTTGTATTCTTCTTAGATTACTGAAGTGCTGTATTTTACAGTGCAAATTTAGAGCAAATGTTTGGAGTGAGCAAAATAAAAAGATGCACAAAATGGCTTATGGTTTCATCAAGCTAGGACTGCAATGGAAATGTAGATCTGATACAACATTTGGAGACAAACTATGAGAGGACAAATGCAAAGGATCATTTGATCAGGAAAAATGTCTTGACTGGCTGCTGAACATGCTTTAGGACCACAGTATATCATGAGCCATCACATCAGGCATGGAATGTTATATGTCTGACAACTGACATGCAAGCCAACAAACAGGAGAACCCAGTGGGCTGGTAAAAATTTTTATGAGACACATACTCTCCCAACCATCCACATCTCCTCCATGGGGCAAATGGGCAACTTACCATTGATTGGCACTTTTAAGAAGATACATATCAGGAGAAAAAAAAAGAGGAGAAGAAAAAGGAAACAGGGCATAAGCAACAGTACTGCATTAATGATTACAGGTAATTTTATGTTTGTAATGTAGTCTTTATAGAGTGATTTCCTAAGTGACTCAGATTTTGATCTCAATTTCACAGTATAAACTAAATTTACTGAAACCAAGGTATCTTACTGTGAGTCACTACACACAGATGCAACTGAGATCAAAACTTAGTAAACAGACAGATGTGAAAGCCTACACTACCTAAGGAAGCAACATGACTTTCTTCCTGTGTAGATGGAATTCAAAAAATTTGTTCAGACTTGACAAGAGAAAAAAAAGAAACAACCCAAATTCTAAGGTCCAAGTATCATCATAAATCTTTTTTTCTGTTTACCCAAATAATAATTTTACATATCTCACAGAGTCTTTGATTTTTAACTGAAATTGTAAATTTGGTGCTTTGACTTATTCAAACTGTTCTTCACTGGCTGCACACTAAACATAGCAAGTGGTTTATAAAAATACTACATTTATTCAAAAATATTACTTTGTAAAATATGTTGCATGAAAGGGAAGCATTAAAATAATATTTCCACATTCATAACTAGATTATTATAGCAGAAAGTGCCACCAATACCCTGGATGAAAAGATCCCAGATTCTCATGTACACACCAAAAATATTACCACACCTCATTAAAGGTGAGATTCTGGTCTTCCTTATACCACTGAAAATTGATGTTAAGGCCATAAAGTTCAATGATTCAAATTTCAAGGATGATTTTAGGTTGTCTCAGTTCATGCTGATACTAAGACACATGAAGTCTGGTCCTCAGTACGCATACAGTCAATATGGACTGTGCATTTCAGCCTAAACCAAAAATATCAGAGAAAAATGCATGGGTATGAGTATGGGCATTTCACTACTTTTCCTGTCAGTTTGCTAACGTCCAGAGGAAAGGGATTAATCTCTTAGTCATTAAATTTGACAACGTTTGTCTAATGTGTGATAAAATCGTACCGCAAAGCACCTTGGGATGCATGGCATGAAGCGTGGTATACAAGTGTAGGTACAGTATGTTGCTGTTGAAATGGCACCTGAAAACTACAAGGTGGCTAAGACACAAAAGACAGAAAAAGTGTAGGAAGTTGATCATGATTTTTTGGGTGGCTTATTTCAATTTTAGAAATAGGTTAGAAAAAATGTATTTATTTATTTATTTTCTTTTTTTATGCAAACTGCAGAATTCCTTGTAACACAGCCTGTTAGTAATTAAGATGAAGGCAAAGTTATCAGATATCAGTGTCTTGTGCCATGAAAGCATCAATTCAATCCTTATGAATCTCTTTCTTGTGAGCTCCTTTGTTTTAGACTAATTTTACTCTCTCCATTTCTTTATCTCTTATAGCTGCATTAGTACTGTTTTTCTCTCTTTGGGAGTGATCTTTTAAGTTGTTTTAAACAAAGTACTTTCAATCCCTTGTTTAAATGGCACATTAGGAACCACATATATTAATAGTTTTTTGCTTTGCCTTTCAGCACTGTGGCATGAGCATTTCAGACATAACAGTCCACCATTTTTCAAGGTTTTGCTCCTCCAGATGCAGTGTGGAGTCTGTTCACCTTACATACTCCCACAGCTGCAGCTATTCTACTCTCCCCTTACTCTTTCCCATAGAGCTGTAAAACACTTATATTTTTCAATTTATTTACTAGTTATATGAGCTCATAGCACGGAAGGTATCTGGAAACCCAGCACAACATCTTTTCTGAGCCGAGACTCTTTTCCTTCTCTAATTTCAGAAATACGCACATCGCTGATACTAGACAAACGTGACCTATATGCATGGTCGGCAACTATAAATTTAGTCGCTCTTATGTAAAGTGTTGTTTTTTAATCTTGGGCTTTCACTTAGGCTATTAGGTGAAGCATGAAAGTTTTCCCTCAGATGTAAGAGAATTTCCTCGTATCTGAAACTGAGAAGTCAGATTGTTGCCTTTTGTATAATTTAAAGAGTTTACTACTAATTATCAGTTGTTTGTTTGTTTGTTTGTTTGTTTGTTTTTTAAATCCAATTAGCTACAATGTTCTTAAATCGCATTAATAGTTCAAAGTTCTTTCTGTACATAAATTTGGAAATGGTGTGTTGTGGTCTTTCTAGCAGATTTTGAAAACTAAACTCAACCACTCACCAGATCTCTGCCGTTCCCAGCAGGTCACAGTGAAATGTTCCTTTAGTTCTAACTACAGGCTTAACCCTGCAGTCTAATACAACTTCTTTGGAGATTGGAAGACAGCAAGAGCAGGTATTAGTTGCAATTAAAACCCAGATTTTTTTTTTGTTAATGGCTATATTTGTCTACTGACTCATGCATAGCTGATTTGATTTACCTCAGATAAAACACTACTCCTATACAGATAGTCATAAACACATTTTGGGAGAGAGACCTGATCTGAATGCAACACCACTCATAAGAGGGCACTAATTTTTTAACAGGTAAGGTTACAAAAATATTAATTTTCCACAGTGAAATAATGGGAAGATTTTCTGAGTAAATGCAGGTTGTTGTAGTAGACCATAAAATACGTATCTAACTAATTCAAGATTTTACAGACTTAGTAAAAGCAAAGAATTTTTTTCCCCAGTGTGTGTCTGATATCTGAATTACTTACTTATAGATTATTTCTTGTGGAAAAAGAAAGCTAACAAATAATTTTACCATCATTACCGTATAGAGAAGGATCACAAAATAAAAAAAAAAGAAGAAAAATCAGAAAACCCATTAACTAAAACTTAATAATCCACACAGGAAATCTCAAAGTTTTTCTCCTGATAATAGCACTTTTCTCATTGCCCACCCACAAGGTCAGAAAGAACATCTACTGGATGACGCGTTGAATGAATGCTAAAGCATACCAAAAAATCTAACATCTCAGGCAGTTAAAAGGCACTGCAAATTTCATTTGCATGCAGATTATTACATTGTTACAGTCACTACTGCTACCTTCTTCCAGATTTACATAATGTATAAAAACGCAAAAGTTCCTTCTCCAGGTTATCACACTGAAATGCACTGTGCTAAATATTCTTTTACAATAACAAATTTTCAAGATCACCTTCCTAAACTTCTGCTTCTTACATGCTTCACTCTACTTGTATTTAAGCCTGTTTAAGTTACAGCTTAAGGGCAGGAATCAGTTAAGGGATCTTATATTTTTTACAGCTATTTGAAGAAAAAAAGAGAAGAAAAATACTTGTAAAAATATCAATCAATGTAAAAAGAGTAAATATATCGGCTTAAAATTGGAGTTTGAATTCTTGCTACTGTGTGCTGTTATATATTGAGTTCCTATTAAAAAATAAATCTCCGTTTAGTTAAAAGTTAGTATGGGAAGGAGGTGTAAATGGGTACAAGCCACAAAGCGGTTAGAGTTACTTAAGCAGTGAAAATGCAATAGTGCCTCATGCTTATTGTTCTATCACTGTGCAGAAACCTCTGTCTTTTTGACATCAGACAATAGCAGGTTACCCTAAATACCCACTGGAAATGCTTTAAACTTTAACTGTATGTTTTTAACCTACAGTTTTACTGTTTTATTTCCTTTCTGTGACACCTGATGCATAATAAACTATATACTCTAAGTGTCATGTTATCATTTTGCTGTTCAAAATACCATATCTCCTCTAAAACTTCACTTTGACAAGCATGTCAGAAACTGAGCGGTATTGTGAGAAGAAATGATAGCTGGTGGATGGCCAAAACTGTATTTTGTCTGATCTTCTGTATTATGAATAGTCTAATTAGGAAAAAATGTTACATTTAGAAGTGACATCTCCAGCTCTGAGATAAAATGGAAAAAAAAATGAGGGAAACTATTTCAATTGCTGCGATAATCAAATTCTTTTGTGTCACTCCAAATACATGCATAAACATTTCCTCACAAATCCACTTGTTAGAATTATTTCTCTCTTTTCTCCCCTGACTTGCACTATGCCAGTAGTAATCAAGCCTGATAACTGTCCTTAGCATTCTCAATGTAGCCAAGCCTTCCACCCCTCCCCTGAGCATTAAACTCCAGCTTTTTGCATACTATTGTTTGTACTCTGAGAACTGTGACTTTCTAAATTACTTTAGCAATAAACTTTGATAAAGGGAAATGTTCTCACCTAAAATTGCAGTTGGCACAAATGGATCTGTCATACATCATAAGCAGGTCAATGCAGAAAAGGTAAAAAGAGAGAGAACAGTAAATGATTGATAAACGTTCCCGAGTTTTCTTTGAGAAAGCTACTGTAAGCAGCCAGCGTGTTGCTTATATATGTACTAAATTTCTATGGCAAGAAATATAATAACATAATTATATATGCTTTTATTCGGAAGAGGTCTATACAGGGTGGAAACCAAGAAAAAATCAGTTACCTGGGTAATAAGAATTAGGCACTGTTGTGCTCAATGTGTTAGTTTTCATTGTAAATGAAGATGGTGAAGATACAGCTGCAAAGAGAAACAAAGCCGGTTAGAGACAGCGAAGTGAAAGGTGGCTATTTAAGCTGAGTGATACAGTGTGATTCACTTGGAGTCTGTCATGTTGTGTTTGTTGCACTGGAATCAGGACCTAAAGAAAACCAGGTGTGTCTATTGAGTAAAATAGCTCATTGAATTTGATCCATTCTCTAAAAAGTAAAATCATCAGAGAAAGCATTTTGATTGGTGATGACAAATATACATCTGAAATCACAAGATTAGACTGAATACTGATGCTTGAATAAAGACATCACAATGATAACATGTGTTTTTGACAGAAGCTTTGATCATTAGTATGTTTAGTTTATAATACTGCTCCTATAGTTAATTTCATAAATATGCTCCTATAGTTCATTTATTCCTCTCCTTTATTTTGATTTGTTCAGACAGGTGGATAATGTGCACACAGATACTATTATACCCTGAATAATAGTCTTTGTTTAACAATGGTTTTCAGGGAGTGATACACAGACTAATGCTCACATTGGTATTTGATCATTTAACCATTTGTAAAACCTATGGCAAAGCCCAATGCAACAAATGAAGTTCGGTTAGTGCCCTGGTAGACAAAGATCATGTGAATTACCATTGTAAGCACAGATACATTCAACAGGTAGGAGTTAAAGATGCTTCACAGGATGTTCAGCCAAAGAGTCATGAAAAGCTGTTAAGCAAAGCTCATTGCAAATTCAGTCTTAGTTGCTTGTCTACACAGCTCGCATTCAGTTGGATCAGTGAACATAAGTGCATTCCGGATACCTATAGGCAGACTGATAGGAATTTGTGAAACAAAAGTAGCATTAAGGAAGATGGGGTCTACTGGATGGGAAGGAGTGAGATTTCTCCTGCTGGCTTTCATCCATCTTTGTTTAGGTTGATCTTCTAGGTCACACAGTTGCCAGCCCTTGTTATGATGGAACTATCTGAAAAGTGGCTTAAATAATGCTGGCAGTTACCACTTATCCTATAAATGAGACTACTTCCTTTGATTATGTCTCCTGAATCACTGGATGTAAAAAACAGAGTGCTACTCCTTTTTGGTATGGATGCAGAGATTATTTGAAGTTGAGGCTGCTGCAACTGATAAAACTGGCTAGGCACAGAAAGTAGCAAGGATAACAAACTTTCCTAGGAAACGGGAATGTTCTAAATCTCTTGAATACAAGGCATTACACAAGGATTATTCCTGAAGACTATCAGACCGCTTCTTCTAGTGACCACATTTCTTATGGCAAGTCTAATTAGAGGTTCTAGATGTCAAGTGTTACAAAATACTTGCTATGCCAACTATTTCAAATTGGTTTAAGTTGGTTTACATAAAGAGGATTTAGTCCCAGGAACTCACTGCAGTTTCTTTAGTTGTTGTGACCATTCAGTAACACCACTGGAAAACTATATCACGATGACAGAAAATGAAGTCAAACCTCTTGATCTCTTCAGAGAAATAAGCAATCTCATAAACTGCAATGGTATATTCTCACCAGAAAGGCAAGTCAGATTTTGGAAGATTTATTTCAAAGCAATTCCAGAAGAAACTCAAATGCAAATTAACATTGCAAATTCTGAGCCTAATGCTGCTGAGAGAAGTCTCACTGTATAAACCTCACAGAGTGTTTGTACAATTGAGCTCATCAAAGATAAGTTCTTAAGCATATTATTAGCGAGTGGGAGTTGGGCCTCGCATACTGTTAGTACTTGAAACAAAATTCAATCTTTGACAAATTCTGAAGATGTTAGAAAACACTGGTATACAAGAAAAAAAATGAGGTTGCTTAAGAACTACAAAAAACAAGAATATTTTTTGAACATTCTATTTTCTTTCTTTCTAGCAGTTATAAAAAAACTACTGTTTTTCCTGGTCTTTGCTTAGTGATAGCTCCCAGACAGGAGTGAGTCCTTGACTAAAATTCTAATACAGGAAGTTTTATATCCCAAGTTTTAGTTACTTTCAGGGTAGATCCAAGAAGATCCAGGATATAAGAGAATCTCTTATCAAATTGCAGAACAGATAATTCCACTGAGTTCTTCCTTTGTACAAGCAACAGAAAGAGCATAATCTAGAACTGGAAATAATAAGACAATCAGATCACCATTAAGTTATGACATTCAAAAATAAATTTTGCCTACCAGAAAAAAAAAATGAGCAGGAGGAGCATTTGAAGGACCTGGGAAAGCATAAGGGATATAAAATTTTTAACATAATAGAGATTGGAGAAAGGTAAAACTACAGCTGTTTCAGTAATGTATTTGCTCTTTTGCAGAAGAAAAGGATGGACAGAAAAAAGCTCAATTATCCTTATTATTTTTAAAGAAGTCTATTCTTGATGTCTGACTGTCTTGCTTATTCGAATAAACACTGTAATGTGCTGCACAGTGGGAAACTCTGGGTCCCATGGATTTTCCATGACTAAGTAATGAGGAATATTTTTAAAACTATTTACACCTTTCTTCGAACTTCAAAAAAAAAAAAAAAAGCCAAGAAAATAAAAGAAACTAAAAAACTTACATCTCCCATTTAGATTGTGCGTGTCCATGAAAGAGAAAGCTTCATCACAGTTGGTGCCTTGCTCGGTGTAGCTTTTATCCATTGAATTCACCATCACTGTCATTTCCTGCCGTGTACTACTCAATGTCTCTTTCCGCTTTTTAGCCAATTTTCTTAAGAAATGAAGGATGAGAAAAAAATAGAAAAAAAAGCAACTCAGTGAGCAGACATAGTCTTCATCTTGACTAGATCAGTATTGCAGTTTGTAACCACATTATTAGGTAACATTTTTATAATTATTCCTGCATTTCTGGAAACTTAAATTGATTTCACACTCAAGTCTTTCAACAGCATCTGGAAACTAAGGGATAGTTGCCAATGCCCTGACTTACAGTGAACAGCACCTTAATTCTTGGGGACTACCACTGCATTAAAGAGGACTAGTTAGCTGCAGAGGTTATGTGAGCTACTGCATCAGAGGCTACATCTGTTTAAATACATAAATAAACATGAGAGGAAAGAAGATTTCACTGGAACTGATGGATCGGTAACAATTTTCACTTCACATATGTAGAACTGTCTGGAGCTGTTTCATTAAGACACCATATAATACAGCTAACTGGTTTACACCATACTTTATAGTATATTTTTGATCTCTTAGCACACTTTGTACAAGCAAGTGACATTTTAAATGGACTTGCATTCCTAAAGACTATTTTCTGTCACTCTTGATTTCAAGAGAATTAGTCACAATAGTTGCTTCTCAGCAGGAGTGGTCTGTCTGAGACAAGGTCTTGATTCTGATACTATAGTATTGATTCATTAAGTTATAGAACTGTTTTGGATGTATATACCTCTTTCTTCCAGGTCTATGTATTTCCATCTAAACTGAAATCTCTGTCTCCCCCAGAGTTATGCTCAGCTACCATCACAAAATAACATGTCCCAAACTCTTGATTTTTTTTCCGCCAAGCTCTGTGAGATTTTGTGACCTCAATGATAGTGGATCCCATGACCATTTGGCCTGTTTCCTCAGCCTGTGATTCTGTCTTAGACCAAGCCTTTCTCCAAGTCCTTGCCTACAGCTTTCATTTAAATTTTCCAGATTCCTTCTCTACAGTATCTGCAAGGTATGGGTTTTACACAGGAATAACTGCTCCACAGACTTTGATTTTTTCATATCTGTTCATTCAATAACTTTTCCTCTGTGGAAAACATAATGAGCCTGCTCATATCCATCTGCCAGAAAGACCATTTAGATATCTTCAACTGGAACTTACAGGAGCTTATTATCTCAGCTATGCTTCCTTCCACTTCTAGAGGCCTACTGCATCAAGCATAACCAGCTTGTGCTAACTCTCAAATCCTTTCTCTTTGTCAACTCTCATTCAGTATGAAAAAATTATTCCCAACACAGGCAAAAATTTTATATCAGCCTCCACTAAATTTTCAAGCAAGCACATGTTTGTCTCCCCTTATGTTGCATGGGAGGAGTTTTCTGTCTGCCTATGCTCCTTTCTACCTGTTGTCTCTTATCTTACACCTAGATAACAAGCCATTTGGGCAGGAGATATGGTTGTGTTCTGTACCGATATAGTACCAAGCTCAGTATCTTAGTCCATGACTAAAGCTTGAAAGGCCTTTGAAACTAAAGCCTTGCTGTTAATAGAGTAATAGTAAGTGTAGGTGGTATTGGGTCATTGCTTCAGGAAGGCATGCAGAAGCAGCTTTTCTTCACGAGACTGCATACTCACTAAAGTCAGAAAAAGGCAGTATATATTGGCCTTCCCTTGCGCACCAGTGGACCTGTGAATACTCTCTCTAAACACAAAACCATCAATCACTGTCAGTCACACAAGCTCAGCCCTTTCTCCAAGAACTCTTGCATGTGAACAATGTACTCGTGAACAGGTAACAACTCTTCCTTCACAGTGCTTAAAGAAAAATTACTAGGATAATTGACCTGGGCAGCATTAGAGTGATATTTATTCATATCTGAGTATCCAAAATGTGGTAAAATAGATGATACCAGCTACTCAGTGGGATTACAGAAAACCCATGCTCTGTAGGGTGCACATCTCAATCATTTGGTGTTACAGGGAATGTCTTTATTTTACAGTACAAATCGTATCCTACCGAAGGAAAGCCAGAGTTCTTGCTCATTGTACCAACAAAATTAAGCTCAAATTTTATAAAAAACTAATTTTCTTAAAGAAATTACACTAACGTTTTCTCATTTCCTTTATTTTTTGCTTTTATGACAGTAACAACTGTACAGTAATTCTCAATCTGAATCTAATTCTGGAAATAGGTCTTGTGGGAAAAGTTCAAATCTGCAACAACTGTTACAGAAAGCGAGCGATACCAGCCAGACTTTTGTACTCTGAACAAAAACACCCACTGGACTTAGTCAAGTAAACTTTAGCTGACTATAACATTTTTTACATCTGGAGTTTTCAGATAGTGCAGAAAGTGCTGCAGTGCTGCAGTCTCTGCAACTCATCCATCCTTTGGATCTGTCAATCCCTGGAAGGCTCTAGCTATACAAGATTCAAGAAAGTCTTAAAACCACAGAACTTCACATCACCATCACTGCTCATGCTCTTCAATCTGAAGTAAATTTTTTGGGAAAAAAAGACTTAAATATTTGATCATCTTCACTCTTGGAAAAGACACTTTGTAGCTACTCTCTGATTTTTCCTCATTCTTAAAGGAAAAGAGATCTACAACCAAAGTTAAAAATGACAGAATCTCCCATGATGATTACTGCGGATGAAATTCTTTATGTAAGGGGGGAAAGCAAAAATTATCAGCTTATCACACTAATAATGTTAGCAACACTACATGAGGAAAGAGAATATATTATAGCAGTTTCAGAAAAGAGAAGCCTGATATTCAGAACAATCTCAAGACTAAATAGGAACTGTTGGTATTTTAAGGCACAAAATACTGGGAGAAGTGAGCTGGTGTAACGGTAAAATGCAGAGCAGGCAAACACATAGACTCCCCCCAAAAAACTTGTGTGGGATTTTGGGTATTTACTCTGTTTTGTTCTGACAAACAATAAAAATCAGCCTAGGAAAAATAATAAGCTAAAGGCTTCATCACACTCTCTCCCCATTTCAGTTCCCACCATGAAACTCTTAAATTCTGCATCTTCTCCTGTACAGACCCTTGTAGTTGAATCACCTTGTAAAACTCCTGAAGCCTTCCTTAGTACCATTTTCAAAATCCTCCTTCTCTGTGATTTCTCCTCCAAACCCTCCAATAAACCAACCCCACTAACTGTTAGGATGCTGCTATATAATCAGCTTCTATCTGGTTCATTTTCCATCTGTTTACCTGTATCCATTTTCTCTGTCCTGTCATGACTTAAATAACAAGTTCTTTGGGACTTAGCTGGCCTTTTCCTTTCATGTTTATATAGCACTAGGCACAAAGCATGAGGCACAATGGGACACTACCATAGTTACAGAAACGCAACAACAGTAAAAATAAATAAAAAAAAAAAAGGGTGACTGGAGATGATAAATGGATCCATCTCAGGCTCTGAAAGAGATGTGCTTTCCATTTTGATTTAGAAATGGTGAGAAAAGCATATTTATTTGAATCAAGCAAAAGCACTCACTTCCTTCTTCCCAGTGAGTGGTGCTCCCCTTTTTGTACCAATATGCCTCACTTCTTCCATGCAAAGAAAGGAGAAACAAGATGCTGCTACCTTCCACAGCTCCAGCAACACACTATCATCACCAAGACATTAATAAACACAGTGAGATAGAATTAGTAATAGAGTTGCTAAAAGAATTGGGCTGATTTTTTTTTCCTTTAATCAATTCAATGAATTATAGCACTTACGGTAGCTTAAGATAAAATAGCTTTCTCTTATTAAGAGATTGTTTCAAATTTAACTTTTTGTGGACAGGTCATATCAATGGTTCTGATAAAGAAAGATTTGGGGACTTAATGCAACTCATTAGTGTGGTGCACTTCTAGTTACAAAACCTTTTTACACTTTGACCACTAAACCCTTGAAAAAATCTAAACTATAACCAGAAAGATCATTCGGTAAAATAATAGATGGTTTAAAAGATACAATACAAATGGTAGGACTAAATGGTCATTTTTCACAAGATAAATTAATTACTAGGGGGTATAATGTAAAAATGCCTGTTGGGATTTATCCTATTAGACATACACACAAATATCTAGAAAAGGGGTGAACTGCAGGTTCATAATGTTTTTGGAAAACAGACAATTTTTAAATGGTAGTCAAAATTAGAAACAGTTAAAAAGTTTGAAATTGATCTTATGAGGCAGACTGTATATTCACTTGAGATAAAATTCAGTGTTGACAGATATAAAGTAATGCATATGGGAAAAAAACACAACTATATACACACAATATGGGGTTTAAATTACTTCATGAACAACAGAGGAAGAAATCTGGTAGTCACTGATTCTCTGAAGACAACAGCTCAGTGCAAAAAGGCAAAAAGAAATCAGAAACGATTAGGCAAGGAATAGAGAGCGAAATGGAAAATGTCGTTAAGCAACTGTATAGATCTACAGAGGTCCCACATTTTGAACATTGCATGCAGTTCTGCCATGTGCCTATCCAAAAAATATAAAAATAAACACTTTCACACAAACCAGATAATTATGGAACACATTACCACAGGACTCTAGAAGTACCAAAAGTAAATACTGATTTAAAAAAAATAGTTAATGGCTGAGCAGAGGGCAGTGAATACATTAGCTTATCTTAGCTCTGTTCCTGTATTTGTCTAAAGTTTTGTCACTGGCCACTGTCATAGACATGATGTTAAATCTGGTGGAGTTTTAGTCCAAAATTTTTTATTATATTAACAAATCCTGCACAGGTTATGCAGGAAACAGGATGTAAACACCTTATTTGCTTTTGTAACACTTAGAATAACTCACCGTTTTGCATTGTTTAGGCTACTTATGATATACCAGGCAGGAATAATTAACTCAGCAATCAACTTTGCCCATCTATTTTGGCTGCTTGTGATATGCTAAAAGAAGACTCATAATTATTTTGGGGAAAATATTTTAATCTGAAATCATGTAATGAGCATCACTGATTCAGTGACACTCAGTCTGAAGATGTAATTTAATAAAAGCTCTCCACAAGAAGCGTATAAGAAATTCTGCAAATGTAACTGACATAATCCCTGTTTATTTTTTTAATAGATTTTTCATACTTTGTAATTATTTTTATTTAACAACAAAACAATCTTTGTCTATAACTGTGATTGTTTTCCTGTCTCCAGAAATAGGTTCTCTAAGGCAGCCACAAAAACACACATCATGCATAACATAATCACACATGTATGACAGAATTCGGGTTTAGCCTACCACCTCTGGTTTGCAACAGTACACATTTGGTAACATTAAGTATTACTCTACATTAGGAAAATCAAAATACCACTACAAAATACTACTTTGTATTTTTTAGGGTATACTTTTAGGGTATGCCTTGGAATTCCAATGCTTCATCTGAATTCTTTATGTTACTTTTCATTGTTAAAACGTCCTTGTAAAAACCAGTTTTAGCAACTGGAGTATCTAACCCTATTCAAGCAAAATGGTAAATTAATTTAGGTGTTACTAAATTACTATCATGATAAGCAACTAATACTATTATTCTGCTTTATATTTTTTATCAAAACCACAACACTCTGCACAGAAGAATTTCTATCTCCTCTGAACGGACTGAGACACAAATATGAAGCAACTGAAATCAAGTGAGGAAGTGAAATAGAAATAGTATGGCATTAGTGATAGTGAAGTTATGCTCAGGGCAAACTTCTGTCATTCAATTTCACATTTATATGCTTTATATTGAAATGTAATAAGCTCAAGAATGCAATTTCACAGTGACATTAAACTGTGTACTGTAAACACTCTATCAGACAGGAAATAAGGAAATATTTTTAAAGGCACTACATTTTGCAGCCATAACTGGTGAACACTTAATAAGATGCCTTACAAGTCATCCTCACTTCAGGAACTGGCATTTCTAGAGAACAACCACAGGGAAAGGAATTGTCAAGAGAACTAAAAAAGAAAAAGGTAAACATGATCCCACTGAATTGCGTTGGTCCTGGCTTAGGATCATTTATGCAAACCTGTACTCAATTATAAAATTATTTTTTGTCCTAAGAAGTCTGACATATATTTTGTATTGACAACACAACAAAATAAAGCTACAACAATATGGAAGTCTGATGTAGAGATTATGAATATTTGACTACAACCAAGGGTGCATAAGCCCTTTTACCTGACTTTACAAAGTGGTGGTTTATTATAATTTCTTTTAGGTGCTTTGTATTTGTTTTCATTATCAACTTCCTGCTTCAGAGCAAATGCTAACATTATTCATTTCATTTTTATCATGCTCTTACATTCTCTGATAAAGACAAGAAAAGGAACTTTACAAAAATGCTGTGATGCTACTTGAATTTTGAAGAGTGTTTCTGAAACCATAGAATTTAATCTTCCTCCCTTTCATTCACCGTGGCTTTCATTTTTGCCACAGCAACATTACAAGCTCTTTCAGTAACACAAAAACGAGTACTGGGAGGCCAGTGTGGCATCCCAAAACTAAAAGGACTGGCTAGAAAGGGAGAAAGAAATACAAGTAGAAGGGTGAGGGGGGGAAGATTCCTTTAACTTAGAGAGTTTGAAAAATTGAGTACAAACTTTTAAAATGAAGGTGGAAGCTAACAAAAATTGGTTTAATATTTACCAGCATAAATAAAAAGTCTCAAATTTCTATGTGTTTAACTTGCCCTTTTGCCCATTGTGCATTAGAATTTTAATAGTCTTTTTACACTTTGTTGTTACTAGTAGATTGATTCATTAGCATCACAAGATGAAAGCAAAAAGAAAAGTTATTTGGCAACATTTCATTTTCAAAATATGAGTGGTAGCTCACAGGTGAAGTGTGGCACCACTTAAGAAACCGTGGATCAGAAAAGAGAGATAGAAAATATGGAGAGGAATGGGTAATGAGAAGGAAGATTTGAGATTTGTTTTTGAGATTTGCTTATCGTGACATAATTAAAAACTCTGCTTATTTGTTTCTCAGCTTCTGCTTTGTATGAACTCATACATCAGGTTACCTGAGTTTCTGCAAGTGAGGGTTATAGCATGAAACCCAAGAACACCTCAGGTCAAAGGAGGCACCACCAGATTTTCTTCACTGATGCAGTGGCTGATGGGAAAATTGGTGACTGACAGTGTAAAAACTGGAGCTACGTGGTGCATTAGAATAATGTAACAACATTTATCTGAAATGGGCTGACTCTTATCTTAGCTCACAGAGAAAGTTAATTGTGTGGTTACAGTTTAGTTCTTGTTTGTCCACCTAAGAAGGCCTTGATGCATTTTGCATGGTTGACAGGCTATTCTGGAACAGCTCTAGGCTATGACAGTAAAAAGGAATTTGAGAAGCCTTGGCAGGGCTATATGCCTGCAAAGCTCCTGGCTGCATTATTTTTGGACCAAATTAGTCACTGGTCTTGTCTTCAGAAAAATGCACCACACACTTCAAAAAGAAAATGCAACACCCGACCACCCCCTGCCCCCAACCACAGAATAGAACAGTAATGAGATGTGAGCAGCAATATTTTTCAAAATTTACCATTATTTAATTTTACCATGACCTGGATTATTAGAAGTAATGAACTGGACAACAAAATGTTCCATTCTACCCAACTGAACTGAGGAACAAAAAGGAAAAGACATAAATTCTCTGAATTTGTTTCAACATTTAACGATTTTGTGACATAAATTTAAATTTCTATTTTGATTCTTACGATCCCCAAATTAATCAAGAAAATAGTGAATACCATGTCTAATGACCTATAGGTCCTCCTGAATTGTATAAGAAAAACACACAGAACCTTCTGAACCTTCCCTGGGCGCTTCTTCTTGCCCTATCACTTGTTACTTGGGAGAAGAGACCAACACCCTCCGTGCTACAACCTCCTTTCAGGTAGTTGTAGACAGTGATAAGGTCTCCCCTCAGCCTCCTTTTCTCCAGGCTGAACAGCCCCAGCTCCGTCAAACGCTCCTCATCAGACTTGTGCTCCAGACCCCTCACCAGCTTCGTCACCCTTCTCTGAACTCTCTCCAGCACCTCACTTAGATGAAGGAAAGATGTGTATGTCATATCAGGCCTACAGAGATACATATTTCCTTCTTATTATTGTGTAGATGGTATTAAAGATTCTGCACATAGTACAAGAGTACTGTATTTATAACGTATTGTTTAAAGGATGCATTTTGCATTTGACATTGCAAGTCTTCCTCTTTGTCTCAACAGCTTTTCTTTCTCTTCTTTCCCCTCCATCATACTATCATATTATCTGAATAAAGAACTGAACAGACAACACTGGGGCCTATTCAGGAGGAGGTGGCTGTGTGATGTGTAGTGCCAGACAACATGAACATGAAAGCTTTTCACAGAAATACATTCACGACAGATTTTGAAATTCTCTTCCTGAAACTAATTACCATTTTAGAAAAGGCTGGCTAATGATGAAAGAAAACACTTTCTTATCCCCTAGCTGTCAGCTTTAAGCAGAGCCTCAAACTCCTAGGGGTGGTGTGAACCATAGGCACCCAGAATCCCTCTGCTTTTATAGACACAAAAGGTGGTGTTAAACTGAAGCAAATTTGTTCTGGGATGATTTTCCACACACCAATTTTTCACCACATTTTCAGACATGTTCTCAGTGTGAGGAATTACAGGAATTACGGCAGATGTATCTATTATGTGGTAGTTTCATCATCCTTTCTGCCCACTAGTCTCTCACTTTGAGATTTGCTCCTTATGCAAGGCCTGGCAAGTATCTTTCTTTAAATGTAAATTTGCCACATGAGCAGTTCCTTCCACAAACAGTAAATCCCCAGCCCCACAGTACATCACTACCTGGGACTGACCCGGGTATTTTCTATGTGAAATAACCCGTTATTTCACTATGGCATCTGAAAGTTTGTCTTGCAAGACCTGGAAGAGGAAGCAGATTCCCAGATTTCTATGGAGTCCCACAAGTTACTTCTAGGCTTGCATAGGCTCAAGTTAATAGAAAGCAATAGTAACTGTGACAGTTTTAAATATAGGAAATACTTTTCCTTCAAGTTATTTAGGTCTCTGCATAGATCTCTCGCTGGACAGAAACTGAGGCATTTGATTTTATCAGCATAAGGATATAAAATACAGTCAAATTAAATTGTTTAAAGTTCTCAAAAAATCGCTTAAAGGAATTAGCTTTAGCATATTTGTGATTCAAATACATGTAAATATATTGTCTATATTGTATATATTATGCAAATATTAGCATATAATTATTAATTAGCATATAAATATACGACTAAATATATGTAGTGGTGTAGTGCAGAACCAAAAGCAAAGGTTTGGATAGGCTTAATCTAATCCTACTCATTCATTGGCTTGCTGCTCGCCAGTGACAGGATACAAAACAGTCAAAGGCTTTCTGCTGATGAAAAATTTTGTTGTACAAGTACAGATGTTCTGACAGAGCCTCCTGACCCAGCTCCTATGCAGGTCAAGCAGTGGGAGGTACTTCTTCAGTTCCTGGGTATGTTGCCTTCTACATGAGACAGCGCTCCTTACCCACACTGACTTCCAAACCACAGTCCTACACTTTCTCACTTGAACAGATAAATTTTTGCCTCTTTGTATCCCAGTGCAGGCAGCAGCCTGTACAAGATTACTTGCTGGTAGTGCTGGTACCGAGCATTCACAAACACGAACATGATTTTTTTCTGCACTACCTACATTCCTTCTACATCACGTGCCTTTTAGTTTTTCAAGCAGTTATTTCCCTGAATCCATTTTCCCTCCTTCAAAACTTTTTTAATATTCAATAGACCTCAGCAGTTCAAAATATCCAACTGCACAGGGTTTTAATCAGCCTTTTAGAGGAGTCTATCTTCCTTCCCTTCCACACACGAAAAAATCTGTCTTGACAAAAGTCACTGACTAAAAACTCAGAACAGGCAATACTCAGTCATGTAAGAACAAAACTCATTTTTTCCTAAGGGGCTTCTGAAATTGGGCCATCCCCTTAAGGCGGGAGAATAACTAGTGGGATGCACGAAGATATACCCAGAGCACAGTGTTCTTGGTAGTGCATTAATTTAATAGCGCTCTGTGCTCACTGAGGGAAGGAAGGCACTGCTTAGCACATAGCTTGTAAACCCTTCAAATGCTCTCCCAAGCCGTGTGTATATCATCT
Source organism: Columba livia (assembly GCF_036013475.1). NCBI lineage: Eukaryota > Metazoa > Chordata > Aves > Columbiformes > Columbidae > Columba > Columba livia. The sequence continues at coordinate 109,149,957 of NC_088603.1, forward strand.
AATTGGCAGCGGAACTGCAGTGGCAGATGGACTGCGGGTAATCCAGCGCTGTGACTGCAGGAGTAAGTGGTCCAGCTGAGACCTTGTGAGGCTGATACTACTTGGTCAGTCTAAGATGCAAGTGCACCCCCAGTCCAACCTTATCCCACGAAGAGGAATGGGGCTTCTGGGAGAAACTGTCACCTCTCCCCTTTATAAACAGATAACGAGTATGTCCAGCTACTATATCTCTCTTAGTAACTACATGTGTTGTGGTCTTACGTCCTACATTCCGTGGCTCATAATGAAGATGTTAATATGAGATTTGTATGGCAAGGAAGGTTGGCTAATCCACTTTAGGGTCTTTTTACACAACTATGGAAAGGGCAGCTGACAAAGCCACATTCCATGCTGGCTTTAGGTGAGAATATTTCAAATACATATATTTAGATCCCTTAATTTCTAATTCTGGCAAACTTGAACCTATTAACACCAAAGGCTTTTCTTAATTAAATGATGTAAGAAAGGTGTCAAGGAAAGCTTCTCTAAATCTTTCTAATACAGTTTCATCTGAAAAAAGTGTTATTGCCACAATAACTGTAACATTTAAAAATAATGTTAATTAACGACTTCATATCACATGCGATTTTCACTCGGAGCTTTGCCACCCACAGCAGTATGATAATCCGAGGAGTGAAAAATCAAAATTTTTCATGGAACCACTCTACCTTTGTCTACACCTCTATCACAGAAACACAAAGAGAAAATGAATGCCTTGTACTTTTTCTCAAAAGTAATTCTCATTTCTGTGAAAATACACTTTTAAAGACAGAAAGACATCTTTTATCCTTGGAAAAGGAAAAATCTGAAACTTCTGAACAGAGCTGGTATGACAGAATTCCTTTCGAGCAAACAGAGTAAAATCTATCAATAACGTCATAGTCCTTCCCCGATGAACTAATCCATTATAAGAACACTGTATGTATTAACATGAGTTGCTAGGCACTGTGCTGTTCTTCAGAAGAAAACAACCCTAAACTACTAAAATACTACTACATCGTCAAAAGCATCAGTCAGCTGGAATTTGCAATTATAACTGTAACGATAGCTGCTGTTCTTACAATACACAGCCCAGTACTTCAAATATATTGGAATATTACAGTTTACAGTAGTGATGTAATGCAGGAAATATACTGAGTTTTATAGAGATACATGGACCTGTCTGATGCGTTGGAGGGAGGGGGCAATGAAATCAGAAACAGAACTAACAAGCTTTTGTGTTGGAAATAACAAACTATGCCTTTGCACTCCTAATAATAACAAACGATTATGAGGTTTCTAAGCTATAATGTGGTAGTGCTATAATAAAATGAACTCTCCAACTAATTATTTACAGAGAAAGGATGTAAACTGTGACAGCTAAAAGGAAAATGTGTCTTTATTAAAAACCAAACCAACCAACGAACCAAACCAACAGAATTTGATAACAAAGAAAGCAGCACCTCTGTAGCAAAATTTAAAAGAGTTCCATAAAGATGAATCTGAACCCCTGAAGAATGTAATGGTTAATAAAATCCTTTCTGCGAGTTTATTGAATAATATAGCTAGCACAGAATTACCAAGTCAAAGCTCTGCATGATTTGGTAGATGGTACTTGAGAAGGAGTGTCTTAATGTCTGCAACACACTGCAGGTTAGGTCAGCAGACAGGTCTGGGTAGAAGTCCCATTAGCAGAAACTGGAGGGAGAGGTTAGCAGGATATCAACTTGCAATGCATCACTACCAGCCAATTACACTTGTGAATACGTAGATATTTTACCCTCCCAGAGAAACTGCTGAAATACTGGTAGTATTGGTAGTTTTTCTACTAATTTAGGGTAAGTAATCCATAATATATTCATTATAGCTATTTAACAGTACAAAAGCACCTGAAAATATCTATGGTGGTGTGATTGTTTTCTGAACTAAAGAAATAGGAACACACAACTATGAATATATCACATTCATAAACTAGAACATCAAAATTTCTCTTTAAAATACTGTTTGATTCAGATTATAACCATTTCAAGATCAGATGTCCAACAAATGTTTTGACTAGAATGACATTTCCCAGCCTATCTAGACAACTCGTTAAAAAGGTGTATCTTTCAAAAGAAATTACAAGACTTGTTACAGTTGACTTCAGTGGAGAGTTAAGAGACCAAGGACTTCAGAAGAGTGCATTCCACCTCTGCCCTTGCAGAAAGGACTGCTGCCTCTTCCAAACAGGTACTGGGCTTCCCTTGGCTGACTTCTACTTGTGCAAAACCAAATGTAAACCCAGGATCTCTAGTATGTCCATTAAAATTAGCCACTTAGTAAACTTAGCAATGGAATCCTCTTAATGAAAAGATGACCTAAGTGCTGCACTCTGGGTTCTTACAAGAGCTTTATATTGAAGTGCAAGTCACTGCATGGAATGACGGTACCCTCCATCGGGGGGTAATATTTAACAGTTACTAGTAACCTTTAAGCTTACCACCACTGGATAAAAAATAGTATTATGCTAGTTTCTTCAACAACAAGGAAATGAGTAACTCGAAAATGGATAAGTGGACATCTATACAATTCATTAGGGACATGTTCACTATTCAAACAGTGTGTTCCTTCAAAACACTGTAACACTATAAATAATTGTAACTAAATAAGAGTGGGCAATGGCATTGTAACTGTAGGTGAATTACAGGTGAGGAGACTCTAGTTGACTTTAGAAAAGAAGTTATGGTAAGAAGAAGCTAGATAAACAAGCATTTTCCCAAAGTCCAGACTCACAAATGCAGGCTGAAGGAGACACGTGGACACCTGGTTTGGACTCTTGGACATAAGTTTGGGCAGAATTTTAAACAGCAGTAGAACAGTATTTCCTCTACCATGACAGCTGCTTTCAGAAACTAGATAAAGTTTCTCAGTTACTGCTATTTGCAGGAAAACTGAAAAAAATGGCTTACTCTTGCAGAAGCAGACAGAAATATTTGCATTATTTGGAATATACTTTTTACATACCAAAATAGCATATGGATAGGAATGCATTAATATTGTGGCCTGCATCTGATAAGAGCACCTTATCTCCCCTTTGCAGTCCCAGCCTGAGTTTGTCTCTGCCACTGCTTTCTTTTTTTTTTTCACTACATCATTCTACAAAGTTCGCGTTCCTATACAACATAAGACGTTCATGCTATTTTTTTCCACTTCATTAATATAGTTCTTTTCACCTGGGGAGTTTTAAACATTTCATGGAGTTTTACTACTTAAAATTTACATCACTGTCTCTGAAATATATATGGTAAGGGGACATATGGCAACCACTTCACTCATCAGTGCCCGATGTTTTGGAGTTCACTATCAGCAGTGGCGAGACCTTCAGTGATCAGGTGTTTGAACACATAATGTGAAAGTGTAATGTGGAGTAGCTCGAGTGAGGTCTTCAGACATTTTTTCCCTAGAAATTTTGAATTAAATAACAACAGGCAAAAATATCACAATAGAATATGACGTAAGCTCAGTGCCCTCTGGAGGTCCTCATCTCTCTCCAACATGTTGAAATGGAAGCCAAGGATAATAATATCCTGTATTATGTATATTTACTTAGGATTTAAATTAGATGGAAATAATCTGACCCTAATGACTTCAGTAGACCATAACCTGGTACACAAAATCAAATATGTTTTAAGTTTTTCTAGTCAGGGGTGCACTAACACATCGGCTCTTAACTGCTAAAGGTATTTAGGGGCTAAAATGGTTTGAGGCACGGAGATAGACAGACATACAAATTCCATTTTTATCTTGGCACTGGTCACAACATTTTTCATTTAACTGCCAAATAAATCATCGTGACCGGCACATGCCATCCTAATGCTTCCCTGCTACTAAACCAGGCCCTAAGAAACAGACAGATTAACTCCTGGTAATTGTATTCAAAGAACAATTTTGCATGCATAGCCACATCTGAAATATTTTGAACTGCTTCTTAGAAATAATACATTTCATAATTTGCAGGTACTGCCAACACCACACAAGTCCAGTCACTAAGAAGTGGGAGGTAAAAATAAAGAAACTGTTTAGTTTCTTCTTCACTGTGTGCCATCACCACACTGGCTTTCTACTGGTTTCAGAAAGAAAAAGAGGGGTGTAATGGTTAATCTATTGTTTATTCAAAACCACCAACAGAAGTTAATAGACAGTTATAAACTAATTGAGTGCGTCTGTAGTGCTATCTCCTCATTCATCTCGCTTATTCAATTTAGCTCTGTTAGTGTTCCATATGGTACAGTGCCCCTGCTGCTAGGAACAGTCATTCATTGCAAAAAAAAACCTGTAACAACAGGAAGCTAATAGTTTAACTGTTCCTCTAAATTTGTTTGACAAAACTGACATTTAGTACGCCACGTCACGTTGTCAGTAATCTGCAATTTACCCTTAGGCAGGCAGTGGATGCTCATTTTATTTACCTCTCGTAGTTAAAAGCGTAATTAATATTCCACTCTGAAACAAAGATTAGAGATTTGACAAACATTGCAATTTAAATTCTCCATTATAGCAAACATTAAAATCAAACATCTTTCACACACCCCATTGCATAAAGGACACGTGTAGCTGTAATTTAACTTTTTAGTTTTTAATACCACAAACGAATTTCTGCTGTCAGTTTAATGAGGTGGAAAACACAAATCTTGTTGCTCTCTGTGTGCACAGGCTGGGAGAGTTAGACTGCAGAGAGCCTGACTCAGTTTGCTTTGGAGTGTTTCAGTCAAAATCTCTAGATTATTGTGAGTCTAAAAAAGAAAAAGTCTAAAAAAAGAAAAGTCTTGAAGTCTTTGTTTAATAAAAGGCTTCAATAAACAAACACTTCAGGAATAAAAATGGTGTAGCACCACAGCGGTTTTCTGGATTTCTGGTTTTCTGTAGCATTGCTGAAAAACTCCAATAACTGTGGTCCGGGCTGTAACTTCACAGCAGCGTCACCCGTAGCACAAAGCCCAGCTAAACACTCCAGCGACTGCATAAGGGCAGGACGTGTCCCTTCCCAGCACCTGACCTTCTTCATCCCACTTTGCACCCCAGTGAGCTTGGGCAGTCATTCCAATCATTAAATCGTGGGCAGAAGCAGGTCGCAGCAACTCCCGACCCCGGTCAGCTGTTGGGCTGAATGCGGGGAGTTGGCTGGTGGTGCCTCTGCCACCCTCCCCGTCCCTTCAAGGCCAGGCTGGCATAATCCTCCGCCTTATGGTCCTTCGACCTTCCCTCCATGCCCACAGATTTTACATGTATAGCAAATGCAAAAACAATTGCAGTGCTTTTTACTCACAGTACTTAAGCTCTGTGTAAGAGTCCCATAGCAGGCTGCTTGGTGGTGTCTGCGTTACAACTGATTTATTGTGCTGGATTCTGTGACAACAGGGCATATTATCGAACTGGCAAAGTAGGGGGAGCTCTCGGAGAAATAAATGACTGCGGCTTTAACTCATGCTAATTTCAATTGGAACTCTAGCTCCATAAATTCTGTGTGACTGATTAAAATTATTAACATGTAGAACACCTTTAGGCAACCATGCTGGCTCATTAAACATGGAAGCCTGGAATTATCTCCACTGTAACAAATGTGTGTGAATGTCTGTGTTTCAGAGACATACATCAGGAATGTTTAATTTTTTTGAGGAGATTTTCTTTACAGAAGCACTAATAATGTCCCCTTCCCTCCAAAAATAAAAAAAAAAAGACAGCATAAACTCAACAAAGAGGCTGCTGTTACTCTCTTCTCAATCCATCCTATGTAGTATCCCACTGACTCCTGACTCCTTCACAAGACTTCATTAGTCACTGCCAGCTTCAATCTGCTTCAGTTATTTTGCATTCAGCTCCCAAAGGAAAAGCACTCTCCCCACTGATCACAGGCTAAACTAAAGATAAACTGGCTCATTTTATAACCCATCAAGCTAACATGTCCTGAATCACACTAGCATCACAAACCAGGAAAGGAATCTCTGAATATATCTAACCCTGTCACAATACTACATAAAAGAGATGTACATTTCTAAAACTGGGTCTCCTAAGCAGGAATTCAAGTATAAGGTGCAGGAAGGTTAGTGTAAGCACATTATTTCTCTCCTAAATGTCAGAGGATATTTTCTCTTTCATAATGAATGTCTGCTTTTAAAAAAATCTTAATAGCAGCATTGCACTTCAAAGGAGTGCTGTTGATGTACAATTTGAGATTCTGTGAACAAATGATTTGAATGTCCCTGTTAAGAGCAAATATTTGAAAAGGTTATAGCAATTGAATGAAAGTTATTTAGATTTTTATTTTATTCAAAATGAGATGCAGGTTATGAAAATGTATAAATCAGGAGATAAGCAGCAGAGCCATAAAGGTCAGAATCACAGCTGTTGATAAAGGGAACCTCATTAATCATAATGTAAGAATTGCCATATTGGATTAGACCTGAGCCCAACTGGTCTTATATCCTGTTTCTGTGAAGTTCTGGATATTTTATGGAAAGTATAAGAGACACTATAAAATGCAGATGTGGAAAAAACTGTTTCCAATCCCCTAATGGCAACAATTGCTCTAAAACTTGTAATATCAGTTTTACATGCCTTCCAAAATGCTTTTCAGCAGTACTTACACCTGAATTTTAACAATATTACCTTTTCAGATTCTTCAAAATCACAGAGATGTCCAGTTCAACTTTGAATCTTACTATATTCTTAGCCCAAGCAGTAACTGGTGACAATCAGTTTCATAGTCTAATTCTGCATTATATTAAAGTTTTCCCTTCTATTTTAAATGCAAGTTAATTAAAAAACCTGTTTATGCTTCTGACTTATGGACAATAAGAAATCCCGGTATGATCTACTATTTATTAATTTGTTTACTTTTACTACGCCTATTTGTATCTTTTTTTCTTAAATGGTCAATGCCCAATCTTTCAGTCCCTGCTCATGAACCTTTTTCTGTGCCTGACTCTGAAAATTCTCTCCCTGTTAGTTTTCTTTTTTGGATGAATACTCACCAAACTAAGGGCAGTTTGGAGCTGTACAGCTCGAATGCACATGTGCCCTTTCTAGGTTGGAATCTTTCACTACTGTATTCCAACTCGAATTCTTCCACTTTTTATAGGTTGATTGCAGTGCAGACTGTTGAGAAGCCGGCTGGCAGTCTTTTGTGTTTCTGAATTGGTCTAACAATGTGGGCTGGATTTTCTAAGAGCAAATTAAGAGAGAAACTTGCACGACAGGAGAATATATTTCTTTTCAAATTCTAAGTAGCAATGCTTGACTCAACATTGTTAACTTTTCCTTGTCCAGGTAAATGGAAAGTCAAGATTACCTTCAAGGAAAATTGAAGGAGCACAAGCACACATTGGTACCCCTCACATGTAATTAGTGTGCTCCATTGGCTCAGCATTACCATAGCAAGAAGAGGGAGGGACTTCTCCCTTTGGGAGGTCTAGAATTACATAAAATCCATTTCATCCTCAGGGCACCAAGTTTTCCATAGACAGGGGAAAATGAGAAAGCCAGACCTCCATTTGAAAAGCTAATAAACATACAGGGAGTGCTCACAGTCTTCTTACCTGTGTCAAAAGTGAAGTCTAACTGTCAGGGCCTTGTAAAACCTGTTTTATATTTGTGGTAGACATGGAGGTCACAACGCTTTCTGTAAACTTGTCAGAGCTTCTGTTGTCTGTTTGCCACCTGAATTTGCCCCCAGGGTCAGCATAGCAGACTATAAATATGAAGACTACCAATGTTCTCATTAGGCTCTTCTGGAATTCTGTTGTAGAGGTGTGCTCCACGTATCACAAAAATCACCTGCAATTATTTTGCCCGGGATTTGCATGCCCCTCCCTCTCCATAAACTTCCTCCCTCTGATCATGCTACAACAAGCTTGGGAAACCAGCACAGGTTGTTTTACTCAGTCAGGACTTTCATGTAGCTCCATGAGAAGAATCACACTGGACTCACTTACCAGTTGTTTTTTCCCCCTGCACTACTTTTAAGAGAGAAATTAAATATACAACAATTGCTGTGGCAACAGAACAGCAATAATTAAATCCTTGGCATTTTCATGCTCTTCTAAGTGACATGCTCTAATCGAGAGACCTTTAACTTCTGTGAGAATGGTCTTCAGAAGAGACAAAGGGAACTGCGAATAAAACATTCAGTTTGAAGGTTCTGCTTCAAGTGCTTCTGTCTTTGAATGATGTTGAAGGTTTCTTTTGACATTTGCACTATAAATGCTGAGTTGAAATTTATGAAGAAGAGTCTGGTGGATTCTAATTAACACAAAGTCCTTTTTTTTTCTTTGCCTAATAAGAACAGCAACAATAAAAGCATGTCTTGTTTCCTGAGGCATTCAAAAAGTTCTTGACTCTACCTGTGCCACTCTTTTGAGGTACAATCAACAGGAGCTCAGGAAGTTAGGGAATTCTTACTCATAGTGTCTTTTTAGCCTAGTCTGTGGGAATCTACCATCAAAGCATTCAGCTTGCTTTCTAACTGTGAGCTATTGCAAATGTTTCGCTAAAACTGACAAAACTAACTTAAATTTCCAATCTTTTGCTGTAACGCTTATTCTCAAAGAAATGCAATTTTCTCAACGTGGAAAATGTCACCTAATATAAACTCCACTTAGGAAAGCAAAGTCATTATACACCTAAAATGAGACTGTATCATTTATACAGGGTATGCCAACATTATGTCCACAGATGACTAGGCAGGCAATTAAATATGAAAGCTAACTGAATAAACAGAGGAATTCATTTTTGGCAGTCTAGATCACAGCTAAAAATGTCTTTTTTTCTGATGTGTCAAATTATTTTCATATGTATGTGTAATACACATCAGTGTACACGCATCTTGTTGCATTACCAAGCTAACGGTACAGGACAATATAATATTTTAATAACATTACTTTCTGTATTTCTGTTATATATCCTCTTAACCAACCTTTTCCTACTATAAACTCACAATATATGCAAATAGACTGTTAACTGACTTTACCATTATATACTTAGTTTGATGATGCTTGGGGCTTCTTTTTAAAATCCTTCCCAGTGAACTAATTCATTCCATAAACTTAAATGTGCTCTAGGACATTACTGTATTGTAAATTGTTTTTTTCTTCACAAAAGTCTATTAAAAATTGTGAATCTGCTCTGCCATTGACATTTGGGGATAATGAGTGAAAATCTTGCATTGGTAACTAGGTGAGTGGGAGCTATGTGTGTAAATGCTCTACACATCTTGGGAGTCTGCACCTCAAATCCTTTATGAGAAAATTTGCTTTTATAATAGCTATAGTTTATTGAACTTTCCTTACAATACTGAATTATTCATTCAGCCCACTTATCAATTCTTTTAATATTTTTAGGAATTGAACAAAATTCTCAACACATTCTCTCATATTCCTTTTAGAACAGATGATTTACAAATCTAAAGGACTGAAGTGAAATGCACAGAAAGCTCTGAAGGGAGTGTTTATATTCCAGCAAGGCTAATTTAGACATTTATCATTGTAACAGATAAATCACCAGTGCTTATTTATTGTTCAGGAATTTTGCAAGCCCTATGATTTAATTTGTTGTATCTCAAAAGAATAGCATCATCAGGGCCATGGTATTATTTTAACTCTTTCGGAGCTGATTTGTGTCAGTACAGATGTAAACAAAAAACTGCTCTTGATTTGTCGTGCAACTGCACGTCCATTCACTGCTTTATCCCGAGAAGGCTGTGGGTTGAAGCTGTGCTGATTGGACGGGGCAGAGATTTGCTGTAGAGAATGACACAGATATAAGTTTTTCACCAGAGGTCTCTTCTAGTGCAAACACTTTTTTCTTTCATCTCTAGGTCTTTCTAAAGTTCCTGGGATTTTGTAGTTTTCTATGGTGCCTGGCAGCTAGTTGAAAGCTGGAAAATCTGCAAAAAAGCTCTTGCCACTAAAGTCCTATTCATGTATGTTGTGTTTAGGTTGTGTATACACTGGGTGTATGTCTGTATGTCTGTGATGGATGAACCATTAGGTACATAAACCTAATTGAACAGTATAGAACTCTTTCGTTGATAAATTTAATTTTGCCTGTTTGAGATAGCACCAAAATGTATATCCTTGACAAAAGCCTATGACTGTGATGGTGCGGTATATAAGGCTTTTCCCACCTATCAGTCTTTAATGAATTCTACTACGACACTCTTGGCGTTTCCGAACACTCACTGTAGTTTGCTCTTCTGGCTAGAATGCTCATCTAATTGACAAGCAAATTCAATAAATTGGGCAAATTCAATAAACTGGGCAATATTTGGGTCAAACCAGCAGAAAAATGACTCCACAAAAGTAGCAGTAAAAGTTATAAGCAGTACAGGTACAAGAAACCTCAGAAATTAGTTCTCTTTTGAAGATTTCATACAACCTTTTTGAATACCATGTCTACCTCTATTATTAGACCTGAGCATTACAGATCACAAAGAACTGAGGGAATTCAAAGGAATAAAAGTAACTTCGGATGAAACAATGTTGAAAAGAATAAATCAGCATACATGGAACGATAGGTTGAAGATGATATAGAGACACGGAACTTCCAGTCCAATAACTGCTCTGGATCAGGTGCAAACAGCTTTGGACGAGTTTTAAGTGAACTACAGAAGACTGACCTTTCTTACCACAACACCTTCCATTTGGCACACTTCACTGATGCAGACACTAGGCTGAGAGCCAGCTCCTTTCATCTCTGAATCTTCCTCTCCCTCCTCCCCTCCATCCCCCACACCCAGAAAACCGTTACTGACATCAAGGTATGCTCATCCCTTTTTTCCACCGTTTTGTAGTCTGTAAGCAGCCATTGTGCTTTCAAAACTAATCTTCTTTCTATTTATATATCAATAATAAAAAAAAAGCCTAGACTGCAGCATTTCACTAAACAACTTCAGGGATTTGAAAAAGAAAACAAGCCTATTTCACTTCAAAATGTCAAGATTCAATTCACCCTACCATGCTATTCAGCACACACAAAGAAGGGATAAAATATATCCTAAAGTGTAGTAAGTGACTACCAATCAAAAAGTGTCACATTTAGGTAGACAGCTATTGATAAACCTCTGTGAAGAACAGGAAGAAGCAGGTACCAATGACAACAATAATACACATACGCAACCCAAGAGGATGAGAAAAAAAATATGATAATTAAGACTGTAATCTGTGTATCTAGAACAAATATTAACTGACACTAAAGCAATAGAAATGAATTCACTATTGTCTCTGTTAGGCATCCACAACGCCGTGATAGCATTTCTCTGTGTTCTGTTCCTACAAAAAAAAAAGTAATGGCAGTTTAAATAAGTAGAGAGACTGTTTGAAGATTTTTGAAGGTTTTTTTTTTCCCCCTCTTCTATCTTGGAAGTGTGCCTCTATTCTAAAGAGATGATTGCAAAATAATCTGAGGAGGATGCTTTCAACTTCAATACCAGCCACTAGAATTCCTCTGCGTCTTTTTTCTTCAATTTTCATGACAGTATGTTTACTAAGAACAAATTCATAGACATAAGCCAAGAAAGAATAAATCGCTCCTAGATACATAATGAAGGTTGGGCTTGAAAGCAGAATTTTTAACAGTGTGCAAGGAACTAAACATGGAAGGACTGCCTTTCAGCCATTAGAAGTGTGTTCTACATAATTTGGAATATTTAATTAGCTGCTTATTTATCACATCAACAATGCTAGCAGAAACCTCCCCTGCTTTAATGCAAAGATATTTGATCACACAATATGTTTTCAGTATATATACCGTACCACTCGGAGATCTATTCTATTCGTGCTTGCATTGTGTTGTAATGACTTCAGGCAGTTCAAAGGAGTAATCTAAACACTGCAAAGCACACACAGAGATGAACGATTATTTTCTGCTGTCAAAATATCTACCTTTCACTTAGCTTGAGATTAGCACAAGATTGTATGTACAGTGGGAGAAGAGACTATCTGGAGGAAGACCACACATCAGCCAAATTAACAAAGATGGAATCAGTGCAACTTGCTTCAATGAACCAGTCATGCCTTATTCCCTGCATCACTGTGAAATCTTCTTGTCCAAGTAAAGACCGGGAGCTGCACAAAGAGCAATTTTAGCCCCCAAGAGCCCAGGGATGGAAGGACAACACTGCCAGCCAGCACACCATGCCACCTCTTGGTCTCCTAGTGAGCAATTAATATGCATACTATGCTTTGCTAAAAGGCATTGATTACAAGATCATGTACTTTCTCCTATTAAACTCCACCATTTCCTCCCCAGTGCTTTTGTTCTCAAGGTCCTCAGTTCACTCTCATTTTCCAGTCCTTCAATATATCTATAATGCTTGCTAACTCATCAATAAACTTCATTAGCACACTTGTATTTTCTTCGTGACGTGATGAGTAATGGCAAATCAGAAAAGATCAGTCTTTAAACCAACACTTAAGAAGCTTCTATGTCAGAAAGGAGGTTTTGCCACTAACATAACCAATCATTACCATCTCTCCTTTAATCACTATCCTACATGTCTTAGAATTTCTGTAGTAATTCCCATCTTGCCTAGTTTAAATAATACACATCCAAACAGCACGTTATCTCTTGTATTACTAAATTCCAAACTGAACAACTACATTTCTCCTGTGTAGAAGATCATTTATATTAATACACAGAAAAATCCTATTAATTTGGCATGACTTACCTTGGTAAATCTATTTTCATATCCTCTTTACATTTAATCTAATTTCCAAATTATTTTCTTTGATAAATATTTTAAAGCCTTGAATAGAAGTAAGATTATCTGACACAAGAGTTGCCCGTGTAGTTTTTTTCTTGGAGATGGGCACTACATTCATTATTCTCCAGTCATACAGACCCACTCTGACTCAATAACTCTATTAATGATTTTTGCTAGTGGACCTGTCATTTCGCCTGACAGTTCTTTCAGAATGTGAGAAGGTGTACCATTTCCTTCCTCCAGTTTGGGTGCATCATGAGTTTCATGTTTTGCTTCCACCTCACAGAGGTCATTTCCATTTCTATACCTTTATTCATGTCAGTTATTCTTCCTGACAGGCATTTATCCCCATGTTAACCATGACCATAAGATATAAACATAGTCTTAGTTCAAGAAACCCCCTTCAGCTTGGAGACCAGGAAGAAACAGCATAAGAAGGGCACATCATGAACAGAGAACAGACATTACGTTGAATGGCTCAAATTATTATTTGTGATTATACTTACACCTTTGATGATTTGCTTGGTGAGCTGTGTAATAACTGAACCTCATGGTAATAACCTAAACTCAGAGCTAAAGGAAATTATTTTTGAAAAATAGTAATTGGGATGATTTTGTGGTTTCAATCATCCCTTGGTGTGAGTACTGCTAAGAAGCAAAGAAAATATACTTCCCTTGGCACTCTGATGTAAAATATCACATTCTCCTGTTCCAGTGAGCCACAGAAAGCCTGACTTGTCCCAGAACATGCAGAAAAATTTTGGTAGAGACCAAAATTTTAGCACAGCTTTGGAGTCCAATTTGAAAATAATCCTTCCTTCCTATTCTATGTCCTATAATTTGGTATGAAGTTACATACACACTCCTAACATCAAGAATTTCTGGTAAAGGCTGAGAGCACATTAACTGCAAATGAAAAAGTAAAAGACGTGGGTGTATTATTTATGGCAATATTATTATAAGCCATCAATATGATGCAGCTTTAAATAAGGAAATCCAATTCTAGGCTGTAACAGGACAGATATTTCCAGAGATAGAGAAGTATTAATGCCTGGCTACAAGCCACTGGGAACACCTCATCCGGACTACTCCAGATTGTAAAAAAAATTTGACTTAAATTGAATCAGATACAAAAAAGGGCCTCTGGGTTATCTAGAATGGAGACCTTATTTAACAGAGAAGAATTTTCAAAAGGTACAAATGAGGACATGAGTTCCACGTAGGACACATATATACATGCAAATGAACACCTAAAGACCACATAGAGCTCGGAAGAAATATATGTCTGCCTTTGACAACCAGTAGCTTGGAGATAAAAAGAACCACATAAATTAGAGGTCAACGCTGGCACAAGAAAAATTGTCTATCAAATCCATGTGCTGGAAGTAGTCAAATGGGGACCAAATAGCCAATGTATAGACCAGGTTTCAAAACACAAGAAGCTTTAAAGTAAGAATAAATTTACGAAAGTATTATGACATCATTACTGAGAGTGATTAGATTTGATGAGCCTTCTAGTCTGAGGATCCTACATTCTTAGAAGTTCATGTGCTGTGATAATGAAAATAGTGGGGGCAAAATTTTCATGCTTGACATTGTGTACGTGGTTTTGTATTGATTTATGCAACTTGGCAAAGTAAGATAACCATGTAAAGATGGAAGGTGCAATTTTCTATACAGAAAATCGTTGTGGGTGGATAAATTGTATCTTATCTGTTGAACTCGAAGGTGGACTGGTATTTGGCTGTTAAGCAACCATGAAAATCTGGTGTATTTTAACTAGGTTTTCCCACTCTTACAAGTTATTTTTTTGACAGATAAGTCAGAAAAAAACCCAACCAAGACGGGCCAAGCCTTGCTACCACATAACAAATGAAAAGACAGTGAATAAAAGTAAAAAGAAGGTAGAATATAGATAACATGGTAAACCGCTAGCTTGTGACTTTGGTTTCAGTCATTGTCAATGAATTTTACAGTTGAATTAAACTAAAACTAGAAACTAAGTGAAGAGTATTGGGGTTAAACAGAGCTGCCCATCTTGATTAAGTGGAGTATTTTTATGAAGCAAGGGCAGATGCTACCTACAGTTCTGCCCTGTTACTTGCCTTGTCTAATTTATTCCAAACAGAAGACTTGTACTTAGAACTTAGTGAGCACAATCCTCTGTGACAGATTTCAGCAGAAACACGGCTGATTTGTCAACAGACCGGCAGTGCTAAAGACAATAGCAGACACAAACAAGCTATGAGTTGAGAAATGCTGATCACATGTAAGGTTTGAACTCAGTTCAGTTTGCTGCATAAGGAGGTACTTTAATGTGATAAATCACCAGACCTTGCCTGAAAGGTCAGGACAAGAGTCTCTGTTCTTAGAATAGATTATATTGTATCATATTAGAATATGATCTAGTGTATTATTGATTTTATTAAAAACCTTTTCGCTTCATGAAGCGCGTAAGGCTGAGAATTGCATATTTACAATCATCCCTGACTTTTAGTGGAGTTCGACACCCTCAGCTCTCTTGCAATCCTGCTGCCAGAGACAGTGACTGAAGGGAGTTGGTGATTTCGTAATACCATAAAACAGAAACCCAAAACTGAATCCAGCTGCAAAGGAACAGAGTGAAGCTCAAAAATATGCTTACTAAAGCTGAATCTTTGGTGTTTGGTTCTACTTTCAGCATGTTGTGCCTGTACTGAAGGGCTAAAGTGGATTTGGGATGTATACAAAGACGTGATTTAGCCTTTCGTGACTAAACTGGCTGGCTTTTTCCAGAAATCAAGGAGAGAGTTCACTTCTAACTCTGCAGAAGTAGATTGGGAGGATATTAGAAACAGGACAAACTTGTATTTCCATTGCCTTTGCCATCGAAAACACAATCACAGCTAAGGCTGCTCGTAAAGGCTTTACCTCTAAGATATCTCACTTAGAACAGTTGGATCAATACATTCCAGCTGTATTTTTCTGCTTTAGGAGTGGAAAACACACATAAAATTTACTTAACTGGGTAGTTAAGTCCAATTAATGACTGATTTGAATCTCCAAAGTATCCCAAAGCAGTTGGAGTGTGCTAGCGAATCTGGCCTTTGCAGTTTTATTTTGTCTTTAATAGCAACATTGAGGTTTTCCTGTGTTTAAAGTATATTTGTTTTTAATCTCAAGTGTGTCTTAAAGTATATTTGGGGAAATTTACAATGTTGAATTGGATTTTGAGATTTAAAAAAAATAAATACCACCAAATAAAATGGAATTTCTCCTACAAAGCCTTTTTTGCCCAGTAAAGTTACACAGTCCATATTTTAAATAGCTAACAAGTACACAAGGTATCTTATTTTGTCAATTTATTATTTTGCTTTTTTTCACCCCTTTACACCAACTGCAGTAGCAAGCAGCTATTTTTTTTTGATTCTTCAATTTAATGTTGAACAAAATATCAAGTGTTGGATTATGAAGTGTGCAGACTCAGATAGAAAACGGAAAATGTGTTCTCATATGTGTAATTAAAGAGATTGTCAAAAATATCCCTTAATAGGTTATTTATTTAAAAAGCAATCTTGAATTATATATTTTGTTTTAAATACTGAAATTTTTAAAGGTCAGGGCATATTGATCTTTAATAAGTTCATAGCAACTGGGGACAAACTGCAGATGCAGGTCAAGATGCAGGAAATCTACAGCACAGGCTGGATGATGGACCCTGAAAATATCTTGTGAGATGTCTGCTTACATAATGTATTGCCATGCAAGGGTCATTTGCAAATTAAAAGCATGAGAATGCTGATGCTACTCAAAACCGTATCAGCAGAATCACAAGACAGCATGTGGCCCGATTAATCTTATGAACTCGGCATCAACATATTACTAGATCACAATGTAGATTACACATTTATGAGTATATCAACATTCAGAGTAAAATATGCAGAATAAAAATATGCCCTGGAGCACCTCTGAATGTAATTTTCTTCTACAAATAAAACCAAAGGTTTTAGAGCAATGGCCAGCAGCACCTTCAGGCTCAACAGGAAATAACATGGTCATTTTATTATTAGTTGCTGCAGATGGCTGTTTCAAAATTCTATCTCCAGTTTCAGATTAAGTCTATAATTACACAGTTTAAAAAAGGAAATGTATATAGAAGGATCTATTATCTATACAAACCCCTTTCAAGACATACAGAATTCAGCACTTAACAAGCACACACATGTTGCTATTTTAACATGCAAGTCAGGAGGCAAGAGTGGAACACCTTCAGTTTACTTCTCTGTGCTGGTGGTATGTAGTTAAACACTGAAGGAAAGCAAGTCAATATAGACATGTACTACTTAAATGGTCATTATGCTCTACAACAGACAAACAACAGAAACATCTTGCCTGCCATAGTTGAATCTTGTGGCTTCTAGTGTTGCCTATGGCATTAGTACTGCCTAATATTACTTTCAGACTTTACTGTGGGTGTAATTGAAATATTGAGAAGATGGGTAACAGTATCAAACCAGAGGAACAAAATTTATGAGTCTGGGATCTTACATCATGCTTGATATAATCTTGATACAATGTTTTCAATACATCTCACTACATAGATAAAATACATCTTCCTTGCTCCATTAATTCTGGTAAAATGATTTTCCCTATTTTCTGATTCAAAGAGACGGCCTCTGTGCACAAGGTAATCTGCTTTGGGAGTGGGTCACTGTAAAGTCAGCACTCAGCCTGCCTTTGAGCATAGAACCTCTTGACCAGTTTCCAGGCCCACAGATACAAAACTCTACCCAACAATATTCAGTAGGTCTGACAAGGAACACAACAAACACACTGGTTGTTTCGCATGCACATCCTGACTGTGATGCAGTGGACTTTCTGTGTTTAGAACACTCATGCTCAGCATTTCCAGAAACATTTAGGCAGCCCAACTAGCCATGAGATGAATTTGTTGGTGTCAGAGAGTCTGACACAATGCAGCGCTGGAAAGTTTTGTCTTGTCCTCACTCTAGTTTAAAACTAGATACCCATATGGTATCTCTCAGGCACTTCCATCCACTGCTGATAGCAACTACAGATAAAACAGGAGACCTGGAAACAGTTTTTGGGTCCTGGCTCCTTGTGCATACCTTGCAACTATACTATATTGCATCAGTCTAATTCCCTTCAAACTTCATGACCTGGTTTTCATGGAAAAGAAGCATAAAATGCTTTGGGTACGGGGCCCCATAGTGCATGTTCCTTCAAATCAGCTCACACATTGCCAGTGTGGTTTATTTTGGAGGAGAGCACTGACTCAGGATACAGCCAGCCCAGAAGCAGGGGGATGCAAAGGTGTTCTTGCCAGCATGCTTTCATGAGAGCTTCCTTGAACACATATAGAGGGCTTGATGCATAACTGCAACACAACTGATCGATTTTTCACATTTCATTTAGTGAAAAAAACTTCATGAAACCCAGCTGTAAACTTATGATACAGCTTATCATTTAATAAACTAAACAGAGTAAGTAAAGGTTGAAGGTACTGTTTATGAGGGTTAAGCTTCAATATCTGAAAAAAATTCAGATATCTGAAAAGCAATTCAAATATCTGGAACATCATTCAGAATGACAGAAAGTTGTTGAGATTATTCACTGCTTTCTTTATTTCTAAATATCTTAGGATGTTCTGCTTACAAAATACATGTCACAGCTGCTCCTGCCTTTTGTCTTCATGTTTTATTGTGCCAGATTCTAAACACCCGTGATTGCTCTATCAAAGGCATTTCTGAGTACTCAGGACATCTTGATAGAACAGACCCTGTGACTTCAGTGTGATGGTATGCTGGAGGCATGGATGTCATCACACTAGATGCTGTCACAAGGGTCCCTTCAAACCTCAATTACTCTGTAAGCCTGTATCTGCTTACCTACTGATACTTCTGATGTCTGGAATAGCCTGAACTCAGCAAAGAAATGGCTACAAGTAAATGGAGAGTTATAAAAAGGCTTATCAGGAGTTTCACTGCTCCTCTCTAGAGATCTGGATATATGGTAGGAATTTGTACATAGGTGGCACCTTAGTCCTGGGGGAGAATAATGCTCAGAAGAAAATTCCACTTGCCTTTCTATTAACTACAAATACTCTACTAAGAAACTCTCTCTTCTGACTGTGCTCAAGCCAAATATTTTTATGTAGTCACAAACAAGTAAGAATTCTACTAAGGATTTTTTTTTTCCTTCAAAAATGGGATTTTTGTCTACCAGGGTTGACAATGTAAGCAAATACATGCAATACAAAGACACAGCGCAGAAAGAAATAAATTGACTCTTCCTCTTAGCACCTATGTCAAAATGAAATGTGGACTTGAAAACAAGTAACAGCATGACTAACCTGGAATCTTTTGTTGCTCAAATACTATAAATGAGATAAAGAAATTTGATTATGGTCACATTCTGCACTGCATCACTGTAAGTGCATGCCATTAACAGAGAAGAGTATAGGAAGAGCGTTATTTCCAAAAAATAGACATTTTAAATAAAGCACCCAGAGGTTCTGCCATGAACTGGAGTTCCACACTGACTCTGACAGATGGAAGCGGCAGGTAGGTACCAGCTGCAGCAGTCCCTCTTGCCTATGCTATTTTCAGACTGAGTAGGCAAGAAAAAACTCTGCTACAATCACAGCAAATAAACAAGGCCTAATAACCATTACTACTTCAGACAAGTCAAGGAGTTCCTGTTCATAAAGCAGTTTGTATATATTTTTTCCATCTATTATGCCCTTGTAGTTCATAATAGAACAGATGGAAGGCATCCTACTCTTTGCTTTCTTACTTACTAATTGGACAGGTGTTGACTGTGCTATTACATAAGTTTATGAAGTATCATAAATGGATTTATTTTGGAGTTCTCTTTTTTTTTTTTTTTTTTTTTTAATACATCTGCTGACATTCAACCCCACAATAAAAAACTGTATTAAAAATTCAGTTTCCACTTGGCTGACATAAAAATACAAACATATTTGACATGAAAATACCATTTACGCAACCAGTCTTCAAACAATTAACTGTTTTCCAAGGAACAGAAGAACTAATTTCTGTGAAAACACACTGCAGCCTTACCATATCTCCAAGTATTATGAATGTCAGCAAAGTAAAGTGAGGTATTTAGCAAACAAAAATGATAAGAAATGAGAAGTAACTATAGCTGGAAGATGAGATATAGCCACCTGACTTTAGAAATAGCCATTTAACTGCCAGCTGTATAATCAGAGTAAATATCAGGTGAACATGAATTCATGGACAGTTATTGAGTAAAAAAACAGTTGGTGTCGAAACAAACCAGTACTACAAAATTGTCACGGTAGGCTGCTTTTCTTAATAAGCTGGTCTAGCCGGATTCAGCTTTTCTGCAATTTAACATGTTTCTTCAGAAAGATGGTCTCTTTCTTTGCTAAAATGAAACCTGCTGAAGGGCTGGCTGAATGCAAGGATCATTTGCAGTTCTGATTTGTTTATTTTAGATCTGTTTGGCATAATTGCATATGTGAGAGTAATCATTAGATGCCTGAAATAGCACTGCATCTATTTGAATGGAGCGAAAAGGAAGAGCCTTCATAAATAACGGCGAGGTACAGTACTGATAGTCAAGAATTCTCTGTCTCTGTCAGTGTTCTTATATTTGGATGAAGATTGAGCATCAAATACAAGAACTGCAGCATGTGCAAGCCACACATATATTAAAAATGAACAGCTGAATGCTGAGGGACACATTTGGCTCAAATGATTTTAAGTGAACAGCAGACTGAGATACAAAATGCTACTTATAGCTTCGCCTCTGATATTCTTTGTGAAACATCATTCTTTTTAAAATCATCAATGGAATTTGTTCCAGAAACACAGCCTTTTATACCACTACATCAACTTAACTTCTGGAAGCTGATTCATTTACCCTGCTTTTAACCTTATTATCATGTGTAACGAAATAATGATATGAAAAATGCATTTTCTGAAAATGAACATCATGTTTAACTGCAGGATCACTGAAAGGGCTAAAGTATAGTGCTCTTTGCTTTCCTTATGGCTGTGCTGTTATTTACTTGGGAACTACTCATCCTTCTCGCTCTTCATTAAGTCATTTGCCACCTGAAAATGTCACAAGAATATGATTCTGTACTGTTATTGTTCCATGTCAACATGAAAATGCCATTTCCTTTAACATTCTACATGCTGCCCAGAAATAAATAAATAAAAAGATTTAAAGGCCTGGGTCAGTATAGAGTATCAGTATTCACATACACATTTCTGGCAGAATTTGCTGCAAAATTATGGGTTGGTTTAATGCTATGGAATAGAAAAATGGCAGCTGCTGCTGCTACAATAAAGTGTAGCAAAAATTCCAGCTGTGGATATGCAATCCCTCTTTCAGTGTAACACAAAAAGTGATATTTGCTATGACTAAATGCAATGTGCAACTTTGGCTTGTTTCTCTCTAATCTCATGTTTTCAGCTATTTAACTTTCTTCAGGATTGAAAAA
The DNA here is from genome assembly GCF_036013475.1 of Columba livia. NCBI lineage: Eukaryota > Metazoa > Chordata > Aves > Columbiformes > Columbidae > Columba > Columba livia. Next base: position 109,171,208 of record NC_088603.1, read on the forward strand.
AATAGATGCTCAATGCACCACTCCCACAAACAAATGTATCCATGGAATAATTAATGAAAGCTGTGTAATTTCTTTTTTCCATTTCTGAATCAACCCATAATTTCAATCTCTTCTGATTTCTGTATAAACATTTATTTTTAGCTTCAGAGATGAAAAGCTGACAGGCTTGGTAAAGAGACATTCAAAAGAAATAAGGCACAGGAAAATTTTAATAGCTATTAGATATAAGCATAAAAATGCCATCTGTATATAAACTCTACAAAGCATATAGGAAGAAAAAAAATTCAGCTGACATGTTTAAATCTCCATATTTCACTAGTAAATTAGCTACTGTAGGAAATTTTCCAGTATTACTAATAAAAGATAAAACACTGTCTTGAAGTGGAGCTGACTAGATGGTGGAGGGAACATAACACTGTCCTGTTCCCTTAGATTTGCAAAGACAGAATGTAATAACAGAATGTCTTGTTGCATTACATTATGGACTAAACCACTGAGAACTGCAACATCAAATCTGGGCCATCCTGAAGCCTCTGTGGACCTCTGCCACCTGTTTCTCCAAAGCTTTTTAAGCCGTATGGCAAAAAAACCTTCCAGTATCACAGCAAGCCACAACAGGTGACAGGTCTCAAGTTAGCACTGTACCCATCTCCACTTCAGCAATACTAGAAGGGTGACTGTCTGGCACAATGTTGTGACAAGGTGGGCAGGTACTGGGTCAAAGAGGAGAAGGATCTCAGATACTTTTCCTCCCTCAGCATACCTATGCTGCTCTATCACCAAGACTTTAAGTCCAGCTCACTGTTCCTCTGGTCACATGGATACTTGTACATGTTGTGCTATGAAATTTGTCAGCATCTGAGGCACTGACAGCTGAGGATTTTCAATGCTTTTCGTCCTACTGAAAGTACTACCTCGTTCTCACAGATATTTTTCTTTATTTCTCTGGTTTGCTTCTCAGGACATGTATTTTCCTTAGCTGTTCACTTTTGGGGCAAATTTGTTCCCTGATAAAGCGTACAGCTGTCCCCAGGTTCATAGCTAAGCTGAGGAACCCAGGAGTGCTCATCCTGACTTCATTCTGACTCACAGGTGGAACTGGGAATGATCATCTCAAAGCCCAGGGAGTTTGGTTTCCTGGCAGATCCAAGGTAACCAGCATACTTAATAAACCAGCACGTATGGTAGTGTCCATCTGTCTTGCAATGGAGTTCCTGCGGGAGGGATCCAGTGGCTGTGGATGCACCGGCCTTCCAGGTGCGTATCAGGATGTCAGTGGGATGGCATGGCCCATTGGCTGTGACCAGTTCACAGCCATTTGTCTTATTTCTTACTATCTGGTGTCTATGTGCTGCTTCAGTTGTCTCCTGCAGTAAGGCTGGTAAACTCTAAACGTCTGGCATCTTGAAACTTGTAAAAAGCAGAATTAAACTCCCTGAAGAACATCAGCACAGGCTTCCAAATTTTCTTCTCAAAAAGTTGTGCTGAGTTACAAGACAGCAATGTGAAGAGCTGACTGGCTTGCTTTTTAAAGATCATTCATGCAGACACTGCCTCTTCTAAAAGGAAGGGGAAAGCTTGTTCGAAGATGAGGTCATAGCAGGTCATGTGCTTTCTGCAGTAAAATTTTATAGCTTGTTGCATCATCTTAAACCCACAAAGAGGCAATTTCAGAATGGGAATGAACAAATCCACACTGCATTACTTCTACAATAACCTGCAATAATGATATTACTAGAGAAAATCACAGGACTAAATCAGACCCCTCCATTTCAAAAGCTGGTGTACAAGGTATATAATCAAAATGTTAGGCAATTAGATGTTAGTAAGACTTCACCCAAAAAGTCTCAGATGCTCTTCTACAAAGCTTGATAAAAAGCCACATCTCGAAATCAACAAATGGGAAAGACTCGAAGGAGGCATCTGTTTCCTAGTTCTTGGGACAAAAAAAAATGAGTTTTTTGTGCAGTGGACATGTACATGCAACCTACAGAGCTTCAGATTACAGCTTGCGTAGACGAACAGAGATACAGAATACCTGGAATTAGTACTCTGGCACTTCATTTCCTTCACTTCAGATACATCCTCAAATAATATAAAAATAGACTAGCATTACTTTCTGACATGACTAAGGATCTTTAGTTTTGATCTACATACAACTGCATTAATAATAGATTAAGGGTTGCTATCAAAGCATGATCACATGCTCCAGAAGGAAGAAACTACAAAGAACAGATGTCAAACCACTCTCGCTAGCTAAAGCAAGGGCAAACTAACTGCATCTGAACTTCTAGGACATTTGCTGGTCTATTCAACCTCTCTTTAACATTTCATTCCTGAGCAATGACTTGCATGCACATAACACAAACTAGTATTCTCCTTCTTACTGACCTTAGACAGATAGGAAAAGATTTTTTTCTTTAAAGGTGACAGTATCATTGTAGAACATAATGCAATAAAAAAACAGCCTGCAGAAAGTAGGAGGAACAATGGCATTAACAATTGGTTAGTTGATACTGAAGAAGTGGCATGTGGCAGAGGTTTATTTAGTATCTCAATCCAAGTTCTTGAGGACTACTCAATATTGAGCTGATGATGCCACTTCACAATGCATAAACTCTGAGTAAACACTTAACTATTCCTTGTTTCCTTGTAACTATACCAGTCTCCTTCATATGCAATACAGTCAGTTTGGCATGTAAACATTTTAAAAATGGCTGTTTTGGTTTATTGTCTGGTAAGCATCTGACAGCAAAACAAGCAAAAAAAAAAAAAGACATCCCATCACTGTCTTTCCTGAGAAAGGCAAAGCTGTTCTGCCACAGCCCACTCCAACAGCTGCAAAGTGAACATTTCTCAACATCATAACCAGTACACAGAAGTTACTAAAATGACAACAAATGGCTAAATACATGGAGATCCCTTTTGTCACAGATGAGATCTGCATCAATATTTGTAGAGAAGATCCCAACAGGAAAATCCTAGATCACAGGTACTGGGAAGATGAAGACAGGCCAATTTACCGTTGAACTTCTGGTGACTAATAAGCGATCATGAACCAGGACCGTGACCCTTCCTGCTGTACTTTCATACCTGGTTAGTCACTCCAATATAGACGCATTTCTTGGCTCTCAGATAAAGAAAGACAGAGCAGGTTTTCATTCTCAGCAAATTCACAAATACCAAAATAACAGCAAGTGACCTTTTATAGGGTTTTACAACTTTCTGGACCCCTGCACTTCCTCACCGATATTAAAAGACTTTGAGAAAGAGAACTGATTTGACTGTAAAAGTCTAGGTTCCTCATGATTAGTCAAATGCAAGACATATATAATGAAAAATCCTACACTATAAATTTAGCCTAGATTTTTGTTAGACTCCAACAGGACACAGCAGGAATAAACAGGCTCCCAAGAATGTCCACAGAAGGAAAATAAACATGAAAAAGGGAGAATCATGTGACCAAAATGTTATCCTGTTGTCAGTATTTTTAATCCATCAGGCAATAATGCATTGATTAGAAACTACAAGAGCTTAAGTGATGTGAAAACCAGTACTACTCAGATGGATCTATTTACAACAAAATATGAAAACAGCGACTAATTCTATAGGAGATTAACGGGATGAGCACTAGGATGGCAGTAGGCATTTTTGGTGTTACTAAAAAGTAGTGTGAATTAAAAGGAAAGAGAAAATACTTTTTAATATTTGGATCCTGTATTAAGGACGTGCATTTCTCTGTAAATAATCAGAACGGCAATTATATGCAGAGTCCATAGCTGAAAGTGAAAGTTGTGATTAACCAAGAGCAGCGTATCTTCAAGTGCTTGTAGAGGACAGTAACCTTTTATTTATTGTTGAGGTTAATTTCCCTTTCTGAGGGTCACTAACTTGATCTTATTTGCTTGACTTACTGTTGATCTTCTTTAATCATAGCAAAAAACCTTTGAATGTAATGCCTGTCTGAATGCAGCTAATTTAATCATATGACCTTTTCCATCCTATTTTCACCCTATGGCTATCCGACTTCTTCTAATTCCACAGCAAATTATTAGACACTAAGTGGTATAGTATGGTCAGTTATTTTATTTATGCATTTCTGATAATCACGAGATGCTAAATTATCGTATTATTTTGTTTTTTTTTTTTTTTTTCATACCTTTATCCAATGAACCTACTACTCTAGAATGTGGGCTTTAAATAATGATTTTTTTTTTTTTTTTTTTTTTTTTTTTTTTTTTGTTAAAAGCGTAATCCACATGCACAAGAATTCAAGAGTAAAGTTTGGATGCTGATTACTCCTACTGTGGGAAAGGAGGTGGCTCTACAGCCACCAAAGTGTCAAAACAGCGAGTGTCAGAGAAAACACTTTACATCTCCCTGGTGCTTTTGCAAGAGCTGCTCATAAGAGAACATGTGTTTCTGCAAGTGTATGTGGCTAATCCTGGCTTATGCTGGTGATGGCTCCATTATTGATTTCCAGGGAATAATATTCCAACAACATCTACTTTCAGACAGTGCTGGTTTTCTATTTAGAAATACAAAGATCAAATCCAAATGATAATAAAGGAAGCATGAAGCACTCCACCTCTCTGATTATCAGACCTTCAGTAGTCCTGATACCACTGCTTTGCAGCAGTTAATAACAATCAAAATTTAATTAATGTGGGTAATATGGCACCCAAAGGTTTAAGAACTTCCATCAGCAAGCTGGTGGCAGAAAACAGACCTCTTGATTCCCATGCTGTTTTCACAATCAATTTGAAAGCTTATTTAAAAAGTAATTGCTATTATTAGATTTTTATGCCAGGAAGAAGCCTATAGGAAAGAAGTGACCACCAGGATTTCTGAGAGGATGCCATCAAAGAACTGCAAACTCATAGTCCATTCTGGTTTGAAAGGTTTTGCAGAAGTATTAAAATTACAAAATCTCTGGATATTGTGGCCCTACAAAGACAGACTTCCACTAAATGGTCAAGTTTTTAACCTGCCACCACAGCTCCATCACCCCCCAGTTACTTTCTCTTACACTGTGTGGCGGCAGTCATGGCAATATTTAGAATAAATCAAAACCTGCTTTAATCAGTTATTATTTGGATCTGAGAGAAGGCAATAACGTTTGTAGTGACTTTATCGCCTTGCCAGAACTGTATCTGTCTTTGTTTTAATAGCAAGATGTACAACTGGGCCACAGATAGTTTTCAGAAGTCAGTATGCACAATAAAACAAATGTCCCTTATGAGATCAAATCTACATTCTACCCATCTATGCCTTGCAGCATTACATATTTATTTGAAATGCAGTAAAACAGCTAATTCATTACACAAGACAAGACAGTGATTTATTAGTCCTTTGTTGTGCTCTCTGAAAATCTGGAATCTCTCGAATTTTAGTCTCATGTAGTTAGGTTTTGCGGCATTCTAGCAATTCTGTCCTGTTGAAAGTAGCATCTGACCCCATGCAGAACACACTCCTCTGTTCATCAGACAGAGAAAAGACAGATCCCTAGTCTTTAACCTTTAATTAGTACTTAGCTACATTATGCATGCTGAGGGCAAGATAAGCCATAAATGCTTCCAGGGGCACTGTACACTTAGCAGTAACCTCTGCACGTACAAACTATGAATTCCATCCAGAACCAGCAAGTGGAAAAATATGTAGCAGAGAGGGTTGGACAGCATATAATTAAACTCGCTTTGCATATTAGGTGAGTGTCTAAAGTAGGAACCATTACTCTCTGTCTGCAAAGCAACTCCCAAGGTAACAACCTTGGGCAGGCAGAACCACAGAGTACGTCTTGCAACACCAGGTATATGCTGCATGTGACCAGAGTGAAAAATAAGCTGCTTGTTATGGCAGGGCTGAGACATCCAAATACAGGACCAGGCTCCGCAGGGTGCTGAAGTCAATGGGAATTGAGGGCATTCAGCACTTAAAAGAATTCAAACAGCAGGATACCAGAATGGTCTTTATTTTAGATATTTTAGGCAATGAAATTTGAGTGGTTATGCTGAGTTTGTTTTACTCATTTGATGTTGGCTTTATCATTCCAAGATTTTAAAGCAGTGAAGCTTTCCACTGTCTAGTCAAATTACCAGATGTAAATATGATATTTTCTTTAAGGATATGATTTTAGGGAGCATGCTGATTTCATTACCATATACAGTGGGGGGAAAATATATTTATAATCTTAGAAATCTCATCTAATACAAAGCAATCATACACCAAATAACTAAAGCAATAAGTTCTACTGAATCTTTTTGTGTTTTTTCATGGGTATGTCAGCACTTTATAAAGCTGAATGCATCATCATGCACTCACATTCACTAACTTAAGCTATAAATGTTTTTTGTGAACAATACTTTATACTTCTGGACTCCACCTCATTGAAAAGTCAACTAATAATGATGCTTAGAAATTAATTTATTTCAGGTATGCTATAACAACCATAATCAGCTATAAATCCTTTTGCCCTATTTGCATTTACTGAATTTGCCTTAATTATACTGCTGCCTAATTATGAAGCTCACTCTAGAGGGGAACTCGCAAGAAGCAATGATGCAGAAAGCAGAGGACAGTTTATTCCACTTCATGGATTTACAACTTTCTGCTACTGCAAACCATTTGGAACAGAGTCTATTTGTGAGGTCATTATCATGTAAACAGTGTCACACTGAAGACGCATGGCAATGACCTACCATGCTAATGAAAAGTGATATTGAGTTTACTAATTCAGATAAGGGTGCACCGATTGCCTTTTCTCTAATGTGCAAAGGCCTGTCACAGAAATAAATGCATGGTCCTTGTTGCAATTAATTTGGTTCTTGTTCTTTTAAAGCTTTACTTGTAGATTTAATTAAAGCTTTCATGTAGCACACACTTTCAGGAAGTATCTATGTTTAATGGCTTTTTCTCCTAAATTAAAGAAACAAGTGAAGGTTATGATTCAAAGAACAACAGGCAATAATAAAATGAAAAGGTATTCTTAATACAGTAAGTATTACCTTGTTTTGACATAAGTGAATACACAGTGCTGTGGGTGTTGAAGTACACTTCTTGTAATTAATGTTACGTTGCAGCTTCCATGGTGACATCATTTCCAGTAGCTTAAGAAAATTTGTTTCTTTTTTTGAATGTAAAATATTGCATGCTAAGTTTCAATCTGGAGGTGAATATTTTTAAAGCCTTTGCAAAATAATTTTTAGATAAGAAAAAATGAGCAAATAAAAACAGCTCACTGTTTTTCTAAGAAAACAAACAATCCTCAATGCAAAAAAAACTCATGTAGACATGTAACTCAGTCTTTCCTTAATTTTATCATGTTAAATGTTCCCACAGAATAAGTCTGTCTAAGCAATTGCCCTTTAGTAAGATAAAGAATAAAAATAATTACAAGAAAGGTTGCACAATAACAGATGGATATTCTGATGCTCTCAGATTTGCCTCCCCTTCTCTTCTACAGGTTCTGAGGAGAGAGAGAGTAGCACATGGAGCAAGTACTATACGAATGACGAGGCAGCCTGCATTCAATCTCAGGAGACAAAGCAGGGCACAGGGAATGAAAAAAAAAGCAATTTAAAGGAAATATTTTTCAGGACAGGACAGGCAATATACTACCACTGTCTAGAGAAGAAAGGAAAAGGGGCTAAAGGAAAGAAGAAGTAAAAGGAGGAGCAGGAGAAGAAAATAAAAAGACGATAAAGGAAATGTTAAGTAGAGTAAGAAGACTGGCTTAAGCGCTGGGCACACATGTTGGTGTTGAAAGAGAAAAAGAAGCTGGGAGGAAGACGACAGCAGTAGGATCTAAGAGGTAAGTCAGATAAAACCCTTTGTGGACAGGGAACTGGACAAGACACTTCCATGAAGGCACAGTGCTCCTGCTTCAAAATAGGTTTACAGTGCTTTGGGATTTCAACAAAAGGCAGCTGAAACTGCAGTAACCTATTCTGCAAAAAAAATAAACTTATTCTTGCCGGTAGCCTGTATTAATACTCAACATGCAATCAGTGTACCTTCTTCTATTAGTTTACTTTTCTAAAGCATGTAGGAGGGTAAGCCCTCTGGTTTATTGACATCTTGATGTATTTGTCTTATTTCCTTCATTTAAAATATCTTCTATAATCTTAATCTGGAGAATATTAAAATGCAGACAAGACTCTTCCCTATTTGGTAAGCAGAAAGTAAGGTTCTACTCACAGTAACACCTGTATGTTACAGCTAAGATCAGGGCCTTATTCTATGACATACCATAAACATGACAATCTTACCTTAAAAATCTCAGTAAATACAAAGCATTCAGTATTTTATCTGCTTTTGAAAATACCGTGTAAGCCATGGATCTAGTCCCTTTGAAGTGACCCTTCCAGGCACAACTGCCTAATAGGACCATAAACCGCAAAATACATTCCATTATACCCAAAGCATAATCCAATATACAACTTTAAGCAAACTAAAATTTATCTAGCCTGCCTAAACCATTAATTTCTGCAGCCAATACACATGCATTACTATACCAAATGTGAACATGGTGACCAAATCCACACTGGAAGATCTGCTTTTGGCTACTGACATCACCATGCAGGAGGAAAGCACATTATCACTCTGCAACGGGAGATGCGAAGTGCACACTTGCTCTAAAACAGCTGATCCTCCCATTCCTGTACAACTGTGCAATGCACAGGTTATGATGGCTTTGCTTGCCTTTCCTTCAGAGAAGCCTCTGGTAGCTCCAACTTGTGTCTTCATGATCAGAGGAATCAGGGAATGAGAAACAAGAGAGAAGTCACCTCCCTCTGCAGGTGAACTCAGTGCAATTTAGATACCCCTAGATATTGGTTCAATGTCTCACCATGGGATCTCACATTAAATGCAGAAGTGGTCCTGAGCTTCAGCTGCTAGAAAGAAAAATAAATGTGCTTCTTTATGTTCACCAGCCCAGTGCTGAGAGGAGCAGGACGTTTATGGCACAAGCCCTACAAAATCGACTCTGCTCCAACTACTACCTCTTTTTTTTTACATCAATGCTGCTGTCAGGTTGGCACAGGAACTAACTAACAGAATTATACGAGACTTTTTTGACAGTCCTACAGATTTCTCTCAGTAGCATACACTAAAAGCTACAGTCTAATAATAATAAAGGCAGTAATAATAAAAGCTTTCTTGCACACACGTAAATGAAATAGAGCCACAATTCTGATATCTATGATAGGTCTTATAAAAGATTTTCTTTTACAACAAGGTGCCTGGGACTGATGAAAAGTCAGGCTTTGCTGGATTTGTAAGCACACAGCACATTCCGTTCCTCTGTTTCCTTGCTTGATTAGTTATTGTGAGGCTCAATTTCACAGCTGAATGCAGTCTTCCAAGCTACGTTTTGCACGTGGGCTAATGCCCTAAAATTAGGAAGGACCCCAATCAGATAGAATCTTTGCACAGACTCACAAATGGAGGCAGAGGGCCAGAGTGATCAGGAGTGACAGAAACACCAACTGAGGAATGGTTCCTTATCTTCTCATGCCTGAGTTAGGTAATTCATTGTAGGAAAACAATGACCAAGAAAGAAAATTTGGAAATGAATGATGATTTTGGTCAGCTAGACACTGTGGAAAGCAAACAGACACTGTTCTTCCCTCCAGGGATCTGGCAGTCTAGACTTTAAGCGAGCTCAAGGAATACTGTAGATAAGAAAGGGAAGGAAAAGAAGAAGAAGGAAAAGGAGCCAAGTTTAGAACATTTTCATTGTGAAATTAACAGTCAGCACTGACAGATGCTGCCTTGAGGTGGATTATCATTAACCTGGCCATAACCCCTGAAGAAAGGCTGAAAAAATGGTATTTCAGCTGAAGCATCTCCCATGGGATCCATAGGTCAGAGCAAATATTACAGATAAGAAGCTCAAACAAAAATATAATCAGTCAACAGAAATTATTGCAATACTAATGATTACACCTCAGTGCCCTGTGCTGACATCACTCAACAGACACGAACATCTCATTACAGTTGTTCTCATCTGTATCACAGAAATGATTAAGCCTGTGGTTTACTGCAGCAAAGAAGCCAGGCTAGATTCACCATATGATTTCTCTTACCCATTTTTCTTTAAGCATTTTTTTGCTGCATGTCCTCCTTGAGTTCAGGAGTGATACGATGCAACATATACCTTATTCTTTGTAGTCCCACCTTTTGCACACAACTTCTGTCAATCAGTTCAATATCTCATTAAGCTGTTTTGAAAACTAACAATTCTGTCTTTTAGACAAAATAGACACTTTTAGCAATATAAATTATGAAGTGAGTTTTGGTCTTAATCTGCAGTACAGCTTCTTTACTGTCAACAAATTTAGAGTCACACAAAACATCATGGCAGGTTTGAGGTTTAGAAAAAATGAGTTTCCAACACCATTACCTCTCTTGTACAATAAATACTGATACTACAATAAGGAAAAACTCACCTTTATATTTGGATATTTAAAATGAAAGGATCTGAAGTCAGTTTTGAGCTATGTATACAGAAATGCAATTTCAGAGTAAAAAAAGCACAAATTGCACCTTTTCCATGATGGAAAAGTCTTAAAGTGAAAGGAAATGATTCACCTTATACCCTCTTTGCAAGTCTAATTCAACAGTGCTAGTATAAAACAGCAAAATCTCAGTGCCTATAGTGACTGCTGTTGACAGTAAGCATGGCTTATTTGGGAAACAGATTTTTTTAGGAAGCTACAACAATGTAAACAGGCTAATTAAGGAATTAATTCAATACACAATTTCATAGAGAAGACAGACTAACCCAGTGAACTGGTAACATTAACTGAACAAGACACAATATGGGACAGCAATACCAATACTCAAATACAAAGATAACTTCTTTAATACACATACCTGTCCCTATCCTCCTTTTCCCTCCCAAATGTGTGTGTTATGTCTCAGTGTTATATATAATAAAGACAGGTTCTTAGGGTTATCTTACAAGAGTATATGGAATCCACAATTTCTAAAAGCAATCTCAGTATTCAGTTCAAATTCCTGTATATTCAATGATACTGTGATATTAGTTTAGAAAAGCAAGACAAAGCTTTTATTAACATGGAAAGAACAAAGACATCTCTAGATGCATAAGCATTTATTTTTCCTAGTTACATTGGTTCCCACACTAAATGTCTGGTATCTTCACAAAACAAGCAGTGTAAACTGAAACTGCCCCTTTATGGACAGAAAAATACCCAAGCCTCAGCTCATCTGCAAATTTACTGCTTGACACTGAGGGAACAAGGACAGTAACTGAATGTGATTGTGTGACCAACACAGCAATCGATCACTCCTGATACTGTAGTACCCATTTATTTAGAAAAAAAAAAAAACAAACAAACTTGCAGCACATTACGCATAATGGTTTCTCACTCAACACATCTGGGCTAATATGCTTTTGAAAAGTCTGGGTAATTTTAGAAATTACTATGGGTTTCCTACATGTAATATTGGAAAAGGAATTTGGAATGAGTACCTAAACATGCCCTGAAAAGATAAAGCAAAACAGTGCTATTCCTCCACATGAATGATCTGATTTCTGTTGCACCTCAAGAAAGCTATTTCATGTAGTCAGTTCACTGCCCTGTAGAGATCACATACTTCAGAAAGAGCTAATAAAATTAAGAGGAGAAGAAGAAAGAAGAAGAGAGAAGAGCGGCGAAGAAGAGGGAAGGGAAGGGAAGGGAAGGGAAGGGAAGGGAAGGGAAGGGAAGGGAAGGGAAGGGAAGGGAAGGGAAGGGAAGGGAAGGGAAGGGAAGGGAAGGGAAGGGAAGGGAAGGGAAGGGAAGGGAAGGGAAGGGAAGGGAAGGGAAGGGAAGGGAAGGGAAGGGAAAAGGGAAGAGAAAAGAGAAGAGAAGAGAAGAGAAAGAAGAGAAGAGAAGAGAAGAGAAGAGAAGAGAAGAGAAGAGAAGAGAAGAGAAGAGAAGAGAAGAGAAGAGAAGAGAAGAGAAGAGAAGAGAAGAGAAGAGAAGAGAAGAGAAGAGAGGAGAAGAGAAGAGAAAGGAAAAAGATGTACTTACTGGTGGTCTGAGTGTTAAAAGATTATTTACAATTTTTTTCTACAGACAAATTGGAACATAAGCCTTGGCTATGAAGCAAGACAATCAGACCCAAAAGAACCAGAAGATAAAAGCAAACAGGACAAGAAAAAATAACTTTAGATAGATTTTTAAAAAAATTATGTGATGCATTTTAATTAAAAATAAACTTCTAATTCTGAGATTGCTTAGTATCTCTGCATGAAAGCTAGATATCGTACCTCTGTACTCAAAGCGTATGGCACATAGCCCACAAATGTATTTTTCAGCAACGGCAGTTTAGTAAAACGTCCTCCTTTCTATTTTGGGCAAGGCTTATTATCCAAAGACTTCAATATGTTGGCATTCTATATTTTTCCAGATGCAATAAAACTCATGGGATACCCTCAAATCCACAAGAGAGTTACAGAAATCCACATTTATTTTGGGTTACATGATTCTATGATACAAGTCTAAGTAACTATGCATATTTAAAGATTCAGAAGAGATCATAGGCGTAGTCTAACAGATCAAACACATCAAACAGTTGAAACACATTCATGTTTTTCTGCTCAGTGCTCTCCTCCATCTGCAAGATGTAAATTGATAAACTTATTCTAGTTGCAGGGGCAGCTGCAGATAAGATAACAGGACGGTTTCTAAGCTATCTCACAATTTTCAAATTACTACAGAAGTTTTAAACACGATGACTGCATATTTCTTGGAATTATCCAGAAATCACTGTTATGATTTCGGACACCATTGATTTTTTAAAAATTTTATGACTGATTTTTAGAGTCATTTCACAAACCTGCTAACCTCTGGCTTTCTGCCCTAAGTACCACGTCAGTCGCAATAGGATTGGGGAAATAAGCCACAAATTAAGTGTCTGTACAAAGCTCCAGAAGCCAGCACTGAAAATCTGAGAGCAAAGCAAGAGACACAGAAATAACTGAGAAGGGACTCCCAGGCTCCTGAACTCAAGTGAGATACACAAGCAAAATATACTTCAGCTGGGCCCCAAACTATCAAATTCTCATGAAAAGGAGGGTATGTTTTTATGAAAAAGCTTAATGTTTGTAGAACTAATTATCTTTTAGGAGGAATTTTGTCCTCTTTGAGCCACATGCAAAGTACTGGCAAGAGGACCTCTAGTCCTATACTTTCCATTTCAGTCATGTTTCAACACTATATTGGGCTTCTGGATTGAGATTTCCATGCAGAGGACGTACCTGTGATGCACTTCTGTCCTAAGTCACCTAACTAGATGGTTAGTGCTTGGACAGACAATATCAGATTTCACACTATTAAGATCTCAACATGAATACTATTTTATAAGTACACTGGGCAAGAATTGTCTCCTCTTTCCCTACTTCATCTTTCACAAGTTGAAATAACTTGTGAAAAGGCACAAAAATACAATAACATTATGCACCTAACTGCTGTGCAGTACCACTTTTGCATAAGGACTTAATTTCAATAATAATAATAACATACCATTTTGATATCAAGTTCAAACTGAGGGACAACATCAAAAGCTGCCTTCACAACTTCGAGTTGGGCGTACATCCTACTCAGAGCAATGTAATGAAGACTTTTCTTGAAAGCAACTTCACAGCTACAGTTTGTACCTATATGCCCCAGAATTTGGGGTAAATTGAATTCCCCAAGCTCTCCATCAGGTGCCAGTGTCTTGAGTAAACTCAGTTAGTCCAAGCACTCATTTTGCTTGTCCAGTGCTCGAATTTACATGAAACTAGCTATCTGAGCTCCTGACTACTGATTAATGATCTCCAAGGGCAGAATATTTATCAAAATGAAAATTTCAAATATAAAAATTAATGTCCATCGGTCAGCACAGTGGTGCTCATTGTCAACCAAACAACAGACTTGTCTAGTACATTTAAGTATAATTACACAATAAACTATTGATGTATTTTTCCTTCTCTGGCCAATGGTGCAGGGCTTTTGCCCATCAGAAATGTGTCAGGAGAAAGCAGTCATCCCAGCGCCCGCTGCCATGCTGAGAACACCAGTCATTACAAGCGTCACTAATGACACCATCTCTGTTCTTTTCTTTTCCCCTCCTGGAATCGACTGCAAAGTCAAAAGACCTGCTGTAGAGTTAATGAGCACTATTAAATTTGCTCTAATCTTAAGAACAAAAGAGCCCATACAGGACCGACTACAGCCAGATAAAAAACCAATCTGCTGCCTGACTGAGGTGAAAGGTAAAAAATGCACTATTTCTCAGGAAAGCAAGAGTGGGAGGAAAGGTGCTGGCAGAGGTACTTAAGCCAATTAAAAAGAAGTATAATTCTCTACAGCAGTAGTCAACTTCTTTTCTGTAATGGCTCTTGACTGGCTAACTAGTAAACAAAAGATTAAATGGAAATAATTCTCTGCCAAACATGCACAGCTGCAGGTCCACCTCTGATGATTTATCAGCAGCTCTAGGCATCTGCCAATTTTTTCTTTTTTTAAATTTTAATTTAGGATGGATCTAGAAGTGGCAGAGATTGCCGTCTACCAGGAAAAAGGAGCCCACAGCACACAAGGAAAGCAGCACAAGACAATAGTAACTATTTCAGTGCATAGATGCTTGCTGGGATGTTACAGCTTGCATTTACAATGACTAATCAGTAAATTTGAATACGATGCTCTGTATAGAAGCGGTAAATTAGCAATGGCAGAGTACTTCAAATTATGTTTCTCAAAATATAGAACATTCTATAATTCATATCAACTTCTTCAGCTAAAAATAAAACTGTCAGGAATTCTGCATTCATCTAAGATTTCCACCAATTTCAATGAAAAATTGCATGGTGCATAAACAGGTGGATAATTTGGTCCAAAAATTTCCTCCTATTGGGGGCTGATCTTGTCTGCTCATTTCAGGGCTCTTACTTCCCCTCTTTTGCCAGACAGCAAGCAAAGCAATACAAGGTCAAGATCACACAGTTTCTTTTGGAAAAGTTAACATACCCAAACTACAAAGTTACTGAATTTGTATCACACTAACAAAAAGACAGATCTTTTATTGGAGACACTGTGAGAATATTCCAAATAACTAAGAGAAGACATGTTCCATCCACTATTACAGTCTCAATGACTGCAAAACTGGGGACTAAACCTGTTTGTAAAACTTACAGAAACATTTCAATTCACATATTTTCCACTATCAGTGGAAAAAGAGAAAAAAAAGATGCAATGCAATTTCTTTGAATAATGAAAGTGTTTATTTTAATGTTCCATTTGTTTCCTTTTTTTTCTTTTTACTTAGCCTTGAGTCATATTAAAATATTAATTTAAAAATATTTACTTATGGCAACAACATTCTCTATGATTTACTGTATTACACTCTTTTGACATTTTAAAAACAACATTTAAATGGTCCCAAACCAAATGTTTTTGAAGGCCCACTTAATGGAAAATATGGTCTTTTCATCTTGGGAACAGAAATTTTGAAATACTGTATCTGTGGAAGAGATAATTTTTTCTGACCTTCACATTAATACAGCACTTTAAAGAACAGTTTAAAAAATTGCACTCTATGCAAAGTGTCAAAAAATGTAATAGGAAATCTGAATTACCAAGCAAATGAGCAGTTTCAATATATTCAGAAGTCTTAGGGAATTCAAACTAAGAGATTTAAATTTTAGTTGCTTTAATTAATTTAAAGCATGATTCTGCTTATGAAGTTTTCAAGTTATAAAACATTTGCTAATTTTTCCATAAAATCTATAAATAGATGTTTGATGCTTTGTTGAAAAATTAATTGAAAAAAATTATTTAAAAACAGTATTAGGTTTCTCATATTCCTTTTTAGTTACTCTTCCAGCTTTTTAAATAAAAACAATACTGAAATGTGTTCATTTAAAGAGTGCGCTACTACATGTGTGCCTGAAAAATAGTCCTATATTCTCTCTCATGCAAGTAACACCCCATCTTCTGTAACTATATACAAATATCTCCTAGTTTCCCATGACTTTTAAACCTGAGCTTTAAAGAAGACAGATATCTACTGGACAGCTGATTTTTGCTGCTGGCCAACAAGATTAAACAAGCTTAAGTGCATCTTATTTCACAACTAAGAAAGACCCCTAATAGTTTGCTAATCCTTACATCCTACTTGTACCTGGAAAGTGAGAAGAGGTGAATATCCTCAGAAAGAGATTTGCTAAATTCACAGAAGAACCCTCCTCATTCATCACCTGCTGACAGCAGGAAACGAAACAACGGCTTTGGGTAAATAAAGAATCCTATAATGGTATTACTAAGGACTGTATCAAAATGAAAAGTTATTACTTACTGAAAGGTATGCTTCATCTTGCCCTCATTTTTTAGTGCTCTCTCCTTTGAAATTCGTAGCAATAATGGTAACTCATGACACTTATGCATGACCATTATTCATGAAAAAGTAGTATATAAGTACACAGCAACAAATGGAAATGCTTGTACATGTCTAACAAATGCCATATTTTCAACAGAACAAATGAGAAAGAAGATACTAGATAAATTCTAAAAATACTTAGGCATTAAAATTTCTCATAGGCATGGTAGAGATATTTATACCAATTAAGAAAATTTGTTACGTAACGCTATTCAAAGGATTCTAATGCACAATATGAGGCATAAGATACTGCTATAAAGCTAAATATTTAATTACATTATTGACCATGTTGTTTTTATCTCAGTAAAACTTCTACAAAGTTTGTTTTTATAAAGGAACTCGCAATATTAGCATTCACTACTTATGCATGGAACAAAATGGCAGAAAGTGTGTCTCTGATGTCAAAGAAATTACTTACAGGTAATAAGTGTAGGAGTGATAGCTTCTTCTGCCATGATGGTGGAAGGATTAGGCAGTGGTGGAAAAGATGAAATGGAAGGAAAGAAAAGCCAAATATTAATGTATGAAAAATCAAGATGAAACTGAGACCAGAACTGGTGACACAAATGAAAGGTAGCAAGAATGCATATCTGGGCATATCATGCAACATGTCCGGAACAGACAGATGACATATCCAATCTCCATAAAACTTTAAGCAATACAATAAGCATCTCCAACTGTTAAATCGAGCCACCTTAAAGTACAACTACTACCTAAGTAATGTTAGATATTTAAAGTATATTTATCTCTGCATATACTACACACACAAACACTCCCAATTAAAGTGATAAAACACCTCCAATTACATCTCAGCTGCATTAGGAATAAGGATATGGCACTTCTAACATGGTGTTAGAAGTTAAACAATGCAGAATTACAGAACACATTTTAAGTAGCTCCTCTTCCAGTCACAGAACTGTAGAATTTTGAATATCCCTTTCTTAAAAAAAATAAGTTCTGCCATTGACAGGACTAGAACTTGTTTCCAGAGGTGAAAAAACAATGGCCACAGCTTTTTCAATATCTCTGCAATTTTAATAATAATTTATGCTATGAATAAAAAATTACTTATTGCCAAGCAAATAAAAAGGCTATTCTTGCTGGCAAAAATGATTTTGGTGGTATTTCCCCACGCGGCAGAGGAAAAAAATAAGTGATTCTGTATCCTTGTTATTTCTGTGGACATGAATGTCACAAAGAACAACTTGGAGACCTAGAACCACCATCCTGAGAAATACGGACCCAGTCATTCCTTCCTGCATTACCTCTTGCACAGCCAGATCCTCCACCCAGACATGCTCTGCATGACCACAAAGCACAGAAGTCCTCCAGCTACACTCTTCTGCTTTACGTCTCTCCCTCGCTCAGCTATGAGCCCACTACAAGCAGGACTGCAGCTCTGCAAAATTCCAGCCTAAATGAATTCTGTATATTGACTGCAATTAAAAAGAGGCTGGAGATCTTAAACCATATCTGAGCACAATGTCAAGTAGCATTCGCATGTTGGTAAGATAAAAGACTGAAAGGAACCATGTAGGCATTTGTAATTTTTACAGCACATGCACACAGCCCTTTGACTACAGAGGAAACATGTAAACAGGCCTTGCAAAGGACTATAACTAACGTTAACTTGCCTCTAGCTACATGCTTCAGGCATCCCTTTGAAAACTATGCTTTCATCAAATTTTCTCTCTCATCTTCTTTGTGAGAAGATGCCGTTAGAAATATTTCCCAGTTTTTATTCCCATTTTTCTGATGCAAACAGTATTGTTCAAACAGAAGAGGCTAGATCCTGAATATTTAATCATGCGGCACATCTGCAAAAAATGCACACCTGGTAAAGTTGAGTTTCAAAAGATATCTAAGAATAGAGTAAGGGGAAAGCTGCAAAATACTTATGTGCATCTTCCACCAGCATGTACTCCATTGCCTTCAGTAAGGAGCACAGGATCAAGGCCTGTCCAAGCAGGTCAACCTACCTGCTCTATTAGCAAAGGGGTGTTTGCTGGTTCAGTCAAAATCATATCTAGCCCCATGGCCTTTGTTTCAGAATTACTCATTCTCTCACTTTCATTTAGAATCACATGACACTGCCAACATTGTTTTTGGCCATATGTTGCCATGACAGAAATTTAATGTAATTAGTACAAATGTTCTCACACTTCTAAAAGATGTATAATAATTTGAGAAACAACAATAAATACAATTAATCAGTGAGGCACTGCTGGTATTTATATGCAGAATTCTGCCAAATATGTTATAGAGATAAATTATGCCTTATGAAAATTGCTGAAAATCCAGGAACTTTAATTTGTGTAAATGTCCCATTAAAAAATGTATAAAACGAGAAAAATAAAAGTCTCAAGCTCCAGTTAATTTTATAGCGTTACAGTTGTAAGATTATCCATAGGGAAGTCCTTGAAAAAGAGTATTGTGTTTTTTGACTCTCAAGAATACGAGACACTGAAGAAAAAATAAAAAACAAAACAAAAAACAAAGACAGACAAACAAAACGACAGGTAAAAAGAAGAAATTAAAAACCTACAGAAATGGAAAGTTTTAGACTTGCAAGTCCTCGGGCCATGTGCAAAAGCACCATTCATAATTGAAAACATTTAGCTTTTTTACTTCCTACATAATATATAAACTTCTCTCTATGTATGAAAGTCTTTTCCTGTTAGAGAGAGTGACTTAAAGACTTTGGCCAACCTTGGCCAAATTTCTTCTGTACATGGCTCTTCAGTCACTTTCTCCAGGAGAAGTTATTTTATGTCAATATACTCTTTCTGTGTATAATGATAATAAAACATTTTTATGTCCTTCAGGACTGAGGAGATAAATCAATATCATAAATATCACTTGTAGAATAAAGCTCCACTATAAAATTCATCAAAACCAATGCAGCTGGCCACAGGAGGACTGTCCCACTAGAAGGAAAAGCTTCTGGAACTGTGTTAATTACCATAGTGATTTCTTTCATCATCTCTCTTTTGTAGCTGGTGTAGAGGGAAAAACAAGGTTCAGAGGTAGCACTGGGAGAAGACTGGATTCTTCCTTCAGCCCTATTATCTCCAATTTCTATCCTAACTGCTCGAAATTGTTGGCAAAGGTGTATAACTGAAAAACCTGATTTGCTATCAGGGAATGGGACCGATGCACTCCCAGCCCAGCTCCACCGAGTGCAAAAACTTTCCTTATCCGCTGCCAAGAACCAGGGTCTCTGAGTTAAACAGATACCACAATTACATACGTATGAAACTACTGGAAGGCTCAGGCATAGACACAGCTGAAAACAGAAATTAAAGACAGGCAGAAGATATTAACTTTTCTGTAGAGAAATGCAATGATGAGAAAAACTCTATTCTATGACTGAAGTAGAAGCCAATGTAATTAAATTTTAATAACTGCTTCCTCACTGTACTCCCACTGCAGCAGCAAGATGGTAGCCTAGAAAGAAACTGTTGCCCCAAAGACATACATACTTCTAAGCAAAACTTGGATCAATACATCTAATTTCTAAACTTCAGCATATTTTTTAAACTTAGCTGAAACAGAAAATAAAAGAAAAAAGGAAAAGAGAAAATAATAAAGCAGTAAGGTTCTGATTTTTCCAAGTCTTGATTTAATCGCTATTACTTTTCCAAAGACTGTGGGAACAATTCTCTCATTTTTACTGACCTACCAAAAGATGAACTTACTTGCTGCCTTTCTTATATTTATTTATTCAGTTAGTTAGTTGTTTTTCTTTTTTAGAAAGTCCCATGCAGATATATAAAAGACTGACAGAGATCAAGGGCCTTGCCTGAGATTTAATATTCAGGATCAGATTAAAAATCCACTTTACTGTGGAGCAATATTGTGGACATACATGTATTGGTTTCCACTGACTTGGTGTTAACTCTTACGTGAGAGATTCAGAGCACAGCTGAAGAGAGGAAAGCCTACTGGCATTATTCTGACTTGACAGGGAGGAATTATCTCATTGATATGAACATATTGGTATTAGGAATAGCTTGCAGGTTCCTAGTCTACATTACATTATATCTTTATGCAGGAATGTGGTTGAATGGATGAAGAAAAGATAGAACAGAACATATAAAGAAGTCTGAACAATGATGTGTGGAGAAAAACAGGAAAGCTCTAACAGTTTTCCCTTGACTCAGGTGACAAGCCTACAAATCTGGTTTACTATAGTCAAAGACTGAGTGTCCACACAGAAAATGGTTTAATGTCCATGATGTTCCTACTCTCACTAATGACTCCAGACCATACACTAAACAGTTAGGCCACCTAACCTCTCTGTAACCCAGTTAATAATATAACTACTTCAGAAGATCGATGTATAGTGAATTTAATA
The DNA here is from genome assembly GCF_036013475.1 of Columba livia. Lineage (NCBI taxonomy): Eukaryota > Metazoa > Chordata > Aves > Columbiformes > Columbidae > Columba > Columba livia. The sequence goes on from NC_088603.1 coordinate 109,191,999, forward strand.
ACGATGCCTAACGACTCTTGATATTTGCAGAAATTCTCCACCTACTGCTTTGACAGTGACCATATCCAAAGCATGTCTGTGCTGCCCTGAAAACTCTGCTTTGAATGCAGGTCTCATCTACTTGGCTACTGAATTAAAAGTCAAAGAGGGTGATCTGTGAAAATCTGTGGTGCCTGGCACTGAACATACAAAGAATGGTTGCTGGATGAAATGAGGTGGGTGTTAAAAGGAATATGTTGGACCAAGTCATGGTTACCATGTACAGTAAAACCGCTTCCCAAGTCCCTTGACAATGGAAAGAAATGATTTGAAATTCAGTTAATTAACCATTGTGAAGCCCTAGAGAGAGGAAATTTCATCTACTGGTCACATCTAGAGATCAAGTCTACACGGACCCATTTCCATGAAAGAATGATGAACAGACGGTACATGCCTTAGGATATGTCTTGGAGTAGTGGAATGTGAATGGGATATTCCTGTAACCAACTCCAAGCAAGACAAGTTTCAGAGCACATAGACTCAGTGTAGTGAAACCGCGCATTGTAACCCAAAGAGCCTGCACATAATAGTACAGAGAGGAAAGTGGTTCTCAGGGGAAATGTGCCACTGAATTACAAGGTGCTATTTTATTTTTCAATCAGCTCTTTACTTCGGTAAAACTCCCGATAAAGTAAATGAAATCAAATTATCAAGTGCAGTAGTGAAACGTCACACTACCTTGTTAAGACTGTTTCACAAAGTAGCACCAAAAGTATCACAAAACTGCAAAAACACTACAGTTATACTAAGCTTGCAGAATGATTTATACATTTTCTTCAAATGCATAATGTATACACAGGAACTGAACCAAGGTGAAACCATAGAGGCTCTCAGAAGCATAGTGAATTAATGCACCAATAACAATCTATTGAATAATCGGTTCATCTTTTGCTTAAGTCATGAGTGTAATTGTATTCAAGACCTTCCATGCTACAGCATCTGCTTTAGAGGTCTGGGACGCAATACAACTATCTCCTGAAACTCTCATTAAAGCCTAGTCACATCTTGTTACACAGATGAACCATTCTTACTTTTTGATATTCACTTCAACTCATTTCACAGTTTGTTTTGTTCAAGGCTGCAGCATCATTCTGAGATATGTTTAAGTTGGTATCATTCTTTCTGTATCACACAATGAAATTGTATGTATTTGGTAACAGAGTTCCTGGACTTGTACTTCCAACAGTTTCATCTCTGTTACAAGCAGATTTATTCCAAACCCCAAAGAAGCTCACATAATGCACTTTTCTTCTAATAACAGAATTACTATGAATAATAATTGCTGTGCTGTGGTAGACAGAAGGAATCAAGTATCCTTCTGCATTAACATCCAAACACTTCGGATTCGAGCCTTCCTGCCTCTAACAATTAGGTTATCAATGAGCTTTTCCCTAGAGAATGAAGCAAGAGCTGGTATAGCATCCATTTAGCCAAAGACCCTGACACTTTATTTACTTTGGAACTATTTGGATCATTTTGCAATGCTTTCCTTTCAAGATTAAGAAGAACTTATCTCCCTCGGGTGAATATATTCTACCTTTGGTGCAAACGCTTAATGAGAAGCTCAGAACTGGATGAGAGAGGGTTATGAATGCTGGTCAGGAATTGTGTGAAGGATTGGCCAGACAATGCGAAAAGCTTTTCTCCCTGCATGCCAAGTGTTGTGTATGGCCCTAGGGAGAAGTTTGGGAGTTCAACTGTTAAAATTGAAGGCATGAATGATGCAAGAAATCAGAAGTGGGGAGAAAAAAAATACTGCAAAGTCAGAACGGTATTTAGCTCTGCTACGCTGTACTTTACTGTGATTTGGTTACAGGGTCTGTTTCATTGTCCCAGCCAGACTTACCCTGGGGCTTAAGTCTCAGTCTCTTCTGTATGGCAGCTTTTGATGGCTTTACCTACCTCTCATCATGACCTCGCTCTCAGCTCACCTTTCTCTGCATGGAGCCCTTCTAACTCATGGCCCCGTTTCTGTCTTCAAGGAGAGTGAAAACCAGCTACTTGTGCTGCCTGCCCTGAGGCACTGCCAGGCAGCTGCCTCCTGAGCTCTGCACCTCCGCCGTTCAAATTCTGGAAGAATTTCAGGCAGCTCAGGGGTTTGGACTATCTCAGACCCTGCAAACTAGTTAACATACAATTAAATCACATACTGTCGGGATGAGCCAAGATTGCTCGCAAAGGAAGAAAATGGGACAATACAGGGTGAATGGCAAGGAGGTGAGGGGTAGTTAAGAAGACTATGGCAAACGTGGAAGGAGAATTCATGACAGCCCCCATACTCAGCTCTCACACATTCTCAACCCCACCTCTACAGCTGCAAATCTCGCATTGCTCAGGACACAACCTAAAAACTTGATTCTATTTGCTAATTAATTTCTCCCAATCTAGACTTAGTTTCTATCATCACATGATTTTTTTACTACCCATGCTACCTCCCTAACTATGAGGTATTTTTCCCTTTATTATTTTTCCTTTCAGAGTGTTGAGAAAGGCAATCGGGTTTAACAGCCTTGCACTTCTGATGTAGCAGTTTTCAAATGATATTCAGAGCAAAACAATCTCAATGTGTGTGTGTGTTGAACCAGCATTTGGAAATATTCAGCACCACTGTAACATTTTCATCTCTTTCCAGGGAATGAAGTTTATGCAGAACAATACAGAGCCACCTCTTAGCACAAATTACCTCAGCTCTAGTTCCTGTTTGACTGAGGATTTCTTCTATATTCAAGAGTGAAATGACATCTAACTTTCAGCTGATCCGTTGAATAGAGTGGAGACTCACACTATCAGGATCGAGATACTGTTCTATTATTAGAGTCCATCATGCAGTACTAATGCATAAAGTGCTAGAATCATTAACCTCGAGATGTTTTTCTTCTATAACAAAGCCATGAACATTAATTCACAGAAAATGCTGTGGGACGAAACAGATATTGTGTCTTTATAAAATCCCAACAAAAGCTTTGGGGGTGGGAGGGAGCAGTACTTTCCCAAACCCTGAGGTAAAGGGCATGAAGGTGGTTGGATACTTTTGCCAATATCAAACTGAGAACTGCTGTAGGAGATGCTGTGATATGAATATGTACATACAAAACAGCTACTAATTGCTCACCTTTTCTTCATTACCAACACGACCCCCAGAAATATAATGACGAACAGCAAGATGCCTGCAATGACTCCAGCAATTTTAACAGTGTGGTCAGTCTGCTTCTCAGGCTCTGGGTCCGGTTTTCGAGTGGCAGCCCCTATGGAATCAGTACAAGGAAAAGAGAAAAAGAAAAAGAATCAGGATGTCATACTTTTGATATTTATATATTTAACCTACCAATGTCATAACTCTTATTCAGGGCCAACAGATATCAATGCTTGATATTTTAAGAAAAAAATCCTTTCACTTGCATTGGCAGGACTGTAATTCTTCATATTGTTCCATGACATTTTGCTAGACCACAATACAGGTGGGACACCACAGCTAGTCCTGACCCGTCTATAAGAGCCCCTTCACAGATTCACAAATTTCTATATTTTTATTATCTCTGCTGGCTCCCTTTCTTTCTGCCATTTAGAAACTTGCTAACAACACAATAACTATCCTAAGCCTTTATCCAAATTTGATTTGCTGGAACATTTTCCTCAATTATTTTTCATAAATGAAGCTGTAATTCCATAACATATTAGCTTAAACACCTGGAAAAGTGAGATAAGCTCATTTACCATGCATTTTACCCACAATTGTTTTTTACACAATAGACTTCTTTTTTTTTTTGCCTTTGGAAATCTAAATCTAGGTCACATCTGGTAGGCAAAAAGACTCCTTCTAAGCAATTTATTCACAAAGTGGGAAGCAGCTGATGATCACACCACTGGCACCCACATTTAATATCTGTTTAAATGAGATAACCAGTGCCTTACAGCAGCTACTGTCTTAGCTCTTCCAGCTTCTCCATTTAAAAAAAATAACATTGTTTGTACTGTTTACTGTATAATGTGATGGAACGTCAAATCCATGTCTGATGAAATATCCATTTCCTCTACTAAATGAGTTCAGGATGAAAAATGTTAAGGAAGCAACAGTCAATTCACTAAACTGATTTTAGTTTTTTTATAGACTTTCATTTTTTTTTTTTAATCAAAACGAGACAGCATTCATCATTTGGGGCATCGTGCCATGAAGTGGACACAGGGATTTATGGATCACTTTCCTGCTACAGCTTTTTTGGGAAGGGAGAAGGAAGAGTGAAATCTAAAGTGAAGTGTAATATTTTAAGACCACATTCTTATATCACTGTCTGGGTTTCACAGAGGATTTTGAAAGTACCGATTTTACATGTGTTTTCACTTTCTTGTTTTGGAAAGAAAGCAAATTGGCGATCAATTTACATGCAGAGATATTTTCCAAAAAGTACAATGAAAACATTTCTAATGTTTCTTCTCAGTTGTAACCAGGTTATTCTAAGCTGGTGAGTACTTCTGAGCACCCATAGTTGCACTTTTGGCCGACCTCCTCAAAACTCCTTACCACTAGGAATGCCGGGAAAACCTAGCAATTTGTATCGCTGCTAGTAAAGGTGCTAAATCAAAATATAATCAAAATATATTAGAACTAAGTGCCAAAGTCAGGTTGTTTGGAAAATTCTGGCCATGGCACTTTGTCTGAGTGCTAATTCAGAGAAGATGATCCGCTGCATATCTCTGTACCCAGTCCCACCAGAATATTAGGTTGATAGCAATACACTGCAATTCCAATTACTAAAATTCTTACACTGTATCACTAAAGGTAACAGAAATCTGGCTCTGTATTTTCTTCGATGCGGATGCGTGAAAGCTTGTTAAAAACAGTTCTGTTTTCCTTGTGTGATATATAAATCAATTTGTTAAACTCTACATTGCTGTAATTTGCATGGCACTCAAGCATGTAGCAGATATTTAGAACACATCTAGAGTATTTCTGTGCAAAAGGCAGCAGTTATTTGAACTTGGCAAACAGGAAGCAGTGACTCAAGTATGATGCAACTGGTAAGACATGATAAGGACTAAACAGTCCTCTTTTAACTCTAAAACCCAATAAAGGAAGAATGCAAAGTCAACAACGAGCAGTAGCTTTTCAGATGTAATTTCTAAGACTGGTTCCTTCCCAAGTCTATTCTCCATTATTTCCTTCAGGCTACCTCACCCTACTGGAATACTCATTGATAATGCCTTCTTAAAATAAAATTCTGCCTTACGGTTTCATTCCTTCTGCCAAGGCTTCCACTGCTAGATTTGGGATCATGAATGCTAGCATTGCTACATTTTCACATAGAACTCCCAACTATCCAACGTGTTTTATCTCAGTGTTGTTTCTCTTTGACGGCACATGGTCCTCACTCCAGTGGAACGAGCCAGATTTACACAATGCAGGGGAGAGAATATCAAAATTGTATTCAGAGCATACATGCTTTCTGCATATCACAAAGCACAACCTTCATGAAATGCCTTCCATGCCACAAAGAATTATCCTCTTGGGAATCATGGACAAGCTGGGGAATTCACCACTATTGCAAATTCTCCAAAGAAAGCCTAAATGAGAAGATACACAGTCTAACATCAGGACACAGAAACTCCCACGCTGTGTCATCTGTTGAATATCAAACTGAGGGATCATCTCAAACTGTCTAAGAAAAGCAGATGTAATGCCACCCAAGTTAAAAATAGAATAAAGCTTCCCATCATGATGGACTCAGCCTGATTCATACCAGAGGTGGTCTTAAACTGGAAACCTGATGTTTGACATGCCTTTTAAAAACTCCTACAATTAGTTATTATAAAAACCCAAATATTGGCATTATTTCAATTCTCTTTTAGTTCCATTCAGCAACCCATTCATTCCCTGACAGAATGTTGCTCCTTTCTTGGTGTCAGTGGGTTCCAAAATCCACTTGGGTAAAAGAACCAAATTTGCCATCTTTCACCTTTCTTGAGCATCCCTTGAGTCTTTCAGTATAAGAAATTCTGGATCAACTGTCTTCATTTTACTTAATAGTGTTTATTCCTTTAACATACCTCAGGTTTTCTACAACGGGATTTTTAAAATTTTTGTGCTCTACCACATTCTTTATCCCTCTGAGCATTATATTTGATTTTCTTTTGACATCAGATGGATGCTGAACAGCTCACTGGCACATTGTTTACAGTAAAACCTGTGTCCCTTTGTTCAGAGCAGTGTTCAATTTTGAACCTTCTATTAGTTAAAAGCAATTCAAATTTACCTCTGCTGAACTCGACACAGAATTTATCGAGGCTGAGCTGGAACTACCTCTTTATTCAGTTTGCTTTTGTCCTGCTGAAATTCTTCACAGCCTTGTGTGAATTCTGTTAACACACACCAACTATCATCATACTCAAGAGCTGCTCTTCCATATGTGTAATAAACATCATCTCATAATTACCTCTTAACTGACTTCTGACCTATAGCCACACAGGCAATTCCACTGGCACCACGGAAAGAAAGGTGAACTGTTTGTAAGGGGATGGAGGCAGCTAGGGGCAGTGCTTCTGAAGTTCATTTTGCCACTTGATAAGCTGCGATGTCAATGCATGCTTTTAGTTTTGTTTTCATGTTTTCAAGAGACAATTGGAAAATTACTATTGCAAGTCTAAATAAATGATGCTGTGGCTTCTCTTTCTCTCTTCTGTACTGAGACACACCAAAAAAGCTGAGTGAAATGTAATCCTTCTTTACAGAAAGAGTATTAACTATACATGATTATATCATGATATTGCAGTTCTGGTATTTGATTCTATTTATTATTGTTATTTCAACCAGTTTCTCTGACATTGACATTTTTTATTTCCTTGATCACCCTAGCGCCTTTAAAAATACATAGCTACAAGACTAGTGGGGTTTTCTATCTCCAGTAAAATATCTGTTTTTAATGACAAATTGCATACTGTTGTCAACAGCTGGGCTAAGCCCACTGCATTTTCCTCACAACAGTGGACCTTACAACTTATTGGGATTTTTTTTTGTTCATTTTACTTTAAGCTTTTGGTTCTCCCTTGCACACAGAAGCCTGACTTTAAAGCTTGCACAATAACCTCACTTCTATTTTCTTACTAGGGCTGTCTGGGCTGCTGGAGTGAGAAGAATTAAGGCCAAATTGACACATACACTGTGGTCACCTTTAGAAGGGCAATAGGTCAGTAAAGGGCAGTGAGTGCAGAACAGCTCAAGGGAGCTGCTTAGAAAATAAAAGGACAAGGAAATGTTTCCTGCCAGGTTAAAAAGCATTAAGGTGCTGACTTTGGAAAGTCCTTACTTGATGAGAACAAACTAGAGTGCTTTCTGCCATAAGTGAAAAACAAGAGATGCACTTATATATAAACCCCAAGGTGCCACAAAACCCAGCAAAGTATTTCCACAGGCTTCCTGCACTGAATACAGTGGAAGACAGTAACATTGTTTGGTTCCATACCCTTAGTTATTTACTTTTCTAATTAATCTCAGCGATTCCAATCTCCCTTTCATTTATTATATTTATTGCCAACTCTTTGTGATATTCCCTACCCTAGCATTTAAAATGTGAAATATCTTCTTCTTCTTCACTTAGAAAAAACGGTATTCAGCTGGCCTGATTTGTGACTTTCCCTCATGTATCCCATTTTGCTCAGGACTTTACAAGACTCAGAGATAATATTTTTAAGTATTATCCACGAAACACCTAAAGATTTTATTTCACTTATTTTTGACTCTCAGACCTATTCCATTAACTCTTTCTTAATACTAAAATCTCCTTTTCTGAAGTTTAGTGGTCTTAGCTGTTCTTCAGATTGAGAACTTAATTATATTCTAGTCACTGGTATTTTGTTCCTGCCACACTATGAATTCTTAAATTACTTTATGCAGTGAAATTTCTATTTATGTACCATGGGATAGAAGATCGCATAAAAAAATTCATCTCTGAAGAATTTCTAGTTCTCATCACAGATATACAGGTTTGGCATTAGTATTATAGAAATAATCTGTGCTTTTCAGAAAACAGTTCTGCCACTTCCTTGAGTGGAAAATTTCCATTCCTTCTCACTCAGAAGGCACAAGCTCCAAAACTTTATAAACAATAATCTCCTGTAGGTAGCTTATGGATAGAAGAGTTTGAGCAGAACTATTCCTCATTAAAATGGAAGCTAAGACTTTTCACTGAATGAACCAGCCAAGCAAAAGATAATTCTTTTAACTTACATGCAAGTATTATCTTGTTTTGCAAAACCAATGAATATGTTATTCAGTAAAAGCAATGGACTTCCACCAAACTGAACAAAACCTCTTTGTAAATAAACAAAGTTTGGATTCACTTTTCAATGTTTATTAGTCCCTTACAAAAAATGTAGTTAGAAATGACTGACCATTGTATAGAACAGAACAACCAATAAAATAACCCTGCATCAGCAGTCTAGGAGCTGCTAGTTATACTTTCAAAGGAAGAAAAAATATTAAATCTGTTAGTACTAAAATCTAGCTATAGGTTGTTTTGTCTAAAGTGATCTTTTAAAAATCCAGACTTTTCTTCTCCTATTTGAGTTAAGAAATAAGCCCTTTCTTTAATTAACTAGACTGGTCTCATTTTATTTCTCCCAGCCAAGGCTTACCATAGTTGCTGCCTTTTTTACTTCCACTCTGCAGCTTTAAGCTCTCAAAAGGTACTTGATTGATAAGTCACTTGCAAGCCTTTCCAACTCTATTTCATTCACAGCTGTTCCTATGACTGATGTAATGGCTGGCTTTACAAGGTTCTAAAGTTAGTCCAGTCAAACTTGAGACTAACTTGTTGTGTTAGTAACCAGCGCATGATTTTTTAATGCAGGCAGTGCAATTTGACTATCCCATCTCGGCACCTACTTTTAAACTTATTCCACAGAGTGAGTCAGGAAAATGAAACATTATACCCTTATGTGACAAGTTGCACTGGGATTAGGTGGCAGAAATCATGCAAAATGGCACAAGGCAAAAGGGAGGCAGAGAGATGTGATGCTTCCTTGGAAAACCCATCACAAGAGTCCTGTTGTCCCTGCCACAAAGTAAGAAGACTGAAAAGATCAGAGCACTTGGCTTTAAAGACTCTGCCCACGCTCTCCAAGGACATCACACATTACAAAGGCTCCTATAATTATCACTCTCTATTATTGGTATGATATTGGGATCTAGAAGCTCTAAATCTGATTGGGAGCCCCACTGTGCTAAGCACACAGCTAAGCAATCTGTGCCACTAAAAGTGTACTATAGAGTTGAGCCAGGCTGTAATAGGCAGATGTAGCAATCGCAGGTGGGAGAGGGAGGCAAACACCCCGAAGAAAATACATTTATAATACTCAAATAAATTAATACTTCTACCATTCCTGTTCTTTCAGCTAGCTGGCATCACTCAGTATTTCCAGTTAGTAACACAGCAGAAACAGACCTTCAAGAGTGATTTCAGGGACAGAGTAATGTTTTTATGTATGATGTTGGTTAGGGTGTTATAAAGAAGGAAGTAACATAATGGTTCATAAACATGAAGGTAGGAAAAGCAGAGGTGCCAAAAGTAAAGGGACGGAATAAAATGCAGTGTGACAAAATAAGAAAGTACACAAACATGTCTGCGCTACTGGTATGAAAAGAGGTGTTCTGCAGAGGTAAGTCCTTCCTATAAATGTCAGATCATCAACAGCAATTCCAATCCTGTAAAATACACCTGAACGGGGCAACAGTGCAAAATGTCCAGTTTTGCCCAGAAGTTTCCTCACTATTTCTATCTATCACCATCTCCCCTAAGACTGCAGAGAACCGTACACTCATTTTTAAGTCTGTAGCAGCATTACTGGTGCTATGGAAAGACAAGCCAGTCTAACATGCTTTTTATTTGAGTTTCAAGTTTGTTCCAGACGCCAGGATTTGTGACTGCCTTGGAGAAGACCCAAAACGTACAGAGATTTGTAGATGAAATGAATTACCAGCCTGGCTAGTCTGATTCTACTGTAAGCGACTGGCATTCAGTCCTCATCTTCTAGCCAGCATGTACTCTGATAACGAAGTCTTTGTTTTATTACTCCTGGTAGAAATCCAACTAAGGGGGAAAGTTCTCCCTCCCCTTCCTCATTGTTAGCTTTCAAATCAGTGTTCCTAGTTCTCCTTCAAAACTGCACTGCTTTTTTTGTCCATATGGTAGAAGTTACGAGGTGTTGTTGGGCAGGGTATAATTTGTGACAGAAGGTAGTTTTGATCAGTAGTTTTTTCTGATTTCTGTCTCTACTCCATACCTTGAATATGTTAGTTTTATAAAAGCCTCTGAATAAGGTCTGCTTTATTTCTGTTTTTACAGTATTTTTCCCTTTCTGCTCCTGGCTTCTTTTGGAAATGCTCACGTACAAACTGTTTTTTCCACAGGGCAGGGATTATATTTTCTTTATGTTTTGCTGAGCACAGGAGCCACTTAAGTGCTGAAATCGATGTATCCTGATTTTCCCTCCCATGATGTGTTAGCGCTCACTAAATCTATATTTTGAATGTCTGTGAAAGAGGGCAAATAGCACTTATATTTTTGCAGCAGACTATCTTCTCTGTAATTTATGATCATCAGTACAATACACACTGCTGTGTACAGATCTTCCTTTCCTAAAAAGGATTTCTGTACTTCTACAAGACAACCATGCTGATTTGGTATGTTGTTTATTTGGTGTTTTTTAAATGCAGGAGAAAACAGCCTTGTTAAAAGATCTATGCTAAGAAGGGACTATCAAAATAAGGCTCCACTGTGCAACAATAATTATGAATTATTAATTTTGTTTGTGTTATTCTTTACGAAAATGAAAATATGAGCGACAAAGAACTGCATGAAAAGAAATGCAAAGAACTACTTCACTGATGAATATGACTCATTTAACTGACTATTAAATGAAATGTATCTCTCACTGGTGGATGAATCATGTTGGTGCATGTGAGTAAAAAGACTTTTTTTTTTCTTAAACATCTGTGTTTTTGGTTGTCAGGAATAATAAGATTCTTTACAAAACATGCCTAAACCAAATAAAAGTTCCCAGTTTTACATGTATCTTTCGGTCTCATCACATTCTATTTTTTAATGGGGTTTTAATCCAGTTCCTTGACTGGATTTTTCTGGAGACTGTGTTTTTTAGAAAAGGACTTACAGAAAACAAGCAAGCAAGCCTTGATAAAGAGCTCATTTGCTCCTTTTGCAACAAATCCACCAACCATTCTGCAAGCCTTTTTTTTTTTCGCTTTTCTCTTAATCAAGGAAATTTAAATAATTAAAATTCATAAAAAGTTTTCTCTCCAGTGGGCACCCAAGCAGCTGGAAGCCCTCCTACTAGAAGAAAGAAAGTAAAAGTCCTCACACTATAATGGCACTGAGCTCATTAAGGGATGTCTAAAGCATACTCAACAGCTACACCACAATCAGAAATTAACAAGAAGTCTACAATATACAGACACAGTGTATCTCCTTCTTGGAAATATATCGTTTTCTAAGGAAAAAGTATAGTCTCTGGAACCTTTAGCTTTCAAATGGACCCAACAAAGGGAAAGGTTATGGCAGCATACTTGAAAGACAGACTCAACCACTGAAATAAAAATCCTCCTGACTACTACGGGAAGAAGAAACTGCACTTCACCAAACTGCTTGCTGACCAACCAAACACATCCAAGGTCAATATAACTCCATGAGATGTAATTTCTGATCAAGAAGGTCGACTGAGGGGCAATGAGAACATACTTCCATAAAAATTAGCTGTATACATGTACGTCTCAAACTGAGTAAGCTTGAGGAGGTGTCAGAAAGAGGCACCATCAAGGGCTGGAACTGCAGGTGTCTCAGTACATTGAGATGTAGGGCTGGTTAACAGGTGATTCTGCGGGAATGAGGTCCCACTTGCAGCCACTGGATGTGCAACAGTGTCTTATAAATCTGACTTCTGTGAACAAGAAGTCCTAGAAGTACAATGTACAACAAGGGGAGCTTTTAGCCCTGAAACATTTGGTTTTATGGTTCTCAACATAATCTCAAACCAACAGTACTCAGGGTAGAAGAGTGACTCAAATAAGCTCTAAGGAAATGAAAGCAGTCAGTCCAGACAGAACCTGTCCATGTATTATGCATTCTCTAAGCAAGTCAGCACCATTTTCTAGCCACTCCTATAAAAGTGGATAATTTATCATCAGCCTTCCCAAGGACATTTGAATTTTATTTGTTGTGGAAGGAGACCTCTGGTTGACTCTCATGCTTCCAACACCAGATCTCCTCCTCAAGCTACACTGAGTAGTATCAAGAACTATCAGACACCCCTGAAAGTTTATTTCAGCTATAATATCTTCTACAAACAGAAAAGATGTGGGTTGGAAGCCCAAAACGGATTCTCCCCTCTTTAGAGAAGGTAAAATGTGGTTTTGCTTGTACTCTTGGCCTCCACCAGGCAGCGAATATGTGAAGTCAGATCAGAGTGATGTTTCTGGAGCTGATGTACTGAGAGTGAAACTCGGCTATAGAACTAGATATTCTTGGTATGGACAAACACAGCTGTTTTATTTTCCACTCCGGAATGCAAGGAATCACATCCAGCATGAGGTGCTGTCTTCTGATCTTGCTGTCGCTGAAGACTTAATTACAGGAACACTAATGAATAGTTCTGAATTGAATGTCAGTGAAGACCTTGTTATTTTGCCATTAGGTGTAGGGAGAGGACACAAGGACAATGTAATACAGGAACTCCAGTGGTACATCTGCACACCCATGCATTTTTGGCCTATGCTGCCACTGGCTCATAGATAAGGCTGACATTCTTGGTGATTTCCACTACCAGCCTCCTCAGACTACCTACCCATTGTGTCACTTTAGAAAGGTTCTTCAAAAATACTTCATAACCAGTCACACTCTCAGAATTTACTTATCATTATTGACCATTTACCTATTTTCTTGGAGGAAAGTGTTATATAACTAATTCTACTCAAATATAAATGGAATTAGACATGCAATGATGCACGCGGAAAGGTAAAAATCTATTTGTGATAAATTTATAAAAAGCAGGAAAAAATAGGTAAACCACTTTTTTTTTAAAACATTCCCAGAGTCAACTCTGTCTTGGGGTCTGGAAATTGGCTAGAGGAACTAGAAAGGAGCATCAGCACAAGAAAGGAAAAATAATTCCACAGAATTCTAAATCTGTCTTTGTGCCAATAAAGTGTACCAAATCTTTTGTTCACATTTCAGAAGCGTTTATAGTACTGCAATAAAAAACCCCTCCAAACTGAAGCAATGTTAGATGAACCAAGATTCTAGTGCAGGGACAAGAAAAGACTAGGCCTCCTCTGAATGGTTATAATTGATTTACTTTTCATTTTTTTGTACATTTCCTGTAGGATTTAGGGGTTATAGAAAAATCTTCATTTGTCCTATTTGATTAAACAGCCATTTTTTTCATCAGTTCTTTTCATATCACTTTTAATTACTGACACATTTACGCATGACCAGAAGCTGGCTAATTCAATGACAACATGCTGAAATGTACTTCAAAAAAGATTTCATGAATACTTTCTTTGTTTCTGACCAATGACAATTTACCATTTTTCCTCTATTTCCCTGTTTCTGATCTGAACTCAAAAGATGAAACAGAACTTGAAACTATTGCATTTTCCCTCTTGTCAGCTTGAAACCATGTAAGACAGTAACTTCCACCCACTTTTATGCAAACTATGACTGAACTTTCACTTACATGGGAGTTTTCTATTTTCACGAAAACTTGTCAGTGGTCAGCAATAACAGAAAATCAGATGAAAAGAAGGAAATGAAAGCTCAAAGTTTCAAAAAAATAAAGCCTCAAGTAGCATCAGGAGAGGTTTAGATTGGATGTTAGGAAAAACTTCTTCACGGAAAGTGTTGTCAGGTGTTGAACAGGCTGCCCAGGGAAGTGGTGGAGTCACCATCCCTGGAGGGGTTTAAAAGGCATTTAGATGAGGTTCTTAGGGACATGGTTTAGTGCCAGAGTTAGGTTAGGTTATGGCTGGACTCCATGATCCCGTGAGTCTCTTGCAACTGAAATGATTCTATGATTCTAAAATGCACACATATACTCAAATGCCCTTTCCAGAGCTCCAAAATCAGTGGCTCTTGCAGTCAAAGTCCCATTCCTGCAGAAAAGGACATTTTAAATATAATGCCCGGAGAAGCAGGTGTTCAAATGCCATCAATAAGTACACTCATGGCTTGCATAGTGTTGAGTTATTATTCCAAGCAGACAAATGCAGCTTAGATATGTATTAAATATTCAGTTATTTCAAGGAATATGAACTGAGTGAATTTCTGAAACATCATTTTGCCCAAGGTAGTATGTTCTGTGTCTTTTCATTAAAGTTGACAATACTACTCTTCTCTTCGCTGTACTACTCTATTTAACTAGAACACATTTTAACGTTCACCTAGATATTAACACAGAGGTGATCCATGCAATATTGTATTACACATTTGTTAAACTCTCCAGATTTGCAGTGCCTAACAAGTACAGGTTATTTTACCCACAACTGGAACCACATTTTCTTTCAAATTAAAATTCTAATTGCTTAGCATTTTATGAATACAGTCAATAACTACAGATGGGAAATATTGAAATTCACGGGGTTTTTTTTGTTACTAATTATGTCTCCGAGTTTCTCTCTCCTCCCTTGTCTCTCCTTAATTTTTCGTTGTTGTACATGCAAAGTATGTTCTGCTTTGAATGTAAAAATCAGAGGCATATTTTCTTTTATACAGAAATGCAATAACACACTACATGACATACAACGATGCTCCAAAAATTACCTACTGGTATTTTTGCTTTGTTTTGTATTTCCTGCTTCTCTGTAGATTGCCAGTGTTGAAATATTTTGGATTAGATGTGATACTGACTGGTATAACACAGATGGCAGAGATTCCTTAAAGTTTGTTAGGAATTTATCCTGGTCATTTTATTCATATTGTTATTTTCACGACTGGGTTTTATGTTTCCATGCTCTGTAATGAGACTAAGGAAAGTGCCCTCCCCCCAAGTCCAATCTCAAGCAGCTTCACCTCATAGATATCCTCATATTAAGATTATACATTGCTCAGTAAACAGATAATTTTTCGAGCTAGGATGAACCAAACAGATTCATCTTCAGCGGCTTACCTTGAATTTTGTGTCACTCTCCTCAAGAAAGAGATATTTGACACTGACACTTAGAATAATATTTTTCTCTCAGCTACAGACTGGAACACTCAAAATTCCAAATCAGTTGTGTACTTGAAGCATGTAACACAGCTCCTACAATGACTAATAACTCTGTAACATCCAAATTTTTAACTCCTCTGAATAAAAGACAAACACTTTCTACAGTGCGAAACTTACCTAATTAGGCTACTTGTCTTTCCTAAACAGCAGGGAATGATTGATAATTTCTTCTAGGTCATGAGATCTTTCTCTAGCTGTTTCTGTTCCAGGTCTGTAACACCACTGGCTCTGGTGATACGGTGCCAGGGCAGCTGATGAACCCATACCTCCTTGGCCAAGCATAAGCACCAATGGCCAGAGCAGAACTGCTAGTATGACCGTTTGCAATTCATCCTCCCTACTCTCCTATTTCATAGAATCATAGAATAGTTTGGCTTGGAAGGGACCTTTAAAGGTCACTTAGTTCAACCTTCCTGCAATGAGCAGGGACATCTTCAACCAGATCAGTTTGCTCAGAGCCCCATCCAGCCTGGCCTAGAATGTCTCCAGGGATGGCACATCTACCACCTCTTTGGGCAACCTGGGCCAGTGTTTTACCATCCTCACTGTAAAAAATTTCTTCCTCATGTCTAGCCTGAATCTCCCCTCCTTTATTTTAAAACCATTACCCCTTGTCCTATCGCAACAGGCCCTGCTAAAAAGTCTGTCCCGTCTTTTTTATAAGCTCCCTTTATGTACTGAAAGGCCACAATAAGGTCTTCCTGAGGCCTGCTCTTCTCCAGGCTGAACAACCCCAGCTCTCTCAGCCTGTCCTCACAGCAGAGCTGTTCCAGCCCTCTGATCATTTTTGTAGCCTCCTCTGGCCCTTCTCCAACAGGTCCATGTCTGTGCTGAGGGCTCCAGAGCTGGATGCAGGACTCCAGGTGCGGTCTTACCAGATCAGAGCAGAGGGCAGAATCACCTCCCTCAACCTGCAGGGAACGCTCTTTTTGATGCAGCCCAAGATACGATTTGTTTTCTGGGCCGCAAGTGCACATTGCTGGCTCATGTCCAATCTCTCACCCACCAGTGCCCCCAAGTCCTTCTCCACAGGGCTGCTCTCAATGCCTTCCTCCCCCAGCCTGTATTGATACCGGGAGTTGAACTGACCCTAGTGCACGACCTTGCACGTGGCCTTATGAGGCCTTCTTGAGCTTGTTGAGGTCCCTCTGGATGGCATCCTATCCCTCAGGAGTGTCAACCGCACCATTCAGTTTGGGGTCATCCACAAACTTCTCACTGTCTATGTCACTGATGAAGATATTAAACAGTACTGGTCCCAACAAGAACCCCTGAGGGACAGACTTGTCACTAATCTCCATCTGGAGCCACTAATCACTACCCTCTGGATGCAACCATCTAGCCAATTCCTCATTTTATATATGCAAGAGAACTGCAAAGGTCCCATCATCCTTGAGGGACTCAACATGTTTAGAGGAAGAGGAGCTGAATGGCAGGACATCCTGACTCCTTGATCAGAGCCTCTGGCTTTTCTGTAATGACTTGAACACATTCAAAACTAAGGCTGCTAATTAATTTTCAAAAAAGTTTGTAGGAATTCTTGTTAATGTAAATAATGAACTGGACTGCTTGCTGTTATTAACAGAATCACATTGGTAACTGACTTCTAATCAGCTCAGGTTCTCTATTGTCTACAGCTGGAAAGGGCTTTTATTTACCTTATGGGTTATTTCAGCATTTGTGAATTGTTATCAGCATTGCTTTTAGGCCTTCTTTGTCTAATTGTTTAACTTCAACACTTCTTCAGGTGCTCTGTGGAAAATGTAGTTATGTTTAAAATCCTACATGCTTTGGTTGCACTGCCTTAAAAACAGAAAACCTGACATTTAACTCTGTAATGTATGAGGGAAAAAAAAAAAGGAGAAAAGGAAACAGTAGATCCTATGGCACTCCTGTATCCTCTTAACATTTTCTTATAACTATACTGTTTTATAGATGAAACTGTCACTGCAAAAATGACAAATGTAACACATAAAAGAACAAAAATGGGCAATAAATCACGACTGACACTCCAGCCCATTGAAATGCATTCAGCCGGTGCTGCCAGAAAGTAGAAAGATACCCTCCTGCTTTGCATTCTGTCCAGCTGAGCAAGAGAATCAGACTCCTTGAACAACTGGTACAACAAACACTGGGGCCATCATATAAAAACAGACTTAGAATTTTACTTTGGAGAGTGAGATCCATTCTCATTCTGCTTTGCATGTCACCTGGCCTTGCAACAGCATCATAATATGGCTTTGAAATTACACCACGTAGGTGCTTGCTCTCCACTGGATAACTATACGCAAGTCCTGCTGATATAAGTGCTGTTCAGAAGTATCAATAGAATAAACTCCTAAAATGGTGTATTCAAGCTCCAGACAGACATATCTGCAAGAAGCTTTGTTATTACAGACAGCACCATAGTCTCCAAATCATGGGTCCTACATTACCCAGAATAGCACTCCAAGTCCCAACATGTCAGTATACATCTAAATCAATGCTATGTGGTTCAAGATGGAGAAAAATGAATGTGAATGTCTGTCCAGCCTGTGTTGCTCATCTCAAATGCATTACATTGTAAAGGAGAAACTAGACACTGATAAAGAAACTATCTCGATTCTTTTCAACAAACTAGATAAATAGGAAAACAGTTCTCAAAATCATGATGTTGAGTTTTGTGTTAATAAACAAATTTTGTTTTCAGTAATGCAATATAAATCTGGAGTAAATCCCCTGACATACAAAAAATTCAAAGAAGTCATGATCTAATCAATCAATTATTTCTGTTGATTTTTTTCAATTTTACAGTGGAATGGTTTAGAACAGAATGTGACCCAGACTATAGCAATAAATCTTGCTATGTGTTGAATGCACATCTTAAGAAATCTGTTTACTTTATTATGCTGCTAACTTCATAAGGGAGGAGAAGCCAACTGGGATTATTTTACGACTGCTTTTAACATGGTTATAAAATATGCTGCTTATCTAGACCTTATGGTATGCAAGGTAAAAACCATTTAAGCTTTAACTTAAAAAAAAAAAATCTTCCCAATTCTTCAGTATTGGTTATTCCACAAAACTTCTGACAAATCTTGTTGTAGCTGATGTATACCAAGAATTTAATCTATGAAGAGTGTACAACATAGAACTCTCCCTTCCAGCATGTGTAATTAACAATGGGTAGTAAAAATGGCATTCTATGGCAATCAGTCTTAATAATATCCAGTAAAGTAGTAGCTGCTTCACTAAATCACAAATGGAAATAGTTTAATTTAAATACAAGTAGCTCAGACGTATTTCAACAATTAAGAAAATGCCTGAAAGAATGAGCACCCTCATCGTAATTCCAAGCATGCCATTTTGTCAGAATGCAGACAGAACAAAACAGATGAGGGCCAAGTGAATACCAAATATGGCAAATTTAAACCTATTACATTAATTGTCTCTTACAAAATATTGAAGAAAACTGCAACTACTTTCAGGATTTCTCAAAAAAATTGATTTGTTTTTCAACTTTGAAGTCAAGATCATACAGTTACTTATCTACGTGGTACGGTTTTTGTTAACCTTCTACATTATTTCAGCCATACTGTTAAATCATATCTGTTTATGAAAACATGAAGACAGTATCATGAGGACTATTATGCTTCATGTATATGAAGTCTTTCCTCCTTGCTGACACATATCACGTAGATATTCTCCCTGTCTGTTGGAGGACAGGGTAAATTAAGTGGATTTTAAGTTAGTTACTTTTTGTAAGGTTAATGCTGAAAGCTCAACACTTTGCCCCAAATTTGAATTCCTTAAATATTAAGTTATTGAATCAGTGATAATAGTGTATTCGCTAGTACTGGTTCGCCTATTTTGGCTTGTAAGAATCAAAATCACACAGTTTCCTTTACGGCGTTGCTATGTATATGTATATGTATATGTATATGTATATGTATATGTATATGTATATGTATATGTATATGTATATGTATATGTATATGTATATGTATATGTATATGTATACAGGATAACTTCAGGACAACTAAGCTGTAGGTAGCACAACTGCAAGGAACAGTTCCCTTTGCTACAGGCTGCAAAAGAGTACTGAAGCAAGGAGAAGCTGTCAAGATATTTAAGACAGGTAATCCTATAGATGGAAGTCATCTTACTTTTATATGAAAAGGAAGGCGAAAGGAAGGACAAAGAGGAACTAATACTGCATTGTTTATAAACTGCACCAGTAATGACCAGGATGAGTTGATGGTGAGGGTGGAGGAAATGAGCACAAGTAGAGTTGGCTTGAAAGCTGAGCTGTATTATCATGATCATTCAAAAGAGGAAGACCTTTCAAAATTATTAACAATATTCAGGAATGCAGCCAGGATTTTAGATTTTCATTTTGCAAGAAGCATCAACTTCCCACTTGAAAAAAAAATAATAAAATCCCAACCCTGACTTCTTCACTGCTGGTTATTTATCTCCTCAAATGCTAAAAGATAAAAGTAATTTCTTGATCTTAAATTAAACCACTTTGGTGCTGAGCAAAGAAGTGAGGGAAAAGCATCAAACAGCAAATGGTCTGTAACTTTGTCAAACAGTTACGGCTGTATAGTCCTATGATTTCCACATAAAGAACTCCTTATACACGTAGTTCCTTTCTGCAGTCTAGGAATCTGAAAGGAAAAGTGTGGGAAGAATGTGCAGCATTCCCTGCTTCCTCATGTCCAGTCCAGTTCCTGCAAATGTCCTTTAAGAAAATCTTTGGGTTCCTCATGGATATTGCTGACATCATCATTGCTGTACTGTCCTGAAGTCAAAAAGTCTGCCTAAGGGACCTCTACATGGAATGTCTCTGCAGAAAAACATGAATTCCTGTCATGGGACCAATCACATGGGATGGGTGAGGTTTTTTTCCCTCTCTATTGCAGTTGTGGCAGCTGAGAAGGATGAAAATGTTTCTTTCTGTTTGATCACACCATCTTCAAGCATGAGAAGGGGTTGCGGAAATGATGAGGGGATTTCGGAAGCTTTTAAATACATTTCATAGATAGCCATTCTGTTTGCAGGTATCATTTAATACTTTCACTTCTTACACTGTAAAAAAATCAGTTTCTGGTAGAATATATATATATATATGTATATATTTTATTTTTTTTAAAAAAGAAAATACAATCAGAGATCTGCCAGAGAACCACAGAGTGCCAATGCCATAAGCCACCAGTGACAAAGTAACCAAATAAACACTTGGCCGGATGTTCTAGGCTAGCTATATCTCTGTTCTCTCATCGTTAACTACTATATCCATGTCCCTCTTGTGGAACAGACATCTCTGTACTGTTTGCTGTAGCTACCCAGTTTTGCACTAAAAAAAACCATAACAAAATAGGAGAAGACAAACATTTAGTTCTCCATAGAGAAAAATATACAAGCTTATTTGAATTCTGCGATGAACAAAACTTGTTGATGTTCATGGATATGGAAGACATCTTCTTTGCCTCTTCAAAGTGCTACTTGTATTCTCAGGTAAAAAATAATTGAGCTATAAAAATGTATGTGGAAAGAGTTTTTGACAAGTAGTGCTAACAAGACCAAACTAGTACTTCCTGGAGTCATCTAAATACATTATTATGGTTAATTCATATATTATTACGTAATATAAATATACATGCAGCAATTTTATCTTGATTGACACAGACACTTAGGCATTATGGATCACTCAGCTTTGTTATTACAGCATATATCCCAGAATTAAAAGCTATAGCAGACCTGTCACTAATCCTTTTATCTTAAGCTGAATCATTTAACTGTCTCTTATAGACTACAGCAATATTCAGATGCTAAGCATCTGAATTCCTCCTCGTCCTTAGACACCCCGGTAGCAACATCTACATGCTTCCAAGCAACTATGCCAGTATTCTTGTAAAGGCAATGATTTTATTGCATGTTAAATGCTGACAGACTAGGTCTACCTTCTTCTGTTACATATTCCATCAAACTCACCTTAGATTCTAGAGATTTTAATGCTCTTTGCTTCTGTTTGAAAATAAAAAGGTTTCCAAATATCTTAAAAGCTTTATGAATGTGTTTATCTTCTGACAAAATGAATAATTTCCCCAAGTTCATGAAGATTTTTTGGTACATTCTGAACTGGTGCTCAAGACACACACAGCCAAATAATTGTCTCACTTGCCTACTGAATTTACTTTGACAATTAGATTTTAAAACCTTGCAGTCTTGTTCCTTCTCATATGTCACATGCTAGGTTATTTTGTTCTAGTCCCAGAACTCATGTATGGCTTAATTAAAAAGGAATCAATTTTATTTCTTCATTTTATTTTTTTTTTCATATTGAAATGTTGCCAGGAAATATGATCTTACCAACATTCTACGGTTTTAAAAAAAAAATCTGTTAATACAAGATCTTTGTTCTAACTTCCACATGCAACTCTTGAGCCTAAATTATTTAGAAATTCTAGTGTCTTGATCTAACAACACAGAAAAAAATAAACAGGTACACAGATATATATCTGCATTCAAACTGTCATTTAATTTGCAGATGGAGCAAGACTGGATCTCTTTACAACATCAGGCTTGAAGGAACATTCCACAGATCACACACACAATGGGCACATGCAGCGGAGTTGTATGTACAGGGATGTGTGTCGAAGATTTGGTGCCAAGCACACAATTTAACTTAATGGAGCTGAAGAAAAATTTATAAACAAAAAGAAACTTTTAACATAGAGAACTGTTTATGAGCACAGAATGAAGAAACTGTCAGGGAAAAGGAGCCAAAGAAAATGAGACAAAATGGGCATGATGACTTGTCTGTACTTGAACATCTGACCTGTTAGTTGGTCGTCGCCTGCAGCAGGGGCGATGCGAATGTATGGTGTTGTAAGCTGAGTCACGATTATCGCAGCTAAGGCAAAGGAAGATTTCCAGGTCAGCATGCATGAGGGAAAAAAAAGCCAGACTGAAGCTAGGCCAGCGAGAAGAATCTTGGTCAACAGTTCACTGTCTGAACTTCTTACAAATAAAACCCAAAAAACTCCCAAAAGTTCCTTTTCATCTTCAGTTGCTAGTTTGGTTATTCTGCAAATTTATAAGCTTTCATATGTGACCTTCATTCAGGAAAAGGACTCAAAGCACATTATTTACTGAATGCACTTGAGGAAACTGTAGACTGGCTCTGCCAGTCACAGCACTGGGCTTTCTAAGTGAAAGTTAACTGCTTATTCACTTTTTGTTTTCCTATTTCATAATAGTACATTTCCCCCACAATTATTTTTTATCTTTCGGCATACAGAGAATGACCACTGAGAGATGGCATGCTTTTAGTTAGATATCTATGTAACCGTTTGAGGTTTGAGTTTCAAACTCATGTTTTGCCACTAAGACAAGAAAAAGCTGAAAAAATCTTAATTGTTTGTGTATTCAGACTTTTCTGTTGGAGCTGTAACAATCACTGACTGGTATTGATAACGATTACTGTGGCTCAAACTAATAAAATCTCATATTTCTTCGTTTGCCAGCAGTTCTATGATTGCCTCTAAATGGTTAAGCACACTATGATACATATATATTAAGGATTATAAAAAAAATTAAAAGGTCAAATCCAACATGATGCAGCTGGAGAATGATGCAAAGAAAAAATATTGGAAAATTAAGGACAAAATTATATGAAAGATCACTCATTTACATAGAACAGCCTGGGTGCTATTAGAAATGTGGCAACGAGTGAGGAAAATAGATCATCTACCATCTGCAGACAATTAAACTCAAAACTGCTGCTGCATAATATTTTGAAATATCCCTCTGCAACACTGAAGCACAGTGTTGATAGTAGCTGCTAGAGCACTGTTGCTATTGGATTTAAAATATTATAATATCCTTTTCTCTCTCATAATTAATGAAAGCCTTCCAATATTGCAAAATTAGAACAATAACATCTCCCTCTTGAGAACTGGAATCCTAGGAGATAACCAAGATGTTTCTATGCAGACAGTGTTGTAAGTCATTTCAGGAAATATAGTCTTAATATAAATCACAAAACAACACAAAGTTGATAGCAATAAAGTTAGAGGAGTTTTGGAATGTTTTCAACTTCGTCTGCTGAGATTTTACAGTCATTTAGCTTGAAGAAGGAGTAGGTATATGAAAGCCATATTTCAAGCAAAATATGACAACCTATATTGCCACTGGTACAAAAATATCTTCCTGATTTTTGTTTGTTTGTTTGTTTAATTATCTTGTCAAAAATAATGGGAGTGGAAACCCAGCAGCCTCCACATTTGTGTATCCACCAAATAGTCACAGAGGCCCTAGAAGCCCTTCTGTACAGAAAACTAAGCTCAGAAGAGTCTGCATCACAAGAATAACACAATGTCTGATCATTCTCCCGGGAAAGTCAGTAGCAAAGGATCCTTTTGACTTCAGCAGAAGCAGAAGGAGAACTTTCAGCTCTACTAAACCCCAAATTCTGATCCTAAATTACAGTTATAGTCATTGCACTCAGGATTTTTATATGATCTCTAAAAGAACACATTTAACAGAGGTTTCATTTGCCAAAATGTAATAGTCATAAAACATGAGCACTCTTCAAAATGTTACAAATTGTGGTTCTTCAAAATGTACTTGACGGCATGAGAAAGTATTATCCAGCTACAGACCCTACACATGCATTTGACCAACTAGAGTTAGGCTGTACTTTTATAAAGTTAGACTGTACTTTTCTAACAAGGAGCCTGTCAATATGGCAACAGGCTATCCAGTGCACTTTGGCTCTGATCCAGCAACAGAGTGCAGTGTGTGCTGGTTGAGTACATGCTTAACAGTAAGCACATGCATTATTCCTCTTGACATCAACTGGAGTGAAAAGTGAAGTACCTACTCAAGGGTTCTGCTGGATCTGGGCAAGAAAGCTCTGTATCTTTAAAATTAGTCATTTATTTTCAGAAAAAAAAAAACCAAAAGCATACAGTGGGCCATGGAATGAATGCTGCAAAACTCTGTGATAAAACAGAATCTCAATGACCTTAAGGTCTCAAAGGCACTAAAAACTTTTAGATTATCTGGAGTTGGGATAATTTAGGAAACACAGCTAGCAAATGCTATAGCTGTTCTCATGTTAGGTTCTGTACCCCCGTATTGGTCCTGAGGGCAGACTTCAAACAGGATAACCACATGCCCTCAGTACAGCCAATGAGGTGGCTTGGCCAAGCTCAGCTGGCTTTGTGGAGCAGCTTGGAGGTTGCCTTGGGTGACCTGGATCCCAGAAGGGGCTGCCAATGGACTTTGTGCAATCTTCAAATTCCATGGGAATGGCAATGCAGAAGTTTTCTGCAGTTAGGGAATCAAGAAACAAGCAGACAGTTGGCTGCACTACCACGTTTGTTTTACAGGGTATACTTTATGGCACAGGCCTTTACCCATTAAAATTCTTTGTGCTCAAAATCAGGTACACAACTGACTTCATCGGGGACTAAAAGCATACAGTTTCCCACAAATATATTAAATGCTAGAGCGGACCTACTAACTCAAATGACCTACACAAGGCTACTCATAATTTCAGGATCAGACCTTAATTTAAAAGAAGACTGTACCAGTTCTGTAATGAAGGGCCTAAAGCACTTCCTTTGAGCTTTCAAAACCACTAAACTTGAACTTTTAGAGGTAACAGAAGCCCAGAATACAAACATTTCAGAAATGATACCAGTATACAAAAAGTAGATGCTGTACTGGAGAGAGTTCATAACCTTATTTGTACAAAGCACTGTAATAAATGGATGGACACAATAAGCACATGATAGAGCTTAAGTACCTTACTGTCTAGTGGCTATGCCATAGTCACAAAACTCAGTGGAAATGGTGTGTGTCTGTAAGAGATCAGGCACCGTGGTTAGAGCAGCCTTTTTTGCTGGGTGCAGGCACTGTGAATGTTGTACTAGGCTGTTTGGGGGGTGTGTGGACAGAAGGGGAGATGAATGAGAAAGGACAATTCTGTCTTGCCCCACTGCAAGTGTGGTGACTTCTGACCTACAGATATTAAGCATTTTTGCTATTTTGTCTGGTCCATATGTGGGAAGTCCAAAGAAGGCACAGAAGCCTCAAGTATGTTGTTAGATCTAAAGGAAAAAAAGTCTGTACGGATAGGTATGATTAATCTCATATTAAAACATGTCATGGTCACATTCTTATTTTTAAAAATTGGTAAAGTTAAAAAATAAATATAATACAGACATCCGGTTTACGGACATGGAAATCAGGGCTTTACAGAAGCCCTCCAAGAAAGTTCTGCACCAAGGACTACAAATGCCATTGAGGACACCTCTGTTTTCAAAGTCCTCACAACAACCTCTCATATTATTTTACAGGCTTCACAAAGGTATCACAAAAATTCTGAAACATGCTTTCAAAACAGAAATGTAGGGAGATTTGTTTAAAACAAAAGGCGCATTTCTCACATCTCCATTGCCAAATGGGTTAGCTCAAAGTAGCTTGTTGCTATGGGAGCTAGTCCAATCCATAAAGTTACCCTCGGTTCTCAAATAAAGAAGATTTTTCAGTTGAGCAATTGAAACAGTTGAACATCCATTAGTGATTATGAATACAAATCTTCAAATAATTTAAAACCCATTCCTCTAATCACCTATTATAATTTCTGAGGTAATGTCCACTCCTGGTACCACTGAAGCTGCAGGACAACAGCAACACAGGATTCCACTTGAATCTGGAATTAATCTCTCATCTATAATATATTTTATTGGGTTTTAGTGTAGATATTTGAAAGCATTCTATGGCTTAGTAAACAGTCACTAAATTAGAATTAAAACTACCTCCTCTGGTTTGGAAAACAAATAAACAGAACAAAATAAAACCAAACATGAACCCGTTGAAAGAATCATAAAAACTGTATTTGTCACAGTAGGGATGATCTAGCCTTTCAACAGAGGCAATTGTATGCTAACACTTCTGCTTCTTTTAAGGAATGAGATTCTCATAAATCCTAAATAGATTTAGTGGTGGTGGTGGTGGAATTGTGAAGTCTGCATGTAAAGGAAATCACTGTGGAATCTCTTGCATTAGGGATAGTCACTGTGAGACATACACGATCTCTGGCAAGAAACACTGGCACAGGGATGAAGTAGTTCTAATTTCATACTCTTTCCAGGTGCCCAAACCACAAGGTGGCATTACCTGTTTCTACTCACAGCAGTACGTTCCTTTTCCTCTATTGGTCTCCAAATAATCACACTATCCCATCACTTTTTCATTCAGGCTTTGAAGCTGCCACCAGCTAGAGGTATTAAAAAGGTGAGACTACAAAGATAATGACTGACAGATCCCAGCCTCCAAATGTATCAGCAGCATGTTTATATTTTTCTGTTTGGGGATCAAACCTATAGCTATTATACAAATTTGTCTCACAAATGATAGTATCATGTGCTAACAGTCCAATAAATACAGCTGATCTGTGCCATGAAAATTAAGAACACGATTTCTCCACTTTTCTTTTATAAAGCAATTAAGATAATTGCTTATGACTACTGGATAATTTTTCACTATAGACGTAGAAGCAGCTAGTATGCACTTTGCAACTGGCAATTTTACAGTGCTACTATATATGTAAAAGTCAAAAATATTTATTTCGAGATCATATAAAAACCCACAGAATATATTTTTAAAACCCTGTGTTCAAGTAGACAACTAAAAATGAATATGTTTATTTTTTAAATCAAACAAACAAACAAACTTCCTAAATCTCAGCTAGAGACGCAAATGAATCACTTAAAATTATGTAATAGTTTTAGTGATGCCTTTTAGCAATATAAACACTTCTGGAAGTTTGCAAAGACCATGTGAGGGAAAGGTCAGCAGGCTGAAATACAGAATACATGACATAATATGAACATACCTTTTGTGGCTACCCTGACGCAGTCGATTTTGGTTTCCTGTGTCAAATAAAGAGGAAAAAGGTCACATCTTGTGTTTCTAAGCAAAGAAAGTAATCCAGGATTCTATTCTTAAAAGTACTGATGAAATGTCAGAGAAATGTTCATTTAATGTGGCTCATTACACATTTAACTGCTTATTAAGCAGCTCCAATGTGCTTCCATAATGTGGACAAACACTGTTTGAGTACAATACATAAGCATTTCACTTAAGATTCCTCTAAAAGTAGAAAATATGTGAAAGATATTCACAAGAGCACAGGCAGGTGTTCAGCTTTTTTACTTTGGCAACAAAATGACCTTGGGAGATTTTTCTTCTTCTTACAGATAGTATAGTTTGAGGCATCATGCTAGACAATTTTAGAGAGAAAAAATAATCAATGGTGTTTCACATTCCTATGCTGTCCGAGCACTGTGAAAGAGGGACCCTTATGGTTTCTGGCAGAAAACATTTCCAGGCTGTCAGCACAGACAGCCAAAGCTTATCGAGAATTGAAGGAGTCTGGGTAAGTCTGTCCAGGAAATGAAAAACAATTCCAGGAAGAATTAGCCCAATGAAAGATGATCTGCAAAGACCTTTTTACACACTTTTCATTTCAGTCCCATCTACTTATTTTTCTTTTACTGTTTGCAGAAAGGGAGGGAAAAAGTGGTTTCTAATGGAGTCAGGGCAGCCAAATGAGAAAATAGGAGTGCAAGACATTACAAACTAAGGTAATGGGACTGGACAGGCCAAGACAGATGTGCTAAAATCTGCAATCAGGTTTGGCTTAAACTTAATGAAATCACAACACTCTCCTCTTCAAAACAAGAAAACAAAAACCAAAAAAAAAAAGAACAAAAAAAAGCCAGTCAAACACACACATTGGACAGGTTTTAGATAATAAGACAGAATGGCAACGCACTACTTTGCCTACTCACTACTGACAAAATCTGATGTTTTTCCCTCCTCTTTCCTGTAACCTTTAATCATTAAGCAATATTACGTTAGGAAAAAATATTTTTTAAACTCAGTGCATTAAGTTTCACACTTACTTCATTTTCTCACTAGCAACTAACTTGGGCATCTTGCTGATTGCTGCCAATCATCTATTTATACACAAATACTGTATAAAAACTGTCCTAAGGCTTACCCCATTGGCTCTGCTAGCAGCTTGAAAATAGATGCTGTAGCTCTTGTGAGGAAGAAGAGGAGTGTTCCAGAAACCACTGTAGGTTTTGTTATCACCAATAGTAAAAGGTTGAGCAGCTTGTAAACCATTGGCTGGAAACTCTGCAGCGAAGTAGTACTGGGAATTCAAAAGCGAGGCATTCTGGAAATGAATGGGCACTGGGTAGCACTTCAGGATTTCAGTCGTCTTTTTGGTTCTCCGTGGGCGTTCTTCTTCAACAACTATTTGGTAGACACTAAGAGTGTAGAAGGGAAAGAACACGGGTTATTTTAAGACTCATGAAGTCAACTCATTCTGAAACCATCACAACATACCAGTATTTACAGAAAAAAAGAACTCTTAAAATCCAAGGACACAGGAAGACAATGTCATTTGATATCAGGTGTAAGAAAGTGTGGAATAGATGCATGCCTTCGAGTAAATTCATTTTGTTTTGGAAAAATAAAATAAGCCATACACACCACAGCTTCTCATACATAATAGTAAATGCACAGAACACTTTCTTGTTTCAATTTTGTACAGAAAAAGCTTGCTTGATTGGTGCTAAAATGTAGCATTCAGTGTTATTTTGTTCACAGAACTAAGTATAACTCTATAGATTCCATCCTCTAACCTATTGAAATGAAATGAAATGAGTAGTAAGATAAAAATGAATAAATAAATTACAAAGAGACGGGAAATAGTATTTGCTTAACTGTTCACATTATAGCTATTTATAAAAGCACACATAGAGTAAATTACAGTCTTTTAATATTTTGGTGACACATTGACTGTTACTGAGAAAGAATAATACACTTTTTGATGGAAGTTATTCTTGCTCAGCAAAGCACTTTTACACATCTTAGACATAACGATGTTTTTAAGTGGTTCTGCATTCTGCAAAGCAATTCAGTTTGTACTTGCATTCTGTGCTGTCCTGGGACCTACAGGGAACAGTCCATCCCTTTCACTGTAAAGGTGCTATGGACATTCAAGCAAGAACAAAGCAATTCTGATTTCTGCTGTATATGCAAACTGTAATCATTATACCCTTGCAGTTGCTGTAAAAGCCTGAGTCAGTGCTTTCAAATTTGTGAAGTGGGAAGTCCATATCTCTGAAGAGGACCGGTTTGCAAGTTTATTGCTTCACTGGGGATCAGTGTTTCTTAATCATTATTCGCCTCCTGGAATCTTGAATTCCAGTAAGCAAGTCAGCTTAGGTAACTGATGTTAAAAGCGACAATGTGTCACATTTTTGCACATCATCTACATCTAATAACAATTCATGATCTTTCAAGTTGATAAATGATGAAAAGCAGCAATCTCTGGGTAGGGTATGTTCCTTAAAGACAAAATATCCACACAGTCTTCTGACATCTGTAGGCAGATGATTATGTTTACAGAAGACTCTGCCCAAAGTAGAGGGACACTTGGGCTGAGCGTCTGCAGGTCTCAGTCTGGACCCAACAGGGCTTATTGGCTTAGTGATATCACTGCACAGTTACGGTTATTCATCTTCCGAAGGCAAATCTGGTTTAGTAACGAAAGAGACGACCGTGGAGCCACCAAGGCAGCTCATAACCAGTGAGCTCCCGCACCTGCTGGGGCTCCGCTAGACTCAGGCTCCATTTACCACTGGCACAGAGCTCTCCAGCTCTTGCACCCTCTGGAACCTCAGTGACTGAGTGCACACCCAGGCTAATGTGTTGGTTCTACACTCAAGCTGCCTTTGCATGTTCAGGCAATGTTGTGTGCTTGAACAATGCCACATCAGTGGAGCTGTTGAAGGTCAGGTTGGATAGGGTTTGATTTAGTGAAAGATGTCCCTGCCTATGGCAGAAGGGGTGAACTAGATGATCTCTGGAAGTCCCTTCAACCCAAACGACTCTGTGACTTGATGATTCTACAACAGCATGACGCTAGATCTGCAGAGCCCTCATAGCCAAATATCACCATGAGGCCGAAGGTCATCTTGGTCATCTTACTGTTTTAATACCAGACCTACTGATCATGTGCAAAAGACCCCATTCACCATGTTTTTAAGGTCTAGCACCTCCAGCAGGAGATGCTGCACTTCCTATGCTCACAAAAAATGCCCAGAAAGTTAACACTGAGAATGCTTAATACCTCTTCTTCCACCTGACTTACACTTTCAACATAGTGAAGACTAGGTTTAATGTTAAGATACTTAAATTTAAGGGTCTTTATGAAGATGTCTCCCTGCCTGTAAACTCCCATTACAGTCATTGGAGAGCTACTCAGGATAGGCAACAGATATTAAAGACCTGACCAGTGATGAGGTGTCTACATTTGGGTCCAATTAATTGCTTTCTAGGCTCCACTCACTATAATAACTAAACACTCAGCACACATGTAGACACGTACAAGTGGACACCTAAATGTAGTTATTTTAATCTGATGCTGAACCCCATGCAGAAATCTAACCACATGTAAGTTTGGTACAGCCATGGAGACAAACAAATGTCTTGAGGGTCCACTTGAAGGTCACTGTCTACACATTTGGCAGCTCTGTCCAACAAAGACTACACATGTAGGAGAAAGATGTTAATTAGTTGATTGATTCCATGCTGAGCAGTAAATGAAGGTCAATAAAAGTCAACCGTTCTTTGATCCTATGAGAATTGATCTGTAAAAACTAGACATGAAATATCTACATTACAATCTTGTTTTTTCACTCCCATATCAATGTTTTACATGATTTTAGCAGTTAATTTTCTAGAACAAAACACGGTTCCTTAGAACTGGGATTCCAAGCTACTTTGAAGAGAGTGTGTTGCCTCCACTAACTGCTAATTTACTGTGAATCTACAAATAATACCATTTGCAAATTTAAATGGACTATTGGGAAGAAAGTAGAAGTGATACAAACATCTGTTCTTGCGAGTGAAGTTGGATACACTTGCCTAAATCCGCAGCAAAGATTAGAATCCCTCAGTTTCACTAAAACATGGTGGATAGTACACAAAACTATTTGGCTTTCACCTTCAGGAGAGTACTGTTACCTTTTTTATTGCAGCAGGACTGACTGTAAGAAGGACCTCAGACCAGACAAGGTAATATAACCTGTTTCAGTACTGGTTGAAAAGAGGCTTCTTCTCATTTTTCACTCAGTAACTAAAGTTAAAGACTGTAGATATTTCAGAAACAAGTCTGTCATTAAAATGCGCCTTTTCCTTTGGCAAATTCATGTTAGTTATACTACATGCACTACTCCTTGTATATTACGTTTTAAATGCCTGCCATCAATTCATCTTCGGAGACATTAAAGAAGGAACTAAGTTGACTGGAGCAATTTCAATCTCAAAATGTCTTTTCATCCTTACTCCAAAAGACAAATTAGATTTGCAAGCATCTAGACCTCAAATCTATTTGCTCTTTAATAATTTAAGCACTGAAAGGTCAAGCAGCTCTTTTCTGTTCCCCTTTATCAAAGTCCAAGTGCTAATGAAAAATAACTAAATCCTATCCACTGCCCAATTTCCACACGCTGCTGTTTCTCTGATGTAAATTAACACATTATAAGCACCTGGGTCAACGGAAACCTGACAGAACTTCATGAGTGATGCGTTTTACATTTGTACAAATGAGACCATCTTGCTAATGAATTTTACAAAATTACCCCAATTACAATTATAATCCAAAAGCTTCCTCTAATTCTTATTATTGAAATTGCCTTCTTTAATATGGAGCAGTTGAATTGCCTACTCTGAAAAGAGTTTAATCTCAGTGAATTGAACTAGAAATGCACCAGGACTCTCTTATTCCTCTTAGGTATTAGTCAGATTTTATGCTTGTTTGAAGTTGCATTATTCCTTTTCTATACCTCTACATTTCAGACAATAAAGTCTTCCTTACGGTACTCCAAAAAGTAAAATCTACACTATAGTGAAAGGTACTGAAAGCATACCGGCTATTGGTAGAATTTAGATTGATCTTTTTGAAGCAAAGAAATGTAATTTAAGTTTCATTCATGTTAGGCAGTTCTACTATAGAATTCCAATGCCTTGGTAATTGAACACAAAATCTAGTTTTATATAGACCGAAACTTACTGTTGCACCAAGAAAGGAACACATGAGAATTATTTTTAATTTAGGATTTAAATATTCCCAATTTGGGGATTATAAAAGGTGTTTGGGAAAAGAAAAATTACGTAATTTTTAGGTACTTTTAACAACTTCAAAACAGTTCAAAATTTAAATGATTATGCAGAGATACAGATCTGAACACAATAAAAACTGTAATTTTGATTAGAAATTAGAAATACCGGGCTTCTTAGATATTTACTGCAATTGGGTTGCTTAAATTAAAATGGTCTGTCAGTGTCTGCTAAATACACTCATTTTTTTGAGAGCTGAAAAAGAGACATGAAAGAAAAAAGAAAACATGTTAACACAGTAATCAAAGACACTAAGAATATTTGACAAATGAGTCAAACAGTTGAAACAGTTCAAAAGAAGACTTAAGTGTATGTTTTCTTAAGTACATTAAATTATGAGTTTTAATAGCTTGCTGAATAAGGACATTATTCCACTTTATTAGAATGCAGTTAATCAAATTTTAATTAATAAAATCTCATTGAAAGTGACAAAATAATTTTCCAAGAAATGCCAACTGGATACAATCAGGGACTTCAGGTTTCTTAATACAGGAGTCCTGAATATGTATAATCTATTTGTCAGTTGAAACATATGAATTTGTAATTCCACCTCCACCAAAAGTATTTCAAAATTGAAAACAAAGGGAAAACAAGCTTGATTACTTCATTATTGAAATATCAGCTCTATTTTTTCCCTCTTAAGCAGTCCTGATGCTTCACCTAACTGAAGCCATAAAGAATTTTTGAAAATTTATTTTACAGAAGAAAGATGGACTAAGGAATCTAGAATATGAATCCAGACTAAGGTTATCTGAATTTATTTACTAGCCTTAATACAACTCTTGTATGTGATCCTAGGCAAGTCAATTAAATAACTTGTGCCTCAGTTTTCTACCTTTAAGATGAGAACAGGAAAGCTTCTTATTCCCCCTGGGCTGCTTCAGCTGTTCAAACCTGTGTAAACTGCTAGGCTATCTTTGCAGACTCTTACAATGACGCTGTAGAGCCTAATTTAAAGTTTTCTGCTAATTGTAGTAAGTCTCTTCTTATTGTCATGCTTTATTATCAACATATATAAATGGTACTTGTTAGAGATCTATTTCTGTATCTCAGCTTGCCTGCTTGCTTTGTTTTAATGCTAACAAATACAAACAATAGAATAACCTTTAATCTACATACTGACTATTATTTCAGTTACTTATTCCCATAGCCCTACTTTATCTATATGCTAGCATCACTTCACTGTATTCTCCTACTAAAACACCAAAGTTCCAATAGATGGCAAAATTAAGAAATCCCCAAACCACCTTGTTATCTCATTTTTTATGGCCATGAAGAACTTGATTGCTTGAAGCATAAACACTCTATAGGGCCCCCATAATTTCATCAACACTTGTGTAGACTCTGAAAGCTCTTCTATTGTGCTGCCATTGAAGATATAATCACTTTTTTATAATATCAGTTTTGTTCATGTTTTTGTTCACATTTTGCATCCAAAGCTTCACAGATCTTTGCTGCTGCTATGTTACGTAACAAGTTTATTATTTAACACCGCTTCTTTTTTTAAAAAATACAATCTTTGGACATTTTTAAAATATAATCTGCAATTTAAATTCCTCTTAATCTCTGTCATCATCAGTTGTCTCTGACATGTTCATAACATGTCTATATGGATTAACATTAGAGATTTTGATCTATATTTTCCTGCCCTTACATTGCACTAGATCCTTGTAATTTATCCTACAACTTTAAATTTTAAATTAAATTGATACTTTGAATTTTACAGTACTAGATTACATGTAAACCATATATTGAAATGGAAGAAGGAAAATAGTCTTGAAAGAACAGGAACGAATAATTTACACTTAGCAGGCAAATAGGAGAAGGCCACACTAAATTGCCACGAACTCTCCTTCTACTGGGCAAGAGTCTGTATATTTATTACAGGTGGCATTACACAAAGGTGATAATGACAATCCCTGATTTATCAGGTGTTCTCACCATCATAGCTACATAGGCTGTGCCAGTGAGTCAGGAGTTCCAGCAACACGTAATATATATTGAACAAAATATACTCCATGTGCAGTCATTTTCAGCACAGATGTGAAGCCAGAGAGCCAGCTGGACAGTCATCCTGTCCTTCTGACCACTGTAGAATTTTGCACATTTTGTCAAAGGGGGTAGAAGACACTCTTAATCGTCTTCTGTCCGCATATCAAACAGAGGCCAGTGCTATATCCAAGTTCAGTACTTACAGGCTGAAAGAACTGGGTGTAGTAATATTTGCCCCTACGGAAGGAATGGTCTCATGACAAGAGCAGTCTGAAAGAGCATGAAATGGGTAGTTCCTTTGGAAGGGGTGACTTTTCTTGTCCAAACATTAGAAATGAAGCTATCTGTCTGTGTTTGGATTTTTTTATTTATTTATTTTTTTTCCCTGAGAGTGAATTGGCATTGTTACAGGTGGGACAGGATTAGATCAATGACTCCATACATTTGGGAATTCATGGAGTGGGAGTAAGACCAGGGAGTTTTTGGTTAGCTAAAGGACAAATAAGTATGCTTACTGATGATGGAGAAGCCTGTTCAAGGTACATTTTATCTGTGAGGCCAGGGATTTTCTGGGCTTTAAGCAAAATATAGCCTTGCCTGCTGTAGTTTCCAAAATGAAAAAAAAAAAACGAAGAACCTTAAAAAAACCTCAAACCCCTTGCAGGAACATAAAGTTCAGATATGAAAATATAGAACTTAGAGCAAAGAAAAACAAACAGACTAAACCTCCGAATTAATGCTGCTGTACCAGTGCCAACAACAATGCAAGTAATGTTAAAGTAACACATGAAGATCTAATTTACAAAGGGGAAAAAAGCAGGTGAAATAGGCAATGTTGCAAATCATATTGGCAACAGAGAAGCAATCAAAATTCTTGTAACTGTTCACATTTAAGTGCTTGACATACCGATGTTAAAGGTTTATTAACTTTTCTTTTTATGAGTAAAGGGAGTCTTAAATCCCTATAAATTTTTGTTTGCGTCTTTACTTGAAGTCAGGAGGTTTTATGCAAACAAAAGTTCCACAGGTTTCTAAGTCTGTGGGACAGTTGGTGCTTCCGAAGTATAGGAAAGGGACTAATAAAATAAAATATATTGTGCTAGTAGCTTGTTGAAACTTAAGTAGAATGATTCTACTTCCGCACCTGACTTTATTTACTGGCTGTGCAAGTCAAGAGACAAGTCTGGTTAGAGTCTCCATGGCAGCGACTGTCTTTGTTCTCAATAAACACTATTATATTACTGGCACCTGAAATTTCCTGCCCATGGGAAAAGTCCAGTTGGAGAAACCCACAAATCTTATGGAATCAGACCTGGAATGAACACAGGAGGGACTAATATTTTACAGCACTTCCACTGTCATGCAAGGAGCCCTTTTTCTTAGATCAATCAAAGCAGAAATATCTAGACAGCTGTAAAGGGGGAGATAAGACAGCTTAGGTTCAGCCCCTAGAGATACCGCCAAATGTAAACTCTAAGGTGTCGCAATAAGCTTTATCTTCACAGGCCCAAGTCCATTGGAGAACAGTATCTGGTTTTTAATGTAAAACTCTTAAGCTGCTTTGCGACTGCCCAACTCTTTTGTATGGACAGTCTCAAAGACTCAGAAGTCAGTATTTACAAAGGGGATTTTCTGGGAAAAATACATCCAAACAAACCTCTCCTTAGCATTCCTATGGATTTAGACAGGAAATCCCAACATATCTCATGCAGGGAGTGTTATGTCGCTGCAATTTAAAGAAATTGTGCTTGTTCTTTCCTCCAAGGACAGTCACCAGGGGAGAATATGACAATGCATTCAATTCCTTCAAGCAGGAAAACGCTACATGATATCTTAATTGCAGAAGCGTCAGATGGGCTCCCAAGGTGGTAAAACAATGGCCACCACAAGTTCATGGATTTAAATGTTTTTTATCCAAACGCAGAAGAACCAATAAATTCCTCTTTTGAGAGTTTGGACTCTCTAGGATTTAAGGGAGACATCAGAGCCTGGGTTCCAAAAATTCTTAGAAAAAAATCTGGAAGAAAGGAAAAGGAGACAATGACACACACTCCTTCCACTTTCCAGTGGCCAGACAGGTGCCACCTAGTCCTGATGACTTTATTTAACTTTTTGCCTTATTTCCCAGTATATGGATTCACTGATTTAGAGAATGTAAGCACAGCACGTGGGGGGCAGAGAATGTCCAGCAGATCTTCAGCCTTGTAATCACAGACAATCATGTACAATTCCCGAAATGCTTGTGCAATGTTTCTGCCTTTAGATTCAGTTATCATAAATGATAACTCAAAATATTACTTTGATTTGTTAGTAAATAAATCAGATAGGGAAGGAGAGAGAGAGAAAAAATCTTTTAAGGATCCCAGTTTGTAATACTTTTGTTTTAGAAGGATAATAAAAGATTGCCAACATATAAATGGTAGTAGATAATCTGCATTCTGTCTTAAAACATATAGCATGCTGATGGACTGCAGTTTTAACTTTGTCCAGTCCATCCTTTTCAAAAATCAATAAATTCAATACATTTCCTAACCTACCCTTATTCAAAGCAAGTTCTAGTTGACTGCTGAAACAGCATATTAAAATTGATAAGAATAATCTGATCAACACATAAATAAGTGGGGTTAGACATAACACCAGTAATAAGTGTGGCACACGAGATTGGTCTCCTGTTAA
This sequence comes from Columba livia, assembly GCF_036013475.1. Classification (NCBI taxonomy): domain Eukaryota; kingdom Metazoa; phylum Chordata; class Aves; order Columbiformes; family Columbidae; genus Columba; species Columba livia. Next base: position 109,229,232 of record NC_088603.1, read on the forward strand.
CTGAGATTTGATGACTGGCATGGGAATCAAATGTGTTCTCTTAACCCTACCGCCCACCCCCCCAAATCCTTGATAAATTTGATGACTTGTTGTTTGTTTGTTTGTTTGATTTCTCCCTGGATATACAGCTCCATGGTTAATTATTTATAATTATTTAAATACTGGTGTCCGAGTAGGATTTGGGAGTGATACTACCATACTGGTAGACAACTGTAAGAGACAGTTGGAATTACCACAAAGAGGATGACAAGGAGGCAACTGTGTCTCCACAATTGTTACATATGTTTCTACACCTGAAATCCCTTAATCCTGAAATAAAGTTTTCCCAGCCCACTTCTCCAAGTGACGGACTACTTCTCTATACTGATATGAGTGATTTGATGAGGGACAATGTATTAGTAACTCTCCATAATTAGAAATAAGCACATAATTCTATTTTTATTTTAATCTAAAGATAAGCATATATGTCCCTTTTTAATTTTGAATGTCAAGTTTCTAATTATTATTTCTTCTGCTAAAAAAGTAAAAAAAAATGTTCTAAAATATTGTAGGCCACACAAAGCCCTATGACGAGAAACATACTTTTCCTGAACCACCTAAAACATGTCTGTGGCTTGTGCTCTCCATACTTAATATGGATTCATGTATTTGGCTGCTTTTTCTTCATGATCACAAATATCAAGAAAATATACAGATTTTGTACATGTTCCTTAGTCCTGCACAGAACAAAGTGGGCACAAAATGAAAATCAAATTTAACCTACTTATAATGGTACTGTTTCACGTTGACTTCAAAGGTGTAAGTAATACAAGACGAGATCATTTGGCTCCATATTCATAAATTCTCTTGACTATCAATGTGTATTTGCTGGACAAGCAAAATAAACCTGTAATTATAGATTTCCCCTAACGTGCTCCATACTTTAGTAACGAGATCTATCTACTTAATACAGACTGCAAGTGACAAGCTAAGGAGGGCACCAGAGATCTGGCAGTCTATTTTTTTTTTTCCCATAGGAAAAGTTCAGAATGTTTAGAATGAAGAGACTGTAAGGACACATTTCAAGAGTTTTAGTTTGCAGGTAAGTAACTGTGCATGTGAAAATAGAAAGACAAACTGAGCAAACAAAACCAGAAAAAGATTGAAACATTTAAGAATACAAAAGACTAGACAGGGTAAGAATGGAGAGAAGGAGAGAAGAGGAAAATAAAACAAAAAGGAGGATGAGGAAAGATAAAATAAAAATGTAGTTTATCTAATTTATACATACTTTAAACAAAGCATTTTGTAACAACTTACAGTCATCTACTTTTTATAATTACATGCAATAGTATATTACTATATACTACATATAGTATATGCTATAGACTATATATAGTCTATATAGACTATAGACTATATATATACTATATATTATATTACTATATACTATTGCATGTAATTTATAAAAATAAGATATTTAATGATGTAGTTATGAAATCATATCATATATGTTTATAAGAACAGGGGGAAATTGTTTATCCAGGAGTGACTGCTGCAAGACCTCTTTACACTCACAATGATCTACTGAGTATTTTTTGAACTGCTCTACTGACTGATACTTGGCTTCTTCCATAAATCACTCTGGTATACATAAGCTGATAGTCTTTCTAATAGGTATGCCACTTATGGCCAACATATAACCTCTGTGCTGATATCTCTTTCATGTACATGGGACAACAGCATCCCATTTACATCGATGCAGTACTGGATTCTTTAAATGCCAGTGGAAAGAGAAGATGCTTCAAAGCTTTATAAAGAGACTGAGATGCTGCAAGTTTTACACTGAGAAGTTCAGAGTGTGCAGCAGAGAACACGCCATAATCCCATCAATATTCCACACGCCATTTGTGATACCTAGCTCCCACCCTCTATATGCTCAGCTCCTTTTAGCATCTCCCAAATAGTAGCTGGAAAAGAGGCAACACAATCTGTGGCTGCTTCTGGGCTACACATGGGCTTGCTGGTATGTGAATTCTAGCTCTCTACTGATGGACTAACTAACTAGTTCATGCCTTAACACAGCCTATCCTTCAGCGCAGATGCTTATCTGGGTCTTTCTTCTGTACTCAGAGGCTCCAGAATGTGTGAGAAACTTCTTATTTATGCAACAATTAAACTATTTCATGTGTGCTTGAAAATTTCCAAGAGGTCCCATATTAATGAGGGAAGGAAGGACGGAAGGAACATACAGACAGGTGAACAGTGTGATACATAAGCCTTGTTTTCTTAGGAAATCAGAATAAAATAAGGTGTAAACTTTAACTTCATTATGTTCCATAAAGTTCAGTTCTTATCTTGGGTATGTTATATAGCAGACGCAGGCCAAGGAGTACTTCCTTTCTTAATTTTACCAGTGAACAAGTTTTATTCCTACTGAGTGTCCCTCTAGACACCAGATACTATTGATCTCACTCCACAAGGCTTTATACTCTTAATTTAAAGCCCAAACAGCAGTATCACTAACTTAAGTGATGCTGGTCTAAACTGAACTAACCTAAGGCTTTAGATTCTCCAGAGCTTTGAGACTGATACCGCTACAGAGCAGTATAAAATCAGGATGACTCCTACTTCCTTTGCAGTCTGCTCACAACATGGCTTCAAAATGAATGAAAACCAGGGATGGATTGTGAGGATAATAATTCCACAAAATATTCCACAAAGCCACTATTCTGATATCTTATGGTGGGCATCATGGAAGAGGTAAGAAAAAAAACCCCATATCTCCAGACAGTTAGCTATACATACAGCTGCTTATTTCAACATTCCTCACCATTGGCAAGTTGTTCACAACCATGCTTAGACAGCTTTCGCACTTTTCCTTTAGAGAGGAAAGTGCTATTTCAACTTATTTTAATTTTAGAGATAGGAATGGAGAGCATATGATATTCTGATTTGCAGAAAGCCACACAGATTGCCCCTACCCGAACCAGAAACAAAACCATGCTCTCATCTGCATCGATCCCCAGTGCAGTATCTTCTGGGCCATCCTTCCTACCACAGTAAGACTTCAGCTTTCAGTAACCAAAACCACACTGTAATTCTTCTCCTTGGCCTCTGAAGAGGCTTAGCTCCTCTTTATCTCTACAACAGAGCTCTCCCTTGGGGAATATGGACCTACTCATTACCTGGGCAACTTTGTTGTGTACAAAGAAGAATACTTTAAAAAGAAATGTTGCAGAGATACGCTTCCACAGGCTATTTCTGCTGATACCGAAGAATTAACTAACAATTTCAAGCACAGAGTCGCTTCTACACTATCCTCCTGGTGACCTCTGTCTGAATTTGAGTTGGCTTTTTTTTTTCTACCAACCACCCACTCAAAGCAGGGAGGGAAGGAGGAAAAGGGTGAGAGGGAGGTGGAGAGAAAGAGGGACAAAGAGACAGAGGAGAAGAGGGAAACAGAAAGTGAGAGGCAGAGGGGGAGAGAGGTTTCTGTAAAATCTTGATGGAAACAGGAATGCCAGTTAGTCCCAAATTATGTGGGAGGCTTTTATAATGAAAACTACTGATCATCAAAGTTATCTAGATTTAGGAAACATTTATCTCCAATCTTGTTTACAGTTATTTGTAGGATAGGACTGCCTCCATCTTTCAAAATGTGTATTAAAAACACTTTCTTTCCATCAGAATAGCTTAGAGTAACAAACCTCTGCCAGTATGCAGTGCACTGAAACGAAGGCATTTGGGTTTATTTCAGTTTAAAGAAGATATAGTGTAGCAACTTAAATGCTCAGATTTTTACATCTGTCATGTGGAGGTGTTTGTGTTTAGCAAAGCTCAGGGAACAGTGTGAACTCTTAGTACAAAAGGAATATGACCTAAACCATTCTTGTTCATGAAATATAATGATGAAAACAGATAATGGCTGGTCTTGCACAGACAATTTTTGTTAGATGCCACATGTTTGACATAATAACACCGTGTTGAATATTTCATTCTTGTAACTTGAGTTTCTCTTTGTCCTGGCTTGATCAAGATAAGATCAGTCCTAAATTGCTTTCGAATATTAGCTGGGTACCATGAATGTATTTTGTATTCTCTCAACCGTAACTCATTACATGGAACTTGCTTGGCATCAATAAGTCACTATCGCTTCTGTGTGTATATGGGTGTGTGGGAGCGTGTGTGTGGCTCAATACCCTGCTGCTAGGCTATTTAGTGATAAAATCTGATATAATAAAATATTAATTACAGCTGAAAGGTTGGGTGAGAAATATGAACTCAATTACAGTCCCATATTGTGAACAAAGGGCAGGGTGAAAAAATCCTTTTGTTACAGAGGTTTGGGGTAATAAAAGAACAACTAGAACATTAGACTCAAGCTGAGTGCTCCCTAAAAGGCCACCTGTTATTAATCTTCCCATCAGGCATAGATTTTCAAGTAAATTAGGTCAAGATGAAAGATTTTTGCTGCTGATTTTTTTGACTTAACTAATTTAAAGATTTCTTTATCTGAGCATTTTTTCTTTGATGTCATTGCAATTTAGTAATTGGAAATTTGTAGCAAGCACAAGGACACAGCAATTATAATTAAAGGTTAGATATCACACATGGTATGCAAAATGATCACCTTACATGGTATAAAAATAGTTAAGAACTAGCAGTTCATTCTAAAAGTCTTTGTTTCAGTCAGATTGGCAGTTTCTCAGCACTGAAATGTAACAGATGCAGTCCTACCATCTTAGAAAGCCAAAGTTTTTTCAAAAAATACCAGCAGTGGAATATAAATTATTTTAACACTTGTTAATAAATACATTTCTGTTCATCTGTTTGATTTACCTGCGTATGGAGTCAGATGAATTACCAAAGACTTAATAGAATATGACCAGATTGTAAACAAGCACAACTGTGAGCCAAAGTTAGTCCAAATCAAATAATATGACCTTGAAATTCTATGCATAGTAGTGAATCATAAAGTAAGTGAATCATAAAATATCATAAGGTAAGATTTTCATTGTCTGAAGAACTGTGTTTTCTATTAACAGTGTTTTCCATTTCAACAAACTTTGTTGAAATTATGGCAATATATTTTGGTACCAAGCCAGAAAACATACTTTCAATGAATTTACATTTGTGATATTTGGAACAATCCAAAGACCATTTCAAAGCTTCTTAATCAGCTTTATGTTCTTTGCTTAATTTCTTTTTAAAAAGAACACAGAAAAATGATAAGTTCATAAATACAAGATAAAAATATCTTTGTACAGCAAGCGAGGTGCTTTTTATAAGCCAATATCACACCATTTAACTCACCAGTTTTCAGGCTGCCAAGGCAAATTTATAAAACAACTGGAAAGCATGGAAAAAGGAGTAAAGTCTTGTCACAGATTAAAAGAAATTAAATAAAGCAAAATTGTCTAAAATAATTTAGTCTAAAAAGCAATGAAGTCAGAGGGGATCTGAAGGAAATACTCAAAACTGAAAGCCATGGCAGAGCTGACTGATCCTTTCCTTTCAATCTGTTGCAGAGAAAGAAAATATTGATGCATAATGGTACTGAAGTACAGATAATGAGGAAGAAACAAAAGGAAATTCCAGGTGTCTGAACACATGCAAATCCACATGCAACAAACCGTGAGATCACACAGCTCATCTTATCAGAATCAGAAGTAGCATTTCTGAAAGTGTATGCCTGACTCTCTGGTATTCAAAGAAAATGACTACTGATTGGAAACTGTAGGTCTGCTTCTCTCTAGGATGGAAAGATTTGTTACAGCACACTTTCAGCTCCAGCTGAACCGTAAGATTCCACCTGGTTCTTTCCTGCTATGTTAGGCTGCAAAGAAGAAACAATTTCTTTTTCTTATTGCAGCATATGCTATTACCCAGTTCTTCACAAATTAGGTAGAGAACAGATCTAGCAAGTTCACTTGGATTCCTGAGAAGAGAGGAAGACAGACTCCTGCCTAACAGAGACGTCACTAGTTCTTTAAATCTACATGGGATTAATGTGTTATGTCATTGTGACTAATTTGGAGATTCAAGTATTTTTTTAAGAAATACTATGCTATGTTGTTATCATTCTACAAGGTTCACGATTGCTGGATATAATACAAATATGATAAAGAACTGTACTGGAATTAAAAGGTATGGAGTAACAGAAAAAGAGGCAGTCTTTGTGCAAGACCCTGCCCAAGTCATTTCTACTTTCAACAAAATCCAGGACCACCTGCAAACTGCAGGTTTCATCCCAAATAGCCCTGAAGAAGAACAGCAGCTACACCAGGATAAGCTATAAGAAAAATAAAAAAAAACCCCACCTTTGAGAAATAATGTGATGGTCTTAAAGAACAGGGAGATTTCCTCAAATCTAAGTCTGTACATAACTGGTAAGATGCACGATTGCTCATCCTCCTATATTCAATTCTCAATTTATGTTTATTGTATAAGATGCTGCATTCTACAGCAGTGGCTTTCATTCCATCCTCTGCAAATTCCTAGGGATGTACAGTTTTGCAAAAGCTAAGAAAAACAAACATAGAGCTTATAGATTTAAAATCACAACATAAAGATCTGCACAGCCACTGTAATACCTTCAGGAGTTTAAAAATTAAAAAAAATTAACTTCTACTAAGAAAAATGGATTACAAGTAAGCAATAGTCCAATATTTTCTAGTAAACAATAAACTCCTGCAATGCGCTGCCTATGTCCTAGAGAGTGTCCATGAGGTGTGGACACTGTAAATGTAACAATGTTCATGTGTGTAACTATGGAAGTTGTACCGTTCTTATTTATGAACCCAAAGAACAGGGTGTTTCAAAAACATGGACCCAATTTGAAATCAGTATGCTTTGAAACTGGGTCTGTCTTTTTGAAACACCCAGTAATATGCACACACAAATTGATCAAGGAGCCTGGATATTACACAGAAATGAACCAGCAGCATTTAGAGCAGGAGATCAGCTAGAGGATTGAATGACACCATGTTAACACTACAGAATGAAATCTTTCTATATTCTACAACACTGTGCACTGGAAACTCACTGCTGAATTGGGCTGGAGAATTAAGCAAATAGATGTATTAAAATGGATGGGTTATGAGTAGAGGGAGAACACTTACTTTCTCCCTTTTCCAACCGTGATCTGCAACCTGCTGGTTTGTGTGCAGCACAGGAAGAAAAATATTTGCTGAGGCTGCTGAATGAATACACAAACCAATTTGAAAAAGTTTTTTGATTCAAGGCTTGAAAATGTTTACTGCTTATCAAACCACTCACAGAGGAGATGAAGTGTTTTAATCTATTCAGTCAGGGGATACAACATGGAGCACAGAGAGACTAGCTCAAACAGATCTACTGTGGTGGTTTCAGACATTGCCTCATTTGTCCATTTTCTCCTTCTAACAAATGCTTCAGTTGCAACTGGTGCTATCACGTAAGCAACCCAAAGAGCACAGATGGATTTTCTCCTGCCAACTCTGCTGTGGGAGAGCAGGACCACAGTAAAAAATAACCACAACAAAATTCTCATCTCTCAGTGCTATCTCCTCTATCCACAACTTGAATGCAGTGGGTCCTGGTCCAGCAATTTGGAAATGCAGATTAGTGTCTGTGTTCATTTTCATCCTTTCTTCTCCACAAAAAGGCTCTGCAGGGCACTCTAATCAGCAGTGCAGAATCATGCAGGCAGATACAGAAAAACAGTCAGTTTTTCTGGTATTGTCCCCCGTTTCTCAGGACTTCTGTGGATAAATACAAGGCTGACCTTCTATTCTGCCAGTGAAGGAATAACTCTTCATCGTCCCTGCACTGGGAATGACTCTGCTAAGATTAGGTGGCATAGAAACCTTGGCAGCATGACATCGTGTAGCTCTTCCCACAGAAAATCTGGCTGTAGATAAAAGATTCTGCACAGTTCAGGATTAGCACAACTGTTAAATACAGATGAGATTTTGGCCTTGTGCTTCTAGTACCCTACGAGACCGATCTTGAAAAGAGCGTAAACTATAGATGTGAGAACACAGCTAATTTATTTGACCTTGTCTGATTTCCCCATGGTAATTTCTCTCTAAACTCAACATTTTTATAATGCCTTAGACATCTCTCCTACCGCTCTCTGAGACTGTTTTAGGCTGAGGCGTTTATACTGCTCCTGACTAAAGAGTTGCTGCTTTCAGCTACAGAGCCCAGTAAGCGACTCTGAAGTTTCTTTATGTCATTTAATGTAACCCAGTTGAGCAGATTAGCTTTTACTTAGCAATGCTTTAGAGTTATGATGTTTGTTGTAAATGCCAGTAATTTCCTTTCCTATTTAAATGAACAACCTTAACAGAAAGTAAGTTTTCATCTTAATGTCCAGTAAAATGAATACTCCTTCAGCAACCAGTATGGGAAATGACAGTGTTTCACTTGGAGCATATGTAAAGCTTTTCTTCCTCTTTCCATGTAGCACTCCTCTTTATTCTTCTGTCTTCTTTAATAGTACTTAATATCACATAAAAGCATTCACTTGTTTGCTTGCAATCCATGATCAAAATGCTTTAGTACACAGAGAATGGGTCAGTCAAATATTATTTATACTGAGACTTAGGAATTCCTTCAAATTACTTTGCCCTGGAAAAAACAGTCCTCCTGCCATAGGTTTATGTATTAGTAACAGAATCTTTTTTAGTGCAGCCATTTAGTGTTTGCCAGTGAATAAAGGGCTCGTATACACTTGCTCAAAACCCACAAATCCTAAGGTCAATGGCGGTATGAAAATGCACCGTGGTCAAAAGAATCTATGGAAAAAGCAATTAAAATGGTACAAGCTACTTCTGTGTTGCAACCTAAATTATGAAAAAAACCTGCTGACTTTTGGCCCTCTGATGAAGACAGCCCTGGTCTGTGTGAGCATCTTGACAAAAGCTTGTGCTTTTTTAGGGGCTGTCATGTACAGAAAACAGAAAAGGGACCTTTGGCACCACAGTACCATGTGACTAACTCTCACACACTACCACATCTCATAATAATTTCTATAAATTTACTTAGCACCATCTTCCTGACATTTATATCTGTACCCGTTTCAGAGCTTCATCTCACCGCTGGGTAGAGACTTTATATTTGAGGTGTTTGTTTACACGCTCTCTGCACTGAAATTGTTCTGTTTCTTCTCTGAAGTTTCTTCCTCTCACGTATTTTTAGAAAACAGCCATGCCTTCTACTGGCCTTAATTGGCTAGCTGAAATACGTCTCGTTCTCTCGGTCCCTGCATGTCTAACACACAGGTTTGCCAATCCCCTAATCATTTATGCCATAATTGTGTTTCTGTTGTGGTGCTAGTAAATTAGTATTTCTCAGTAGATCAGAACTAGGCACAGGAGTTCATGTGAGGTCCTTCCAGTGTCTTGCACAATGCCATTTAGAGCTTGTTACCTGTGCTGGAAACACCACCTGCTGTATACTATTTGCCTATTTCACAGTCATGCCATGTTTTGATGATTCACAGTCATACCACAAGTTATCAACAAACAATTTCTTATCCTCTGTTATTTCAAAAAATGAGCCTCTATCATACAACTTGCATCCCTGTTATTAGCTCATAAAATGCAAACTTTGCATCTCATTCTATTTATAGGAGGTTAATCCTGAAGTCTATTCGATATTTTCTGTGCAGCATTCCAGTCCCATGCTGCAGGCAGGATCTACTTTTACTGCCAAATGGATTATAATGTGTTCTATTTATATTCAATATCTATAAACAAAACATGCAGAATGTTACTGGGTCACCTCTCAGTTGATAATTCAGTACTTCACAATACAGCACAATGAACAGGTACTTCTATCATGGCCACTGGTTTAGAGCTCGTGAGCCACTTAAAATTACATAGTTAATTTAAATACATTTGAAAGATAAGCATCTGAAGCTCAAGAACTACAAAAAATATAAAGTATATCACATGGCTAAAGCACAGAAAAATTGATGTGTACCATTGCCTAGGCTCCCAGTACTAACAGGGCCCAAGCAGCTGTGGCTTCCAATATGACCTGCAAGACTGACTTAAGTGTTTATTTAGTCAACTGGGTGAACAATCACTAAAAGCGACTCCATACTTTTCACTTGGGTCATTCAGCACTCAACAGCAAAAACAGTGTTCGACTCAAACCTCCACAAAACCAAAAGAACTGTAGTGAGATAACAAGCCACATTGGAAGATCTAACTTCACATTGACTTTAAGGATATGGGAAATGCACATGCATAATACACAGTAAGACCAGCAGTGAAAGCTCCCAGAGACAGCAATGGGTGACACGTGCCTGTCAATTCCTAACCACAGTTTTACAGGAATTCAGAATGGGTCACTCAGCACTGTGACTACAAATTAACATAGAGTCACTGTGATACACATCATCAGAAAATGGCTTTAAAATGTCTCCAGAAAGTACATCCCCACATAATCCTGCTCAACAATCACTTGGGGAAATATAGCTGACTCACATACTCCCCCTCCAATTCTTCCACAGCACACAGTAAAATGAAAACAAATCCCTGGCATACTTCAGTAAATGCGGGGCAACAGCATCTCTTTCTTACTTTTACAAGGAGTGCTCTGGTTGTTCTGTGTTTGAATTCAGGTGTGTATAAACTGAGTGCACTTTTAAAAATCATGCAGTGAAGTAATTTCCAGCAATGTTCATAACTCTTTCATTATGGTCCCTAAATTAAACACCTCTCTCTCTCCAGACAAGTGCTCAGAAGTACACACGAGCCCCCTACACACCCAGTGGGAGAGAGAAACACATCTCTTTACAACTCCAGAGGGCTACCCTGAGATGATGCTGTGATTGTACCTCTTATATTGTCTCTGTGGGGTTATCGATGTGCCCATCACTGAGGAACTACCTAAACCCAGCCAGGAGTAGATAATTACATTTAAAGACCTGAAAGGTAGCAATAATTTATTTGGGGCTTCACTGTATAATTCTACATCTGCCTAGGATACAAACATCTGAGCTGTCTCATTGGAGATGTGACAGTCATGACAGGTTTTTCCACAATAACCTAACAACTTCAGCATGTTCTCAGAAATGGGAGGCTAGGGTTCAATACTGTTTTCCACCTGAGAGGTTTCCACCACACTGCTCCCACCCCCCCAGCCATCTGAACAGTGTCGCAGTGGTCTCCTGCTGAGGATGGCCCAGCATGCAGACAGAAATACAAGAAGAATCAGAGAACCAGAAGTGCATCCATGAAGGAACCTATCTAGAGACTCTCCTTACTCTGTCCTTTATTTCTGTTTTATTCAATGACCATCTAAAATGTAACACATTAAAAGTCCTGTGAGAAAGGAACAAGGCCTCTGGATATCTTGCTAGCCCAGGAGGAACTTCAGGAACTTTGTGCTCCTAGTTAGAGGTTTCTACAGGCTTACCGAGAACATAGTGATACTTAAGAACAGGCTTACTAATACTGAGCAGCGTAAAAGACATCTAAGCTAAATGTGTAACAGGAGACTGAACAGAGAAATGCAACACTGCCCTCCCTGTTAAACAGGTTGAATGATCCACAGAAGGGCTTTGGCATCAGGCAGATACCACTCTCCCCAAAATTTCTAGGCCTGAATCAGGGCCCATTCCCAGGTGGCAGTCTGCAGGCGGCCACTGCGGCCTCGGTGCTCAGCAGTATGAACAGGGACGGTTTTCAGCCACTTGGCCTCCATATCAGAGAACAGTAGAGGGCATACAAAATTCACTAGCAAATATGCACCCATAGACTCTGAACTTAAACAGGCGAAGCTGAGCGCCAAGTAGCCATTCCTTGGAAAGGGATCATGGAAAAACAACACTGTTCTGTTCCTTACATACTCAGAGACCTAGCTGTTCATTTGAGTAAGTAGATTTAAGAAACATAAATTTTATCAGTTCTGAGCGAAGCTGGCAGTCCAGAGCCAGCAAAACAGGGTCTGAGTTCCAAGAGTTTATCATTTGCCAGCTGAACTACTGCTGGACTTCAGCCTTCACCAGGGAGACTGGAAAAACCTAATCGTCCAAAGGATGTTAGCAGAGAACCAGCCCAGCTGAACTGGAATATCAGGCTGTCAGAATGAGATGCAAGAAACAGAAAACTATCATTGGGAATTATGCAGAGATATGGTCTCCACTGCATCCTACTTAAGGCCAGCATGTAGAAGGAAAGTAAAAAAAGAAAAGCAGAGGTTTATAACAGCTAAGCAAATTTTTCAGTTGTTAATTATAACCAAAACCCTTGAGAAAGTATTGGTGAGTTATGAAACTGAAAACTAATCTCTTCAGAGACATGGAATACTCTATTGTCTCTTTTGTTCTGCACTCGCTCTAGCTTACTTTATTCATCATAGATTAATTTTTATTAATCACATTGCTAAATGACAGATAGCATTTCTTGCTAGGTTCTCAGTGACACAAATTACTGCTTCAAGAAATCAAGAATCAATGTTCTTTTTACCCAGGAACTATGTGAGAAGTCACAGTACAAATTTCTGAACAAGCTAGCAGGACATGTGAAGCTGCACCACACATGCCCAGACAACACATACTATAAATTCTAACCTAAGTCACAGTAAAATCCAAGGACAAGTTCTACCGCATAACAAAAAAGAATTACAGCATTTTTACAGCATAAGCAATTATTGTACTGTTCCCTCAATGAAACTAAAATTGACCCTTCTGCTGTAAATAATTATACTTGTTGCTATAAAGAAGTGACAATTATGAGCATTAATAAAAGCCCGTCCCTTTTGTATCACAGACATCCTCAAACAAGTTTACTGTCTGCCTCACAGGTTGTAAAACTATGATTTGGAAATACAGTTTGTAGGCAAGAGCTGACCCTACAGTATACAATTCAAGTCTTTATGTTTACAGACCCTTAAACAACAGAAAGGGTGCTTATGGCAAGCAAATTAAAGAATGGACAATAAGTTCTCTTTATGCTGTTTAGACCTTGTGGTCTCACAGTATTTTAGAGGGCTACATTTTGAACATGAGATTTCAGAATACCAGTGAGTTAGAAATGCTACTTGAACACGTATAGTAACATTATTCCAACATAACCATTTCTTTATCACAAATCCACCACATATCTAGACTGTTTTATCAGTGAGCTCTTGAAAGGCCAAAGTTCACTTTTCATTTCATTGGGAAGCTTTCCAGATCTCTTCTGGTTAATGCACAGTTTTGATATTTCTCCCCTCAGCTGTGTCTACATGAGATTTTCTTTTTTCTCATTACTACATTTCCGTGTAATGTCACTGGGAATAGAAGGAAATTACAATAACATACCAGCATTACATAACATGCTAGGTAGGAATTGTGAGAGGACAGAGCTAAAAATACAGATACTGCAATGCTTTTATTTGCATGTGCTGTTGCCATGTTTTTGCCCACACTGAATGCTAACAAGTCTCTCAAATTTTGCAAATCAACATCCTCCCATTCTGAAACTCATTTGTTCACTTATCCTGAATTTATAATCATACTCATGATGTTTGCCTCCATAATTCATGCATGGGAATCAATGCTGCACTCTTACCATGCAGCAATGCAATACAGAAACCCAGACTGAGATACCAGTACCTCTTCCTCTCTGAGAAGTGGATTGGAACTTTGAGGCCCAGCCCTGTGGCTCCCATGTACTCACAACAGCAACTCAAGTGCCTCATGGTCTCTTCAAGGTTATGGAAATATCCTGAAACATTTGCATTCAGAGTGCTTGAAGCCCTACTGCTTTCTGAATTCCATTGATGTCTGCCACAGATTTCCAAACAGCCTGGCTAGCGTGCTAGCTTTTTTTGGATTTCTTGATTGCCAGTGAAATAATCTAATCTGCTAATCTGCCCACCACATGAGTGTTTGTGTGAAGATTGTTTCAAGAATAAAGGCAGTGGCTTCTCTGGAAGGCTGTCTGTCATACTGGAGGGTCCTGCAAAAGGTCTATCAGGCTTCAGACATTCCCATTTCTTTGTGTGGAAGTGTCTGAACAGTGTTGCACACCCTAATTGATGCGGCACAGGCGTGCAAGTTCCTGCTGCCGCCCTATGAGAAAGTGAGTAGACATAATGACAAAGCAGAGGGGATGGCCAGATATGTAGAAGGCTGATCCTCATGGCACCAGTCACGCTGAAGGAAGGAGATGAGGCCCAAAGACACAGCCTACTTTGTAATGTGTGTGGCAGGGATGTGAAGGCAACTGTGAGCTCTACTTCATGTGCAGTGCTCAGTGGTTCCAGTGGGGAACTGCTGCATTACATGAGTCTTTGCAGTTCGAAGGTGACCACCTCAGTTTAATTTACTCCTTCCTACTCCTAGTCAGTGGATAGGAATAAGGTGTCATTCATTTAGGAATCATTATACAATGAGTGTTGTTGAAACGGCTGAGCCACATACAGAATGAAGAACTCCCTGGCCTTGGGTTGGCAAGGGTTTCTTTACACCATGCATTTTCCTTTGAATCACGCTGTTCCTATCCCACAACCATGTGCAGATGGCCTTAATTCCACCTGTGACAATGAACCCAGTACTTACAGGGTGCCTGGATTAGGCCAATAAGAAATATAAATCTCTGTGGAATTTAGACAATCTGAACACATCATCAAGTGTTTATCTGATGAAGTAGGAGAAAGGAGTGCTTATCACTTGAGATAACATGTAGTTTGAAATTTCTATGGTAGTCGTCAGCTGCACTTCAAAATACTTAATAACTTAATATGGCCTTTCAGGCTGAAATATAATACATACCACTTCTTCAGGGAAGAGAAATTAAAAGTACGTTTCAAAAATTAAGCACTTCAAGTAAAGAGATGTTTGCTTTATTTTCCCAGTGGAGTTGTTCTTGTTTATGCATGTTGAAGAAGACGGGCACACTGATGATAAAAGGGATGCATTTAGAGTACACAGACTACCTTCACTCTTGTACACTCTCAGCTTTCAGTTTGCATAATTCGAAGTTTATTTGCTTCCTTCTGCATGTTTTCTTTAAGGTACTTTTAGATTACACTACTTGGCAACTGCTGTAGTTCCCTCTCTCCCTCTCATCCTGCCTGAGCTTTGCAGCCCCAGGTGCTGCAGGACTAATCCTCCACACTCAGCACAGGAATTAGTCTGGCATCCAAAATGCCAAGTATTGCATTCACTGGGCAGTGCTGGCTGACAGGCTTGGCCCTCCAGTTCTCTGCTTTAGGCTGGAAGAGGAAGGTACCAACTGTCTGTGGCATCCATAAGAGCAGAAAGGGTGCCTGAACAGGCCATTAAGTGACTAGAAGGGTTTTGTGTGGCAATCCAGGTGAGCCGAGCTCTGTAATGTGGTAGGAGAAAGAGACTGGGAGGGAGAGTAGAGCCTAGATGGTCTTGCCTTGTTTCTTACCCTTCTTGCTCCTTCCCCCAGTCTGTGACTCCCAGAGCACTTGTTATTGCCAGGTGGTTCCGGTGTTATCTGAGCCAAAATCTTTCTGATGTTTATTCTCAAGGCTTTTTGAGGATGTGGCACAGAACAGCAGGAGGAGGGTGGTAGGGTGACAGCATTTTGCTGATTACGTAAGCGAGATAAAAGAAGTGGAAACACTCAAGGTTTATCATGGCAAGACTGAATGAAAAACCATGTGACAAAGAAAACTTGCTTCTCCCTGCCGAAGCTAAAAGCTTGCCGGAAACCTTTGCCAGAGAAGGTCACAAGAACCTTTTATAATGGAATGCAGCAAACAATCTAAAACTCATTCTAACACAGATGAATACATGCAGTCACCGAGCATTACATTTGTCTTTTCTGCGTATGAGCCAGATCTCTGCAAGAAATTAGCGCTGCTTAGTTGAAGTAAATGGAAATGACCAATCTATGCACCTGTAGACAATTTGGCTCCAGGGTCTTCTAAATTTTAAGCTAACCTGCCCTGAAGAAATAACAGGTACAAGTGCTATTGCCTTGGAAGGGTGAGTCACTCAATAGATGTTGAAGAGTCCTCATAGAAAAATTATTTGCATTTGTATGCTTTATGTAAATCCTTTAAAACGTTGGTGACTCTTACATAGGCATATATTTGAAAAAAAGAGAATATCCACAATAAGACATGTATTACACAATTTCCACAGAGCCATCATTTTAAATTAAAAAAAAAGCCTTGCAAATTACAGTCATTCTAAAAATCAAAATGGCTTAGCCAGCTGTTAAAGAAGTGCACACATCCATCATTACTGAATACATTACTGCTTTAAACATACACAATTCTGAAATAATCTCCTTGAAATAAACACAACAACAGGCATAAAACATGCTGGACCTGAAATTGAAGACAAAACAAGCAGTATTTGTCGTATTAAAACTCTGACAAAATACATTGTAATCATGTCCAGTCTTACGAATTCTAAAACAACCTGGAATGCCATTTGGCCTTCATGATTAATGTGTACTTTATCAATGTAAACAGAGATTCCTGAACATTTCTATAAAGTCTGCCTTTTCAATCAACATTTGAATAATCAGCATTGCCCTTTCTCTCCTTTTCTGTTGCGGTGGTTGTGTACAGATTCTAAATAAGGTATAAGATATCAGGATTTTTCATATATAAGTAGAGAAAAATAATTTAATCACAGAAAAAAGCTGGAAGACTGAATAACCTCAGGTATTAGCTTTGCTGACTCGAATGGTAGAATTTGTGTTCTCCTTATCCATCTCAGGAATTAAAAAATGTTATGTGACATGACTGATATGTTGATCAATAAAACAACAACAATCATTTACACCACAAGTTCAGTGCAGTTTCAAAAATCTGCATTAACCAAGCTGGTAGCTGTAGCAGAATCAATAGACAAGGCATCTTGCTTAGAGGTGTGCATAAATGAAGTATGACTAAACTGTCAACACCCAGTGACTACAGATTACGAGGACAGAATCCATAAGCAGAATGTGATCTGCAAGCTATGCAATGGCAGTGTGCTTGAGAGTGTAATACACAATAAAATGTTAAAAACATTAAGAAATCTTTACTTTAATTTTCACTCTGCTTTACTCAGTAGTTACATTGTGAGTTCGCAGTCAGCATTCATTTTATTTTAAGACCTGTTGCAAAGGACCTTGGTAATTTGCTGCCGTGTGTTCATCTGTCATTTCCATAGCTTCATGTTACTTTAAATCTCTCCACTCATCCCATTATTTGGCACACTTTAATCTCCTAACTAGCTCCTTTCTATTGTAAGTGAAGTTCCTGATGTGTCACTACTGCTACAGGAGTCAATCATATTTAGTTCATGATGTGGATAAAAAGGAATTAAATTGGTTTTTTGTTAATGGTCTAATATGTTTGTGTTTAAACAATGACTCCAACTAGTATTATTTTAATCCAAATGCTTGAGTTCAGAAGGACTACACTATAGCTTTGTGAGATAAAGACAGAAAAACAGCAAATCATTCTGTTTGTAATCTAATCTGCTAAATCAAACAGTTTCATTAAATCAATTTTATTTGCTTTCTGTTTCTTTTTCTCAGCTGGTTCAGACTACTCCAAAGCATTACACTTTCTTTTTAAAAAAAGTTACCTGAATGACCAACAGGATGACATTTCTGAAATACAAACCTACATACATATAATATATAATGCAACAGTGAATATGTTGTATGGTAAACCTAATAGTATGAAACACTGACTATTCTGAAGAAACCTAAAGAATATTTATTTTCATTCACACATATGAGTATACCAGACCTGTATTTCCCAGAAAATTAGAAATTACCAAAAATCTTAGCATCACGATGAAAAGAATTGATAGTCATTCATTACAGGTGTAAACAAAAAGAATTCAGCATTTTTGATGACACATGATTAGCCAAGAGGAAAAACATCCTAAACCTCTGAAAAATCTGCACTTCTCTCATCTTTATTTTCATTTATTCAGAATATTCAGCTCATTACCCGTTCTCATTCAAAATAATCTAACCATTCCTTGTTTTTCTTCACTGGAAAGCAGGCATCTTTTATTCTAATCAATAAAGGACTTACACAGTACTGTGTTTCTGGTGGTGAAAATAACCTCTACAAACTGGAAATTCATTAACGGATACTATATGACACTAAAGAATCCAAGCTACTGGTTTTCTAGGTCAATTTTTTTTTTCCCATTTGTGCTATCGTGGTCAATTAAATATAAATACTTTATGAATGTTACAGTACTTATTGTTTAAATTGGCTAACTTACTAAGAGTTGATTATTGTAAATCTGTGAAGTAAACAAGAAGAGTGAATATTAAAGACAGTAGCTCAGCATAAGAAATGTGATATGCCCTTGAACTTATAACACTGCAGTAAGCAATTACCTTAAAGAAGCCACCCACACAACAGAACTGTGGCTTTGTTCCTTATCTTCAAAGAACAAGGCACTCGCATCTGGATCAAATCCTTTAAACAATACACGAACACTCAACATCAAAGCACTTTCATTTTCTTCAGTTATTTAATTTAATTAGAGCTAATACAGACACGAATTTAGACACTGATTGCTGTGTAGAAAATCCCCAGAAAACATGTTCAAGAAATTAATCAATTTGGTTTTAATTTTGTAAGGAAGTTTTCCCCCAGTACCTGACAGGAGCGCCTCTGCTCTGTGCAGGTTTCAGCAAGACTGTCACAGTGCTGTCAGTTTGATTCAAAGGTGTTTCAAGTTCGTATGGTGGCATAGAGGGTGCTAGAATAAGAAAAGAGGAAAAAAAAAAGTTACTCCTGGTTTTCTTCAAGAGCTGTATCTATTTGAATACGTAATTTTAAAAACTTCTTCAAATATAAATACTGCATTATGGGTATAAGATGCTTTCTGTCACAACACAAGTATGAGACAAGGTTAAGTAACTTCAGAAAAAACCCCAAACCCTACCAACAAACAACCAACCAACCACCCACAAGAAAACCCAACAAAATAACAAAGAAATCCCAGCTCACTGCCAATTTCAAGACAGGAAACAGATACTATGTAGAATTAAGTTTGCAGAAAGTATTGAGAATCTATGACTTGGAAATGACAAGTTAGCTCAAGAAGAGCATCTGCAAATGTGCATGCTGAAATGACTACAGTTTTTGAAACTGGGCCCAGCTTTCTCAGTATGTCAGTGGTATTAGGAGGCATTCTCAGAATTTTCCATTCCTCGAATTTGAACTAGTGCTGTAACTGTCCTGGGTCTATTGTCCACCACAGACATAATTTACAATAATGAAGAAGGATTATCACCATGACAGCTCATCTTAGTTTGAAGCCACACTCAATAGCACTTTCGCAAGCTGTGTCTTCACAAAGGAATTCCACTTGTGATTAAAAGAAAGGATGCCTCAGTTACTGTCTTTTACTGTTGCTCCTTTTTTTCAGTGCTATCATCTAGTTGCATTTTTATCATTATATTGGATGGAAGGCTCCTCAGTTAATTGATTGTTTAGCAGTCTGTTGTATCCTTATTGTCCAGTCCTTAATGATGATAGACAATTAACAAATGTGAAGTCTATAGAAGCAAAAAGTGGTAATTGTAACGATCTTTTCTGACCACAGAAATAATGCAGGGCAGTGCACTTCTCTAAACTAACTCCTGCTTCAAAAAGAAAATACGTTTGGTGGGGGAGAAGATCTTTAGCAGGTTTTTCCAAAGGCTAATTATGCTTCATGTTGAACATGGAGACCTGTTTGACATCTCAATCTTCCAGCCAATGGATAGTTATAAGTGTAACGTACTGAATAAGTTACTCAGAGTATACTGTGCTTCACATACAAATAATATCAACCTCTAGGCAAATAAATAGCTCCACACATGTGAGTCTTTCTTTCAAGTGTATTTTCCAATCCTTCTCACTTTCCCAGTAGTAGCTGCAAAAACTCGAAAAGGGTATGAACCTCTCTCTTCTTTATCCCTATTACCCTATATACCCAAGTAAGGATTACATTAACGCATTTGTCCACAACTCTTCAGTCTGCTGAAAAAACATTAACAACATCCTCATCGCTTTTCATTGCTACTCACCAGTTTTGAAATGCTTCACAAATAAAATAATTAATCTTCTAAAATCTACTTGTGAGATGAGAGGGTTTTATTCTGCTTACAATCCTGGATATAAGGCACAAACAGACTAATCATTTTAAGTAACTTAGGTACCCACTTTGAGAAGGCTAAAGGCACAAGATTCCACAGTACTTTAAAGATTCAGACACAATTTTCACATATTTCAGTTCTGAATATCCATAACTTATTCACATAATGCCCCACTGTCAAGCTGATCATCCTGAAAATAAGGGAAGCACAGAGTAACTGCATCTTCAAAAATCTGTATAAACTCACTGAATGTTTTTGGAACACTGTGTCATTTCTTGCCCTTGTTCTCCTGTCCACATCTTAATAAAGTCTTGTAATCTTCCAAACTTACTACTCCTAGATGCCTACTTCGACTCTTTCCTAATCTTAGTCTCCCTCCACCAAAATTGTCCTCCTGTCCTGGATCTGAGTTGTGGTTCTGCCAAGTCCCACCTTTTAGTCCTGGCTACTTTTTCTCTTCTCCACAGATACTTGGACATCACCTACTCTTACAGTTTTCTCCTGCCTAGGTTAGGACACTTCCTCCTCCACAGTGTCCACATGCAAAGATGGAGCTTATCAATAAACAGAGAAGCCAGGAGATATTCTTCCTGTTCAGTTTTTGCAACTGCACACCCTGGTCTTCAGCAGCATAAAGCTGAGATGCACTAAAACGTAGGGGCCTTAGAGACTCTGTATCTGGGTTGGGACACGCTGAGTTGGTAACACACAGGCAAGGCTCGAAAAGCTTGGAGAACTATTTTGTGAGCATGGCATCCAAGGTGACACTCGCTGCTCAGTTCTGTCAAGTCTCCACAAAATGTGTGCAAACTGCAACATTTACAAACTGCTCGAATCTGAACAGATTTTCAGCGTGATGGCTCAGCGTGATATTTCTTGCTAAATATTTAAATCCTTGTTTGAAAGCACTTCAGTAATGTATCAGTCACCCAAATTTTTCATGATGTCAACCATGTTCCTGAAATGGATGAAATTCTTCTTAGTATGAAAGGCAGCGTACAAAATTTCAGCCCACACAGCTGACTTTTCACAAAGTTACTATGCAACAGGAAACAGTCTTCTAGTAGAGTGCCCATCAATTTTGATAGCATGCACTGCTACAAGCTCTGCTTTTGGTAATACGTATTTACATACAGATCACTTCATCCATCAGTGCCAATCGCACAACAGTAAAATGAAAACATGGCAACCATTTACAGTACAGAATAGTACTACTCAAACATTTAAGAGAGGAAATTAAGAGTATTTTATTCGGATGAAAATGCAGTATAGAGTCAGATAAATCAATATGTGATGATTCAATTCAGAAATTGGTCAGAATGCACTGTTGCCACCCTGAACTGTTCTAAAAAATGGTAAAACTGTTAATCCATAAATGTTCACCATTTTTGTTTCACATGTCTCCAAAATGGAGAGCACTGGACACATCAAAATCCTCAAAGCCTTACAGTAAGACAAGGAGATCACAGGACAATAGCATTGCCAAGAGGGTAACATTTTCAACAGCTAAAATGCCAGTTGTGATTTTTCAATAATATTAATAAATGTACTTATTCTGTTACTATTTTAAATTCATCAAGAGATTGGCTTTAACTACCCCTGGGCAAGTTGCAAATATACCCCGTTAGTACAGTAACTAACATGAAGTAATAGGAGTGGGGTCCAGACACAACAGCTCGCAGAACCTCACTGCATCATAGCTTGGAGGTTAGTCCCATTCCCAAGCATGCCTGTGGTGTCTGTTCACATTAATGAGTTTTAGCTGGTGCCATATTAAACTTAGAAAAGCACAACAGTTTAAGATCCAGCACTATTCCCAAATGCCTAGATTCTCATCCACACTCAGTAGTACCTTTCCTTTCTCATTCTAATAAAGGCTAATTCTGCCATCTTAACCCATATCAAGTCTTTCCATGTCAGAAACTGATTTCTGACAGAGAAAGTTTCTGCACAGTACAGGAAAGGGGATGGAAAATGAATCCCATCTTTACTGATCAGTGCTAATTATATTTAGACTTTCTATAAAAAATAATTTTCTAGCTTGAAATTTAACATTTTTTTTTCTCTACAAATATCCATATTGGCAATAATTTCCATCTTGAATTAAGTGATCTTTCCTATAACAATATTAATAAAAAATATCTATTTCTGAGTAACATTTGTTACTTTTTTCATTCTAGTGAGGAAAGAAAATGAATGATGGGGAAAAGTACACAGAATGAGAGTAAAAGAGGAAGACGATTTTGTACCCAAATGCTTTCCTTTAGTTTTTCTGAAAAGCAAAGTTGACCACAAATAGATAAGGCAATTTTCTGTAAATATTATCCAGGGGCCATAGTTCAGTTCAGTTTAATCCCCAGGAAGATTACAGAGAAGCAAAGAGTAAAGGATTTCAACTGTAACGTTACAAAACATTTTGTCATCAATTACATAAGCATTTTAGAGTATGTAATAGCATAGCATCCCATCAAATAGAGAAATGTTCTTCTGCCTCTGGGAGGGCTTTATTATATTGTTCATGGATCTGCAGAAGTGACAGAGTCATGCTGCTGTTATCTGAAAACCACTAGTCCTGATGTTCTTGTCTAATACAGTTTCACATCCACTTCACTCCCCACGCCTGCTAGGAACATACACAGGCTGGCAGTCAGCTGCACAGTCTAAGGGAGCGCCAGACGTATAGTATTTCTGCTCTACACTCAATTGTTCATGGCTCATTAAAGAGATTTTCCAGCACCGTTACTATACTAATTTAGAATCATGTCAAGGCTGACTAAGCTTTGAATGGAACCCTCATCCTCATGTCCAGAAAACCTTATGCTAAATGTTGCAACAGCAGCTGGCACTGACTGCAGACACGTAATTCATAGGGTTTCTTGGGTGGTAAGTTACAGTTGTGAATAGGAATTTCGAAGTACTAGCTGGTATTTGAGCTCTTGTAAGTTTTTCAGATATGTTAATATATGTCACTTTGACATCTTCAGGAATGAATATATATTTTACTTTTTCGATACACTGTTTGTTAAATCCTAGAGAAGTAAACAACAAAATAATCACCTATGTCATTATTGTAAGCAAACAATAATATTCTTTAATCAAATACCTGATATTTTAGTGGTGAACTGATTTGTGACTGGAGGTCCAAAGCCTTTAGCTGTGCTGGCTCTGATGGTAAAAGAGTAGGTAGTGCCAGGATACAGTCCAAAAAAGAGATAGTGCGTTTCATTTCCTAGCTTTGAGACTCGTCCACTTTGATTGGATAAATCTATTTCTGGGTCAAAGGAACTGACTGCTTTGTAGGTGATCTGCAAAAGAATAAGAAAGTTATAAACTGCCTAGAGCAGATGGACAGAGATTGCATCTTTATCCAGTAAACCCTTCTGATGTATGCGCTGTCAGACCTTTTATGATAAGCTATCTTACTCTCTTACACTCTTCAAATCCTGAATCACACGAAGGGACACAGAAACTCAGCCATAACTGGTATGAGTTATTACTTTTATAGATACAGATACTTAGAGGAAACTAGATTACACCTCTAAAGGATGGGTTCAGGCTTACATTAATTCCTTCAAGATGTTGGCTTTACCAGTGTCATTTTTTTAATTCATCTCACTGTTGGTTTTGATCAGCAACAATAACAAAACCAAAATAACAAGGTAAAAACAGATAAGTGAATAACAGAAGGTGTAGCCCCTAGTTCCAGCTGACTTCACTATAATTACACTTTGCTCTGAATAAGATTATCTGTAAAAGATGATAAGGGCAGTTTAAGGCAAATTTTCCAGAAAGTGGGTAAAGCTTGTATTTTAATCAGAAGCCTAGCTATTGTAATTGCTAATTTGGAAATTTTCAGGTTATTATATTGCACCTAGGTCAGATTCTAATTTGGAGGGACGAACAGATAAAATGTTGAGTAATATATGTAGAGTGCATATTGTATCCTCAGTTCGTTCTTTAATTCAAACAGTATTTTTAGTTTTCATTAGAAATGTTAATATAAGTTCACAGTAAAACCTGATCCAGATTTCTTCTATTAATTACTAATTTCCATGCACTGTAATGAGAATTTAAAAATAAGAAATCCATCAAAAATTAAAAAGTAAAAATGATTCATCCCTCCTTTTTACTTTTAAAGTTTAATTTGTATGCGAATAATTCCAACAATCTTATCATATAAAGTGATAATTGACATTCTGTTTGCTATATGTATTCCATATCATTATAATTAAGAAGACACATAAAACAATACATAGAAACACCTAAGTGTTAGCATTACACACCTTAAACACTTGCAATTTCCTAAAACCTCTGACTTAATGAAAATTGATTTTTCTATGACCTATCTAATCACCACAGCACTAACATCAATGAAGTGCTGAAAATGAGTAATAAAAACTTTGGTAACACCTAGATAAACCCCAACACTATTTCGGTAGATATAAGCAGATCCTCTACATCTCCTCATCCATAAACCAAACTGAAAGTGCCTTAAAAACTGCTCAACTAACCCTCCTGATTATAACAGAAGACAGGAGAAGATTACATTACCAAATATCTGAAATTTTATTGGTAAAAAAATGAAGGTTACATGTTGCCCGAAAGAACCTCCCTTTCTGATGGCAAGTGCTGTTATGTCTGCTTGTGGGACAGTGGGTTATAACTTTTTTTGGAGATTTTAAAAGACAGGTTAGACAACTACATCACAGGTATGTTTTGTATAGAGCTGATCCTGTTTTGCTGCAGATATGTAAACTAAATGACTTCTTGGAGCTCCTTTTAACTCTGTTCTCTACATTTCTGTGATTCTTAAAAAGATTTTCCAAAATCTCACTTAAGTTTTATTCAAAATAATACCAGGCTATCAGAGACTCTGCTGTCAATGTTAGATTCTTATACATTTTTTGCAGTGTTTAGTTATTAGATAGCTAAGTGGCTGATGTTCTCTAACAAAGGCAGTTCTTCTATGAATCACAGAGAATACATGAAAAAAATGTGTTTTGCTTGGTTAAAATGAACTGGCACAGTTTCTGTATTTCACTCCTACTTGGGCATGAGGGTAATTTTCTTACTAGATATTGACTACTTCTATCAAATTTAGATGAAACCTTGCCCAAAGGACTAAGCCTTTTATTCCTACAACTGTGGACCTGTACTGGTGACAGAGGAGCAAAATGGTATCATTTGTCATTATGTAATTACTTCATCTAAATGCTTTTTTTCTTTAAATATTGGTAAAAGAATTGGATTTGCACTTAATTTCACAATAGCAATTAATATGTTAGTACTTGATACACTGAGACATAGCTTTTCCCACCACATATATTAAAAGGGTGCCTCATTCAGTCACTAGAAACAAATGCCTGGCCCTAGAAAGCAGATTTGGTTATGAGATTTTTAACAATATAGAAAGTTAGGTGCTCGGAGTAAGAAATGCTAGACTCAGAGGCAACATTGAGCTTTCTCTCTGGGAGCAGGGATGCAGACTCCGAACTGCAGATGATGTTCATCTATCTGCTGGGACTAAGACCCTGGGACCTCCTGCTGAAAGAAAATGTCTGCTGCTGTAGTCTTAAGGTTGACCCTACAAAAACAGCTACCAGTTTAAGAGCGTGCCCTGGAAAGAGCAACCTTGTTCCTGGGTTGGACTGAGGCTTACGTACCCAAACTCTGTGTGTTGAACTCCAGATTCAAGTACCCTGCACTCTCATACTTGCATTATTTCTGGTACTATAATTCTTTCAGCCCTGGTTGTATACAGCCCAGTGGCAAGTGATGGGTGAATGGAAGGGTCATTCACCCTTTGCTGTGGCTCTGTGCCTGACTCACTTCCCTGCAGACAGATTATCATGAATTGGGGAACTCCTCAGGCTGAACTTGGGGAACTCCTCAGGCTGAACTATTCCCTACCTAGGCCTCACCCTTACTAGGTTAAGTGCTCACCCGCTGGGCCAGGGGTGTCAAACTCATTGTCACTGGGGCCACATCAGCCTCATGGATACCTTCAAAGAGCCAAATGTAATTTTAGGACTCTATAAATGTAGGAGTAGTTACATTTATACAGTCCTAAAATGGCATTTGGCCTTTTGAAGGCAACCGTGAGGCTGACGTGGCCCCTGGTGAAAATGAGCTTGACCATTCTCTGCAAAGTGAATGCCATGAGCACCAGTTTTCATGAATGTACCAAATACGGCATGCGTTTGTATAAGGGCAGCTTTAGCGGCTATGCTTTGTAGATCAGAATTGTTGATGTACACACAGCCCAGGCTTTGAGGCCTCTTTGTCTAAGCTTTGGCCTGCAACAAGGTGCAGGTTAGACACCTCACTTCACAAGCTGGAGTGATTTGGAGCTGTGCTGGATGCACCTTGACCGTACAATGATCAGCCAGAGAGGTGCCAGCTGAGACATCTGATAGTCTGAACCAACCTATACAAGACAGGTACCTACATTTAACCTAACTTGCCGGATCTTATCCTGTGAGCTGCGTCAATTAGCTAAAATACACCCGAAGCATACTTTCATTTTTCATCAAAGTATACTTTTAAAATAGGTAAAATGTTGCTGTGATTCACTGTATATACTTGTTTGCCTTCAGGTAGTTTATTGGTCATATTTATAAAATCTTTGTGACACATTTTAGGCTCACAAGCAAACATCAGGGCAGAAAAAGTATTGACAAACAAGCTTCCAGCAACTAGGCAGTTGTCCATATTCAGCCACATGACCAGACTGAGTTGGCATCTTTAAAACAAGGGACGGTTTTGTTGCATTAGTCCTTTGGTATCTTTTACTTAAAAATTAATTAAATCACATTTCTGATTTAACTGGTTGCTTTGCTCCCTCTGTCTCTGCTTTGAGGTATATTAGATAAACAGTGTAAGGAGGTATCAGTAGTTCCTTTTCAATGTTCTGTTCACTGTTGGAATGCAAGGTTCTTTTGATGTTCAGAGTCCTGCACAGCCCTGACTACCTCAGAAAGTCTGGCCAAGCTATTCTTTTCCATCTATGAATACACCTCCACAGCTCCCACTACAGCTGATGGAGTTGTGTATGCATATACATCTAATGAACTGCATGTATAGAGTGCAATGTAATTAGACACACATGCATGTTTGTAAGTAGAAAGATGATTCACCACTGTGTGTTTCTATGTACATAGAGCCTAACATCAATAAAAACATTAACATACTAACTAAAATATTCTGATCCCTGAAGACAGGCAACTGTTGAACTAGCTGGAAAGTAGTCACATTTATTAAAAAATCAATTCATACTTTTTCATAACATTTTATCGTCTTACAATAAAACAGTTTTCAAAACAGTATCAATAGGTTACCATTCAGTGTAACTTTTCTTTTACACCATATCTCATTTAGGTGTGTTTTTTTTTTAAACAAAGCATTTCAATACCAATTTTGTAGTAAGGTCAGGTAAGAAGCTTAACAGTGATTACTGTCTGACAGCTTAATCTGTGTAGTCTTTTGTCAATTTTTCTAAAAGGTATTCAGGCAGAGGTTCCACATGAGAAAAAGCACAGATTTTTAGACATCTAACAACATGTAATTTTGTCGAATTTGCATTTAAAAATTGATAGATTTTTTTAATTATGCCTGCTTGTTTCTATCACAATAGGCTTCATATAATGACTCTTCTCTAAATGTGATGTTGAATGTCACCACTGTGTTATGTCTCATATTTTTTTTTAATTCAATAAGATCTGTCTTTCAGTCTTTTAAATATTTGATCTACATTACTAGATAGAATGCTATATCACATGGTTCTAAAAATAGCAGTTTTCTTAAAGCTTATAACCCAGGGATATTTTGGGTCCTGCATAATTCAGTCCTACGTTGTGTATTTGATTTTATTACACTGTAAGTGCTACTATCTTCAAAAAGAAGATTATTTTAGATAAACTGGAAAAAAATTTGGTAACAATTATGCCCTTTTGAAAATCAAAATTATACATAAAAATTAAAACATGGCAAAATGCTAGGTACCTCATACAAAGTAATCACACCATATGTTTGCGCTGGCTCTCTCCATTGAAGAAAAATCTTCTCTTCAAAGGTACTTCCTTGAATGGACTCAAGTGGCACCGCACTGGGGACTAAAGGATAAAAAAGGGAAAAAAAATGCGGTTTTGAGAAAAAATTCAGGAGACACGCTACGTAATATTTGTACTGTTGAGGCATAAAAACTGTCCCAACATTATCTTCCCAAGACTGAAGCAAAGGCCAGGGTAGCATAGGAGGAGAAGAATTTATTAAACAGGATAGTGCCATTAAGTAAACATACATGTCACTTCCAGCATAAGAAGGAATTAGCGAGCGTTGCACTTTTCCTGTAAAATGCTATTGATGAAAGAAAAGGACAAATCAGCTTTTTATAAGGAATTAGGTGATATCTCAAATATAAACTCCTGTAAATAAAATCCATTTGTGATACCTACTTATCAACAGTGTTACTGTCCCACAGTGACAAACATATTAAACATTCATACATGAAAACAGACAAGCATTGACGTAACAACTCTTAGTTTCAACAGACTGAACTAGAATGGTTAGCTTGGAAAGATGAGCCATGTGTCGCATAGAACACTGACATTAGGCTTGATGACCTACAACAGGTCATAAAGAAATTATGAAGCAGACAAACTGAAGAACTGACATTATTCATTTTTCTTAAAGTCTCTTAATTTATGAGAATGACCTCTGAAGAGCCAGGGATGTCAGCAGGTTCTGATAAATGGTATGTCACCCGCCCTCAGATATCTACTTTTGTTTCCTGTTTGTTCTGCAACAATTACCTTATCCCCGAGCCAACCTCAAGGCATTTTTCAGAGAGGGAGATGTGTAAACAGCACATGGACATTTATCTGTGATTTTATTTTTGTAACAACATTTGCAATGGAAAGGGAAAAGAAAATCCCGAAAAATGTACACAGTGCTACTGTGAGGCAACAGGCATTGATAGGTTAGCACTTTCCCACAAACTGGATGTGAAAAGTCATTTAGAAGATACACTTAACGTTTTTTGATGTGCTAGAGAAAGAAGATGGAAGCTACTTGCTGCAGTGATTGAAATAATTTCTCAGACCCTTTACTGAGATGTACATGAATGGTTAAAGAATAGGAAGATCTGAAAGCAAGACATCTGGTGCCTCCCTCCCATTGTTAGGTCTGGTACAGCACTGTGCTCCGCCTCCGTGACTGCTCTAAGTCTGGAAGTTTACACAGTTCGAGACTTCATAATTACCTCTCCATAGCTCTCTGCAGAGTCCCTTGCTCTACTAAGGGGAAGCTCCAAGGATATAGGTGATGGTTTCTGAACTGTTCTGTATGGACCACTAAAATGATGCCTTTAGAGCAGCCTTAAGACTAAACCTTGCTGCCAAGTAGGAAGGAGCTGGTAAAACTCATTGGTTAATGATTTATGTGTAAAGGAAGAGGGATTAAGTACAGTGTAAATAAACTGGAAACATAGCAAAACACTGTGGCAACCCTCCAAAGTTATCTGAAGGCCATAAACTTGAGCAGTTTTTCTATAAGGAGGGTCAAATAGTGGCAGAGGTTACCTGGAGAAGTTGTGGGATATCTATCTTTGGAGACACTCAAAACTCAGCTGTACAAGACCGTGAGCAATCTGCTCTCACTCAATCTGCTCTGAGCAAAAGGCTGGACTAAATGAGCTCTGGAGGTCCCTTGCAACCTACATGATTGTGTAATTCAAAAAATAATGATGATAATTTGGGTCAGTATACTCTGTTGTGTTAAGTCCAGAATTATGTACCTTACTGAAAGTGTATGGTATACAAAAAACTTCTGATTTTTGTCCAAGGTATTCTCTCAAACACTGATGCTGGTTTTTAATAGGCCTTGGAACAATGTAAGTTCCAGGTGGCCAGGAATAAGAAAATATTATGCAAAGGTTCAGAGAAAACACATAAATGGCCCAGAAAACAATAAGATCTTTAGCTTTACCATCCTACAATTGAACTGAATCATAATTAGAGAGATGACAGCAAAATTAATTCTAATTAAACATTTTTTTTTGTTAGCTATGCTTTGTCAAATCTGTTGAATTAACAACTATACATTCCTAAATTGTTTAATTTATTCCTTCATGTATTTTGATTAGACATTAGTACTACAAAAAAACCCCAATACAGCATATATTAAATTATTTAATAGGTTTAAATGCCAGACTTCAAGTATGTATTATAAGAGCAACTCATCATTGCTGAAGTTTTTTTCTAGAAATCTTTCCAACATGTTTGCTGTATATCTATCATTGACCTGGAAGAAATTACAAAGTCACTCCTGTGCAGATTGCAGATGATAAAAATGGGAGGAGGACAGATCTGTTATATAAAGCAATGCCAGTCACTTGATAAGGTTTCTTAGAACAGTATGCATTTTAAAATGGCAAAAAGCAAGGTCAAAAAACCTAAGGTACACTTGTAGAGGGCCCTAAGTGGCTATATCTCAATATAGAACGTTCTGGAACAGTGAAAGTGATTCCTAGTGCATGACGAATTCCACAAGTCCCATTTTGCTATTGTAGCTAACGGAGCTCCAGTAAACTCTCTGCATATATAATCAGAGTAATATCACAGAGAACTTAGGCAGATGGTATAACCATTACATGCAATATTACTACAGCATTACAGAGATGCAGTAGCCAATCTGGCTGTCCATGCTTCAAAAAAGACACTCACAAATTACGTTATTACTCAAAATAAAAAAAGAGATCTGAGAACTCCACATTAGCCGAAAATTACTAAAAGGAAGGGAATATCTACATATTTGAATGTATGTATATGGAATTTATTGTCTGAATAAGCAACTAACAGAGTACAGTGGCTGGAAAGCCAAAGCTAGAGAAATTGAAACCGCAAATCAACAACAAATATTTAATATTGAGCATATCAACAGAAAAGCATACATGAGGATGCTGTGGACAATCACCTGAAATTTCTTCAAATTGATACTGGAACTTTTAAGAGGCAGAACATAGTTCAAGCACGAGATATTAGTTTAATAAAGAAATGATTAAATGATGTTATAGGTTATATAAAATATCATTATAACACTTTAATGCCTTAAAATTTTTGAAGTTGGTGGAAAATCTGCTACAGATTTTAGTGAGAGTAGAACATGCACTTCTACAGAAAAGCATATTGGCTATCAGGTAGTATGCATGTACAATGTATATGGATACGTAAACGTAAAAACTCACCATCTTCATCAGTTTGTACTACAAGTTCTTGGCTTTCCTTTCGTCCTTCGGGATTCATTAGTACTAATTTGATGCTGACGTTTGTGTATGGTGATAGATTAGTAATTGTGTGCTGGGGATGTGAACTTTCTGTATCCCAGCTGACTTCTTCTCTCACTTGCTCTTGTCCTCCGGCCTGGTAACGGTAATGGACTGTGAGGTTGTACCGATGGCAACGTGTGACATTATATCCGAATGGTTCCCAGCAAATAGTGATTTGTCTAGATTTGATCTCCACAACCTCCAGTTTTCGTGGCCCACGCATTGGATCTGCAAAATTACCAATATAATTCTGGTATGATTATTTGTTTCTACTATTAAGCTAAGTAAAAGCAGTAGCGAAAAGTTACACAGTTCTATAAATATGACAAAGAAGCAGAAACAGAAATTAATTGCTTGATCTCTCATAGTGCAAATGACAATAAAAGTACAGGTCTGAAAAATCAGGGGAAAAACAGTGAGAAAAGGAGAGAGAAGTGTCTTCGAGGAAAAATGAAAAACAAGTATTTTTTATGGTTAAACTCAAAATGCATGATACAGTTTAAATGATGCTTACTTTTTCTACCTATCTGCTGCTTGCAAAAAAAAAGAAGTCCATCCAAAAAAAAAAAAAAGTGTGTTAACACTTTTAAAGTAAAAACCTTCGCAAAACAAGTATCTAAAAAGAAAAAGGTAATTTTAGGAGAAACTTGCAAAGACCTGGTGATTTTCTCCCAGGACTGTTTATACAAAGAAAAAGTGTTGGGTGGTTCTTCAGCTATTTCTTATTCATTTGATTTTAAGTTAGACTGAATGCAATTATTCAATCACTATTTGGCCAGGGCATTAATATTCCAGTTCCTCTAAAATAGTCCATAGGGTTCTTTTTTCCATAAACATTAGTTGTTAATAGCTTCTTTCTTTTTTTTTCTTCTTCTTTTTGTTTTTTGTTTTTTTTTTTTTTCTTTTTTTTTTTTTTTCTTTAAACGCATCTAAAATAAACAGTGCAAATACCTCAATTTGTAGTAGTGGTTTAGCAAAGAATGAAAAGAAACAACAGGAGGCACATCAGCCAATATCCTACCACATATGAACTTTCCTAGAGATCTCCTGTTGGATAACCAACCATAAATCACATCAAACAAAATCATACCCAAGTATTTATGGCTATCTATATATAAGAGCCAAAGAAGGTGGTTGACAAAGTCAAATTTTCTTCAGTCCTACTGGTTTCAGCAATTGAGATAGGAAAGTAAACCCAAATTTCCACCATATTACAGCAAAACCACAAACACACCACACATTTTCAAAACACTGTCATTAATAGAGCTATTATACATATTTAGCAATAATCTAGGCTTTTTTCATATTGGAGCCCTCAACAAGATTAAAGACAACGTCTAGTTTTATCCACTGCTTCACTAGTTAAATGCTTAGAAGACTTTTAATGAGCTAGAAGTCTGTTATACATAAACAAATTAATATGCATCTTCCCTCTTTTATGTTTATTAATCAACATGTCTTCACTAGAAATGTTCTAAACAATTTACACCGGATTTCATCTTTTTACTTTTTAATAAAATGCCTGCATGCTTGAAACATTTGTTCAAAGATGTTATTCATCTTAACTCCTTGAAGAAAAGGTGTTAAGAAATTGCTTGTTCTCTCTGAAATCTACAAAGCAGGATATTTTTTCCCCCTTTTAAATCCTCCAGGTTTGTTGGTGTTTTTTTGTTTTTTGTTTTTTTAATTAATTGCCACTACTCAACAGTGTTGATCATCTATACAGTACATTTGTCAGTGAGTGACAAAACGGCAAAGGAAAACAAATTCAGCAATGGGTCTAATCCTGGTCTCCTTTCTAGCAAGTAGACTGACTGGTAAACATGTCGCCATCAAGGGAAAATCACGGTAGAGCCATTCACCTCCCTCCACACTCAGATACCCCAGCTAAGAATCCCAGTGTTTGGGCTGTTTTCTATTGCTACTACAACTAAGATTAATTAGAAGCAAACCTCAAAGACTGGCAAGTCCTAAGAGTTTCATGTCTTCCTTAAGCACTTACTTCTGCATAATTCAGACATAAATGTCATTATAAAAGAGTTTTCCTTTTTGTTTTGTTTTGGTTTTGTTTTCATATCAGCTTCTAAGCATTTCTTCATTTAGGTGAGACTATGAATACCAAAACGCATTTGATGGGTATTGTGTAACTGTAGCGCTACCCGAATGGGCTAAGTAGGACTAGAAAATCTACAAAATTGAGGTGACCCTGACATACAACATTAAGTAGCTGAACGAAGTTTCCAGCTGCAAGAATATGGAACAGCCTGCTTAGTTCCATAGTAGGCACATCAGAAAATTCACAGGGGAGCTGAGAAATCATTTTGTTGGAGACATAAAACTAATTCGTAGCATTTTAAAACTGAAATTGAGTGGCTGTACAAAAATACTGGAAAAAAAAACCTATCCAAGAGTTCTGCCCAGGAGGAAGATATTCTTATGTCATGTTACCTTAATAAAAAGTACAAGTTAGCCCTCTAGTTAAATCTTGAAGTCATTGCTATGAGAATGACAGATACATTTTCACTTCTAACAAAAGAGACAAGTGAAAAAAGAGATTAGATTGTAGAAGATGGAGACAATACAGCTTTTGTTGATATTCACAGGATAAAGGTCACCAGACAAGGCAAATACTCTGGTAGCTTTGGTTCCTAACTTGATTCTGTAATCCACAGCATTAGTAGCTACGCAACTCATATCTATTTTTCTTACCATCATTCAGAGATTATGCAACTGATAGGGCCCTAAAGACCCCTTTGTGGGGTAAGTGTCAAGCAGCTAATGTGTCGACCAGCCAATGACAGCACTTAGTGGAAAGAAAGGGAGAGGTAGGATATAAAAACCCCTGGGACACAGGAGAGAAAGACATTACGGAAAAATAAAGCAAGATCTGATATAATGCACTAGGTGGGATAACTGAGAAAGTGGGATAACTGTGCACCGAGAAAGTCACGTTAAATATTCCAGAGAGTTTTGTCCATGAAAGAGCCTTTGAAGATACAGGCCTACACTCCACAGAATTTACCTACTTTGTGTCCTCAGTCTCACTTCTAAATTCTCAAAACGGACATGCCTAGAGAAATTGATGATACTTTATTATTTCTTTCATCAAATAAGTATAATTCCTAAATTACCACTACTTTATTTGCTTTATTTTATTTTTCTTTTCAATACCACACTTCTTTCATCTATCAGACAAGACTTCTTTACATACCTGAGGATATCAGTTTTCATCTGCTCTATACAGCTGAGTTCTCAGTCATAACAGATCTATATGCATGAAGTACATGATGACTCTTGGTTAAATTCAGTTAATTCATACTGTATGCAGGAAAGAGATGAAGGGAAACCAGAAAAAAAGGCTAAGGTAGTAGTGCAAATTTTGGATTAAAAATCCATATAGCTCAAAACAGCCATGAGAAATAAAAGTTATTGCAACAAAAGATAGAAAAAGAAGTTTCCATTAGACCAAGTTTGCACTGAGCTTCTCTGGAGGTGTTGTTGTACACCCCAGAAAAAACATTTAAAGTGATATGGTTCTGAAAGCACAGTACGTTGCTTGCAACACACTGGAAAGTAAACGCTTTGCATCATGAAGGACTCAGGATACCTGGGGAAAGAAAATTGTTAAGCAACACAAAAAGAATGACAACTAATGGCTACGGTTTAAAAGGGAAAGCTGAACTAATGACCACAGCATGATAACTTAATTTTGTTGACTGTAATTTCTATAGGATCTTTTTATCATATTCCCATGGTAAGTTCCCAACTTTCAGTGAAAAAGTAAGCATTCTATAGAGATGCTGCTGTTGTGCTCATGAGACTTGCACTAACTATTCACATAGTACCTGAAAGCTGCCATCCTAGCAATGGTCTGCTGTCATTACCTTGCATCAGGTTAGTGATAGATACACAGAGAAGTGTCATAGCACAATGCTAATCACAACTGAAATCACATCTTTTAGAGTAGAAAATGAATCGTGAGATTAAGGTGCTGTACCAACAACATTATGTGCAACATATACACCTCACACCACAACAGCTATTTGCTGAGCCTTTGTTTCTTTTCCTCACTTGGTAAAGGCACACCTGCAGAGAGGTTTTACAGCCAGACCTCTCAACTCACTCTGGAGTGCTATATGCGAACTCAGCCTCTGTTTTTCCTCAGTATTCCAGCTATTTTCTCATGCCTCACTGGTACAAATCATGAGGCGAATGGGGAAAATAAGGCCTATCACCTCATAAGAGAAGAGGTTTTCCTCCCAAAGGAGGGCACTGCCTGTCATGCCTGAAGCTTCAGCCAGGTAGTTCTTACTGATTCCCCTGCTGAAGCCCGCAGCATTTTTCGTACCGCTCTCCTTCTGCCAGCTCCAGCAGAGTATCAGCCAGTGAAGTCTGACAGGTGCAGCTCTGGCCAGAGGGACCGGCAAGCCCGGTTCTAGCCCCCGGCACTTTAGCATCTCATTTAATCGTCGATCTTGGCTCCTTCTCTGCTCCTCTACGTCTTCCTGAGAATACAGAGCAGAGACTGACAGACAGGATCAATTTCCATTGCAGCTGCAATTCACAGCTCATTTCTCCTGAACTTCACACTTTACCTCTTACCACAAGTACAATGCTTTTTCAGAAACGCAATTTCAGAATCACAGGGACATTTAGGTGTATTTTTAGCATCCTGTCATTGATCATCAAAACTTGGGTTTAGAATGAAAACTCAGACTGGAAGTTTTGTCTTTTCCCCACAGACTGCACAGACCTACTGAAAAAAGACATGAAGAAAGGAATGGCATGGTGATTTTCTGCCACTCCATGGTGCTCCAGCAGCTGCAGACAGCCGGTATGTGTTAGGTACCATTTGAAAGACATCCGAACAATGGGAATGAAGAATTTACTTCTTGTATAGGCAAATTATTAGTATGTTTTAGCTCTGTAATCACAACTCTTGTGATTTAAATTCCAGATTGGATGCTATTGTCCTTCCATAGGAAGTGAAGGATGAACAGAACAAGAAAATGTAAAAATTTAAGATGAAACCAGAATCATCTGTGATTTAACATATTACCCACTATAGGTCTTTTAAACACAAATTTAACTAATGATAATTAAATGTACAGGCTTTGTCACAGATTGCCTAAGCAGTCTAGTTCAAATTACTGAATATCTTTTCATGTCAACGCTCTCTGAGTAAAGTGGGAGTCCAGCAGCTGTATCAGAGGTTTGCAGATCATGAACACCTGCAAGGAACTTGCATACTACAGTGATGGAGATCATAAGCACCTACAAACTTTAGACTTGATTCTACACACTAAATCAGGGGCACATCTGATTGAGGGGACAATTTAAGACATGCTTTGTTTCAAACCAGGCTATTTGTGTTTTAAGGCAAACTCATGCTTTAAGAGTTCACCAGCACTGGTAAAAGTGATCAGGCTGTCAGTGCACTTCACTTAGTCAGAAGTACCTTCCATGGAAGAACAAACCAGAACAAGTGAGGAGGAGACATAGGATGTTCACTTTTCCCATTCTGCTTCCCCCAGCACCTTCGCTAACATCCATAGTGTCACAATGGAGAGAACGACAAGACTTAACTATAAAAACACATTTCAGGGCAGACACAACATGGATAGTTTTCCCTCTCTCGACTAAACCACTTCCCTGCATCTGAGAACTGGAATATTCTCACTTACAGCATGTGCACATACTCAGCCTCTTTTTCCTGCCAGAAATGCCAGCAGTCTACTGGGTAAAGGAGGGAAGTGAGCAACTACCGTGTTGTCGCTAAGACTACGGCAACACCATCCTTCTTCAGGCTGGAACCAGATGCAAGATCATGTTTCCACTGATTTTGTTTCATCATATACTTCGGAAGTATCGTGTAGTTAAACCTTACGTATCTGTATGAGATACGAGGATAGCACATGTCCTCGTTTATATACAAAGAAACCGAAACTCAAAAGAAATGGATTATCTGCTGAAAGATACAAAGCGTCAACAAAAGCTGTGGAATCCTAATTCTCAGTCTCATTTCTAATGCACTAGAATATATTATTCAACAGGTTTTTTCTGTACTTTGTGATCAGACCTGGTTAGTTCCAAAACATGGGAGCTCAGAAAACAATGAAATACATTCTCACAGCTCACAGCAGTAAAATGATCAGGTCAAGTTCTTAAGACGAGCCAGCTTGAATCCTCACTCCTCCTCAAAAAGCAGAGGTCTACTTTTTCCAGGAATAATCATGAATGCTAATATCCATTTATCACTAGGATAATTACTTTTGTGATATTTCTAGCTCAAACACAAGCTAAAAATACAGGAATTCTTGGGAGATAACCACAATGTTTAGCTCATGATAGAAGATTCATTGAAAGCACATTCTAATACACATCCAAGGCATCAGCTCACCACTTCTAAAAAAATAAGTCTAGATGTTGCTTGAAACCAGATGAGACATTAGATTTAAGCTTTTAGTAATGTATCGTTATAAGCACTGGATACAGAAACATGAATGAGTGATATAATCCTGCATGAGACATTTTCCTTAATTTTTTCATCTCTTATTCACCAATCTATGACCACACGTATCCCACAAGGCCTAAGTCTTCAGGCTGACATGTACAGTTGCAAAATATATTGGTCTAATCATCACCTTTTAAAGTTTGCAGTATTTTTTAAGTATTAGTTTCTATACAATGCTTTATTTTGTGAAAGGTGATATGAACTTTTCACTTTATAGTAAAATTTAAATCTGAACCAACATAAATGGAATCTAACCTTTATGTTTTTGTCATTTTATAGGTGTACTCTGAATGGTGAGTCATTTAAACTCTAATACATTTAAATAAGGAATGAAAGAAAAACACCATTCAATGTATTTTTCTCAAATTACCTGCGTTACATGATTACTCCTTCACAATCAAAATCAGATTTTAAGTATGAATGATACAAACAAGATTACATTCTGAATCTGCAACAGAGATTTTAGTTGCTTGTTTAAAATGACATACCTAGCTATTCAGTAATCACTTTATAATAACCCCTTTCATTTCTAAATCTACTTAGCCATCAGCCACTAGTGAGGAAAATGCTGGCAGTGGTTTTTACAACTACACATTAGTTTTACATTTCATGACAAGGTAATTCTAGAGAGATCGAAAGACAGACAAGCATGTGTTCTCAAGGTTTTCTTTCTTTCGCGTGAAGGAAGCACACATCTAACTGAGAAGTGAAAAATAAAGACTGCAGGCATATACTTTTCACTTCACATATATGGCAATGACAATTTATCCTCACTTCACCCCAGGAACCTTCGTGAATATATAAATCAACAAGAAATAAAAGGTTGCGACAAATACCCCTCAGAAGAATTACTATAGTGAGACGGCAAATAAAGTGTCTATTTCTAGTAGATGCTACCTTTGGTAGACACTCGGATCAGAATGATCTTTGAGGAAAAGACTTATGTTGCAAATAGTGTCCTTCTCAACCAAATCTATCACGGGTGTTTAACCCTTTTTCTGACTTGATCACATGGCTGGAGTTCTAAACCAATTTATGCAGCCTGCAGCCCAGCTGCTGCTCATACTGGAGAAGCCACAGGCAACACAAAGGAAGCCGAAGGCCTGAAGAATTGCTCTTGTGGCCACCTGACATACCTCCTTTCCATAGGTACCACACAACAGTATTGTCTTCACTGAAAATGAAAACATCTGGTAATGCAGGGTCAATGCAGAAACTTTCAGATATACTAGAAGAAGGTCTATGTGGCTGGCTCATAATTAAGCATATTCTTGAGAACAACAGACATAATTAGACAATTTGTCATAACCAGGGGAAATGACACTAATGTAACACACAGTTTTCTACTCAGTGGTCAAAAAAACAGCCATCAAGGAGAACAATATAAACTTTTAGAAGTTCTCATGTGAGGCAAAAATCTTTTCTCTAGCCAATTTTCTTGGAAATGGCTGGAATATGTCTATGACGTAGTATGACAAACCATTCTCTATATACACTAATAGAGTACATGTATTTTTGTACAGTAAGTGCCCCAATCACCTTCTGACTAATATTAACGGCAAGCATGCAGTGTTTGCTCTGTTGTGTGACACGTTAGCATGTTTGACCTCATTAATTTTTATGTTATGGCTTCTAGAGTTTCCCCTGAAGTCAACTGGAGAAACGATAAACCATTGTGTAAATTAGTGAAGGTTTCAGCTGCTCAATACCTGCCATGAAAGTAGAAGCCCAGAGACTGTTTATTATGTTGTGCCAAAGAATAAATGGGCAATGCTGTTTCATAGATCAGTCAGAATAAGATGTAGCAGCATGTTCTGGTTATCACTGTGGCCTATTGCTACTGACAAATCACATTAATTCAGAGCTGTTAGGTACAGCAGTGTTAGCTAAAGTGGGGGTTGAGAACAGGCTGTTATTGAACCTAAATGACGGGACAACATGGTCATATAAATCTACATAAAAGAGAAAATGCCACCAATCAATGTTACTCATCTAAAAAGAATATTTACCATTCTTTCTAATCTGACATGTGCAATCAACCTTAACCAAATGATGCAGAGTGAGATCAGTTTTGACAAATAACTCTCAAATGCATAAACCTGATAAATGAATCAGATTCTTTGTAACAACTGGTAAAAGAAACTCTGAACTTACATATGTGTCAAAAGGGAACAGGACATTCTGTCCTTCTGCTACACTATTATGTGCTAACTACTACTAACACTTAAGTACAATACTAAATGAGAAGTAAGTACTGTAAAGTTGAGACAATAATCTGTTTAATTTGTGACAAGATCCTTTTCCCAAAAGATCTTCCTACGTAGTTACCAGTCAGTCTGGATGCAGTGTTTAACCTTCCTCAGGTTAGGCCCGTCCTTGGGACTTTTCCAGGAGCTTCGCACAAGCCTGAGTAGTTACTAGCCATTGCGTAAATGAAGGGGCTTTTTCACCTACCAATCTAAACTACCATCTTTGTATACTGCAAGTAATCAATAAAGAAGCCCTCAATATCAGCTGCAACACTGAACTCCTATTCCTTTCTCGAGCTAGCACAAAAAAGAACAGTAGTTTACTCAGACTTTCTAAAGCAAAATACCAACTTCTCCTATGCTATCTGGGTAACTCAACGAGTTTTGGATGTTTTAATTTAGACTGATATAAGAACTGGGATAAATTACATTGGTAAGGTACTTTTTGTTTTTCTGTGCACAGGGCTACCTTGTATGAAAGGAATTTCTTGCTGATTATCTTCCCCATTCAATAACTAAACCTGATGTCTTTATATATTAAAGTACTTGAAAAGTACCTACATTGACAGTATACACTGTGGACTTTGTTGGTTGAATATATTCAGCCTTTTTTTCCTGCTACATCACAATATCTTAAAAATTTCTCAAGAAACTCCCCCAAATTGCTCCCTCTCTAGCAGATTTCTTTGAATTTTCCTGTGATAGCTGAAGAAGTTATTTGCCACCAGTGTTCACTGCTATACCATTCCCTGTGAAAAGCAACTATAAGAAAATATGCTGGCTGATGAAGTAAATTTATACTGTTATACTGTCCTATGAAATACAGAGGAAACCAGCCCATCCTTGCTTCTGACACATTTGTAACAAGGAAAGAAACTTCCACTAGAGGAAGAAGGAGAAAAGCTGGGAGAAGTGGGTAGAATGGATGGTAAACTGCTTCAAAGTTAATTCTCTTTTTCCTCAGAGTCCGAAGATTCTCAGAAAAATCCATATACGTGGGACTTTGCTCTCTGCTTCAGATACAGAAATGTATGATACTACTGACAAAAAGAGTAAACAAAGGAATACAAGCACAGAACTAAGAAGAAAATATGAAAGTAAATGTGCTTTTGCATAACATGTATCACAGGTTAGTTAACCCTGTACTTATTTCCTTTAAGCCATGCTTTATTTCCACATTTCATCTTGAGCCTTTGTTGTTTATTTCTTTTCTCTATTCATAAAGATTAATCATTTATCAGGACTACATTTCCCTACATTGCCTGCAGCATCCCCTGCTTTAATCGCTACAGGTCACTATCCATTTGGTTACGTCTTTCTGCTTCCTTCCCCTCTTCCAAATTTGGTCCTGTCAAATAGATTAAAGAACGTGTGCATTGATGCCAGAACCATAACTGACGTGGAAGAACACAAAGCAGCCATCAAATATTCAGGAAAGTGGAGGTTATGGGAGGCTGCTGAAGAACCTGCGATCCTGAGTGCAGGAGAGGGGCCAGGACGAGATCACAGTCTCACTGGCCAAAGACGGGCAGTTTCTTTACTGTTGAGACATAAGCAGCTCCACGGGTCACTCAAGAGCCCTGGATCACAGTTCTACCACACAGGTCAAGAAAAAACTGGAAGAGGTGACTGGTAAAAGTCCACCAGAAATAAGCTGATGCGACAAATTATGGAACTTCATATGACAGCAATTACATAAATCTGAAAACTGTCTAATTCCATCACCAGTAACCCAGGATTCAAAGTCCATTAAGCATTGTTTTTTCCAATTGAACCGAGCTAATGAAAAATAATTGCTTCTCTGAAAAAGGTCATACACAAAGTAATAAAATAGCAAGTGCGATACAGTCACTATTTATACGTTACTCTAATTTGAATTTATAAATTGCTGACATCTGTTATAAATCATGCCGTTTTCTTCCAAGCACAGAAGTTTCTCATTGCAGGCTTTCCTTTGTCTCTATCATGATTATGAAAGTAAAAAATTCAGGATCATAATTTAAATGGAGCTTGCGAGGTGCTCTGGTTTTCATCTCAGCTAAGGGTGCTTTTCATTAACTGGGAAGATAGTAAAAAAAAGAACCCAAACCCCAAAGGTATAAAAAGCAACAAGAGCCTACAACAGCTCAAAATCAACAGCTCCACAAGCTTTTGGTTATAGAATAGCCACAGGGCGGCCCTTATTTAAAAATTAAAATAAATTTTTAAAATAGTTTTATTTTAGAAAATTTGAAATATTCAGAAATATATAAATCACACACTGATCTTTAAGTATCAAAATTTGCATTTAAATAATAGGAAATGTAAGCTCTTATCTGTAACTCAGAATTGAACCAAATGCGAAGGCAACAGAAGAGCTGCTGCTTTTGCAGTTGCAGAATGGTTTAGGGGTTGCTTGTTATAATCTTGAATTATAATGATGATGCTTTTTTTTTTTTTGTCAGTAATCCACATGCATATAAAAACAGCTTACTGGACTTGGTGTGCATACACACACAAAATCCAGAAATATTCACATAATGTATAGACAATTTAAGATAGAAGTTTCTTGACAACCAAGTCACTGCTTTACACTTATGTAAGTCTGCCAGTAACACACATTTTAAACTGAATTATATTTCTAAGAACAAATAGTTTCAATGACTTGTCAATGGATTGTGATTTTCAGAACTTCATTTCTAATAGTTAATCAGAAAAAAACCAGAACATAGCAATTAATAAGATGTTATAAATGTTAATTGCTCTTGGTGTACTAGATGGTGCAAACACTCCTGTCAGGTCTTCCTGGCTGGATCTCAAAGCTCAACCATAGACAAAAACTGGAAAAGAAAACAACAGAAAAACAACATGACAGAGACTTGAAGTCAGCAAAAGCTCATTTGCTCACTTGTCCCATTCAACCCATTAGCTGAAGCCTGTGTGGATCGGTATTATTAACACAGGTGAACGGGCTTAGTGGAAAGATCCCCATACTGGGGAATTCGAAACCACAACTCAATTTCTGGCTTAGGCATTTGTCACTGGAAGATTGTAAAAATCCCACTCAGCACCTCAGATTTGAATAACTAAATTCTTTGTTTGTTAAGCACTTTGATATTTATGGCTCCAAGGTGTAACATTGGAAGAATATATTATTATCTTTTCAGTATGGTCTGAAAGTTGAAAGGAAAGCAACATGAAGTCAGGGTATTTCTAGCAATTCCACTGCTGAGGACACTCACCAATTCATACAACTGCACTGAATATAAATACACGTGGCAGTCTGCTTCACTAATAAACCACATGACAACAGAAACACGAACAAACTGATGTCAGGGAAAGGCAAGAGCTTAATTCACGACAAATGGGTGAGTTAGCATGATGCACTGTGTGCCACTGCCCCATGTCAGGCTCAGCCGGTTTCAGTCAACCCACCACAGGGCACAGCTGAGCCCCTCAGCCGAGGTGGTGGTACCTCTGGAAATGTGTATTAAAGGGCAAAACATGCCTGGTGGTGAGAGGAGGGGGGTGAAAATGTGTGAGAAACAGCCCTGCAGGCACCCAGGTGAGAAAAGAAGGAGGAGGTGCTACAGGTGCCAGAGCAGAGAGTCCCCTGCAGCTGGGGAGAGGACCATGGTGGAGCAGGTGTCCAGCCCATGGGGGATCCCATGCTGGAGCAGCTGGATATACCCTGAAGGAAGATGTAGCCTGTAGAGGACTCCTTGCTGAAGCAGTAAGAAGGAAGGAATGGCAGAGAGAAGCTGTTGTAGACTGACCCCAAGCCCTGTTCCCTGTCCCCCTGTGCCACTTGGAGCAGGAAAGGAGCTGGGAGTGGAGGAACATAAGTGAGGAGGGAGAAGATGATGTTTTGTCTTTGTTTCTTGCTATCCAAATCTGTTTCAACAGGAAATAAATTAATTTTTCCCAAGTTGCATCTGTTTTGCCTGTGATAGTAACTGGTAAGTGATCTCCCTGTCTCTACCTTGACCCATGAGATTTTCCATCTTATTTTGTCCCCCTGTCCTGCTGAGGAGGGGAGTGGGAGAGCAACTGGGTGTCTGGCAGCCAGAGCCACTCAAGGTCATCCCGACACAGACTAGGTTTGGTATTTCATATATTTAGGTCTGATCCAGGTACGAGCCAGTGTTCCCTGAATGAAGAATACAGTATCGAAACCTCAGTAACCAGCAGGCAAAAACAGACAAGAAATTTTGCACTACACAATTTTTTTTGTTTAATTTCTGAC
Source organism: Columba livia (assembly GCF_036013475.1). Taxonomy (NCBI): domain Eukaryota; kingdom Metazoa; phylum Chordata; class Aves; order Columbiformes; family Columbidae; genus Columba; species Columba livia. The sequence continues at coordinate 109,273,597 of NC_088603.1, forward strand.
GAATTCACAGTGTATTAAGTAATGGAGCAGAAAGAAATTGTTTTAAGTTGTATCAGCACTAGCAGCGTGTAACCATGGTAATTAAAACAATATTATTTTTTAAAATTACAAAAGACTACTCAAGACACATAAAAAGGCAGTATCTGAGAAAGAACATATTTCTTCTGATAACTACATTTCTGTAATTCTGCAAAATTATTAAAGACACAGACTTTTTTTACTCCAGCTAAATACTTTGATACACTATAGAATAATGATTTTAATTAAGAATTAAATTAAAAAGGGAGTTTGCATGGACAGAACTTTCAAGAAGCCTCCAAGCACAGTACTTTTAGATCTCTGGGAGAATATTTTGACCAGGATTTTCCTAGTCCTTATTTATATGACAATTTCACTACCTTAATCCATATTTACAAGTATTCTGATTTCCCAGCTGGAAGAAAACCAACAACAATTAAAAAACACACACACAAAAAAATCAGGCTTTTTAAGAGCTAAGGCAGAAGGCACTCATGACAGCTCAGAAGCATTTAAGTCCACTCCAGCCCTTTCACTGAACACTGCATCTTATACTACCACTAAGAATACAAGTGAAAAGGGATTGAAGGGACTGGTCCCTCATGACGCAGTATTTGCTCATGACATAAGAAAAAATGTAGTTGCAAACAGCATGAAACTGCTTAAGTGGCCACTTATATAATAATGTTTAGCATGGTACAAGTGTATTGTTGATTTAAGCTCACTGATCTGAAGCTTCTTCTAACACTGGCCTGTGACAATAACAAAAATCATAATTCTTGGATGTGTTACAATTGTTCAATATGGCCACACAAGTATCCCTGGAGAAAATCTGGTTTAAATTATGAGCTAAAATGAGAGAAGAAAAATCCTTCTACAAGCCTAAGTGTAGTTGTTCTCTCTCTGAATTCATGGGTGAATTCACCCACAGCAAATCTCCTGTAGCCCAGTACATGGTGAGGAAAGATTTTCAAATTCAGAAGACACGTGTCCTTTGCCCTCTCTAGCATGCTGCACAACAGCAATTCCCCACAGTCCCGTGGTGCATGGGATCCCTGTAGTGGCTTGCCCCCCTCAGTAGTGGGACCTTAAAAGCTCCCAGCCATACCTGAAGCCTATTAAAGCAGGCTAGAAAAGGCAAGTTTTGCTTTAATAGAACAGGAATGCAGATGAAATACTATTGTAGGTGAAAGTGATACAACAGACAAGTTTCATGCACTCTCAAGTTTGCCATCAAATATGGAACTGTCAGAAAAAGTAAAAATATGACACTGTTACTAACACCAGGAGACTGGGGCAGGTAAGGTTATCCTCTGATCACATTCAGGGAATTTTTCATCCTTCCCACTTAGGGTTGTGTTTGAACACAGAAATGCCCCAGGAGAGACAGTCACCACAGGCCTACCCTGCACCTCTGGGCATGTGACCCGTATCACGATTGACATGAAGTCCTGGGCTTTGAAGACATCCCAAGAATTTCCATCCTTGCTGGCTTGTTTCCTGAGTGACAGTTGTAGTAAAAGCTGCTGGCTCACACAAACAGGAAAACACACTTTGTGTTTTCTTAATTTCTCTCCACTGCCCTGGGCAAGAGGCAGCAAGAAGCGGAAAGCAGAACAAATTTCAGCTATTCTCAGCTGCCTCTAGGAAGCACAGGGGACCCACCACACACAGACATGTAATGGGATAATGAGAGAACTCAAGGATGCTGAAAACCTTTGGTTGTTCCTATGGCCATGCACAGCCACTTAGTGAAAGCTCCAGGTTAACCAGACTGATAAGAAGTGCCAAATGTCTCATGAGAAAGGCTCTTCTGAGTACTAGTTGATAGTTTAATTTAGAAGATTCAAGACCTATGAAAAACCAGCTGCATAAAAACAAAGGCAAAAAATAGATATTTAAATCAGGCTTTGGCTCGGAGTGTCACCTGTCACTAGAGGGAAGCACTATATGTCAGTGCTATAGGTGAAAGACCAAAACAGGTACTGTTTATGAGTGCTGTGCAATGCCATGTTACACATCTGTAAGAAGGCTTTAAAAAGACAAAAAGCTTAAGAAGCTGAACCTATTATTATGGAGTTTCTGCCCTCTAGCAGAGAGAAGTCTAAAGCATGGTTACGGCATCTATTTTTACAAATTCATGCCAAATCACCTCTCCAAAATTTCTCTAGATAAATTCACGGTTACAAGTTTAAAACCATATAGAAGTTAGTTACACATGGCAGAACAAACCCTAGGAGGCTCCTGGCAGCTTCACAGGCATTAATCATGATCAATATATAAAAACACTCCCTGTGAATTCACGTAAAATAAGGCAATAATTCCACTCATTGTTTCCAATGACATGAACAAATGACTCAAGATTCAATCCTGTTGTTTATGATGTTGCTAGAATCTCTTGATAAAAGTAAAACCCAATGTTTATAACTACAGACACATTATTCCTTACAGTATGTTCAGCAGACCATAGGATTACGAATATATAGTTGTTGAAACAATTTTACTCTCAGCACAACTGAAAAGCTATTTAAAACTACAATAAATAAACCCACATGCTTCAAAAGAATTTGCAACTCATTTAAAATTTTAAAAATAGAAATAGTTATCCTGATCTTAATTTAGAGCTCTCTCTTTAGTCAAGAGGGAAACAGATGGACAACAAAATGAATGTAGCAATAGTAAGGAGACAAAAGAAATAGGTGCATGAAATCTGTCCTATATACACACAAAATACTTTATTCTTGCCTAAGGCACTGTCTGAAATGCTCTGGAAGAAAACTCCTAATAGCTGGTTTGAGCTTTCTCCACTTCCTTTAATGAAGAAGAATGAAGAAGAGCATCTGAAACATTTTGAAAGCAATCTACCCTAACCTTTGACTAATGCAGAGCTCCCTTTTTAACACCCAGTAATAATTATAAAGAACACTGTACATGCAAAAATGCCATTACAAAGACACAATTAACAGTAAGAAAATGGCAGACAGTATCACAGACATTGCTAAAAAATCCTGAGTTCTTTCATTTAGTTACAAAAATTAAATAATTTTACTATTTCTCAATAAAGCTACAGTGCACAAACAACGCTGGTATCAATCTGAGTGCTCTTGTGGTTCTCTTGCATATGCCTTTAGAAATAGGTATAGCTGTTTGTCTAACCAGGAAAGAAATTTAGCAGTGATCTGCAGATATTTCACTTCTGCATAAATAGGTATTTACACATATTTAAGGCTGGCAGTCCACATGGTAATACTAATGACTGCTATTTCCTTTTAAAATACATCTACATACCCAAAATTGAAATAAAGCAACGCCAATACATTACTTTTTATCTTGAACTCTACTGTTAAAGACTACCAAAAAAAAAGCCGTACTCAAAAATGTAAATAATTGGCTAATTTCCTGAAAATAGGCAAAATAGCTCAGAAATAACTTGCTCTTTAGCAAGCAAGCAATAACTTGAAATAGAACTGAATTATTATAAAAGTTATTCAAAGAGAAGAAACATCATTCACCTCATGAAGATGCAAAATGAAGAGGAAAAAGGGGTACTATCAGAGCTTAGGTTAGCACAGCAAAACTCTCTTTTTATAAGAAGCAGAATTTCACAAAATACAGGATTCAGGTTCTTGACTCACGTCAAGTTTATGGCTGTGATTTCTTTCTCATATGAGATGCTTATTCATAAGAATGTGTGGCGAAAAAAAAAAAAAAAAAACGGGCTGCTCATGTGACAGCTGATCCATGGAACCCTCCCAAATCATTGCAGTTTGCAGATCACAGCCAGCTTGGCAGTCCAGTCACAACCGCTCAGAACAGCTGCAACAGCTGGAGAAGACCTTCCCCAGTGCTGGGGAGGGGAAGAAAAGGGTGGCTGATGCCACACCGAGCACTTACAGGTGAGCAGCCTTGCTACTGAGCAGAATTTCAACAGTAGCAAAGACCACGCTGAATTTTAAGGCATATGGAGGCTGCTTGTCAGATTTCAGAGGAGAAAAAAACCCAAATAAACTAAAAAAGCCCCCCAAAACAAACAAACAAATAGACCAAAACAACAACATAAAACCAACAATGCCCCCCAACAAACAAACAAATCCAAAACAAACCAAAACCAGAAGCATTTGAAAGAGGTAAGCATCAGAAAGGTGAAGAAAAAGGAAAGAAAAAGTCTTTAATTAGCAACTTGACTTAGCAATTGTTCCTGTCGGACAAGTATATAGATAGTACAATCCATGCACTTGTTAGGCTGTGAATAGTTACTGCTTTTCAGTTTGAGTTTGTTTCTGTCAATAAAATATTTTTCCAGCACTGCTGTCGAAATAGAAAATTTTACTTTTATAATACAATATCTGAGGTTGAAGAAAAGCAGAAGTGCTTCATATAAATCAAACACTTATGGCTCCTAGCATATGGCAAATTAAAGCTGGTCATTTTTAAGGCTTCCTTTCTTTTTGCAACTGACTCTACTTTCTAAAATGCATTTGTTTCACCTGCATTCAAAATACAAACAACTTCATCAGATGGCAAATGGCTCACCGTGTGACCACAGGCTAACATCTCAATCTTGTATTAGAGTAAAACATTGCCTATAGTAAAACACACTCTGTCATTTTGGTTCAGGCAAACTGATAGCTAAGGTACACACCCAGGGGCAAAATTCGGCCATCTGAGTGCAAAAGAAATAAATCTATCCTTTCCACAAAAGACAAATTACAATGTTACAAAGCTAAGCCAAGCATATTGCCTTAGGTCTTTGCAAAGTGCTTGCAAACGGACCACACACTAGTCGTAAAGTGAGAAAGGACTAGAGGCCCTTGTATCTACAGCAGCACAGCAGACCTTGAATCTTCAAAAAAGCAGTAGATTTGAAATATTTTCAATTCAATTTTTCCTTTTTTGTTAAGCATATATTTTCACTTAACAGTTCTCCCTCACTCTACATGATGGTTCTTAATCTTTCATACCAATTTCTAGCATGATAAAACACTGCCAGCATCCACTTTCATTAAATATTTGATGATTACTTGGCTCTCACAAGGTGAAAGGTTCCTATTTCTTTTATTGTAGTTTTTGGATGTTTTGTAAAATCTTAAAAAAGTCAACAAGGAGTGTTTATGCCTTAAAACTTAGCCAGATATACACTGTGATACAGAACAGCTAGTCCGCATTATATCTGAGAAATGCCTTAATTCAAAATAATGCATACGCATTTAATATGTGGCAACCAAAGACTTGAGCAGACTGCTTTGTTTTTATCCATTTATTCCAATGTCTTCGGAAGTCATAGAAGTTGTCTGTGCTATTACGCATCACTAGTTTATTTTATTAACAAATGTCATGAAGGTATTCACTATCAAATGAAAGCACTTACTAGAGTGCCTGTCTCTAGGAATAGTGAGACACCCCCATGAATTTACCTTCCTTTTATTTAAGAAACAATATTGGCAGTTGATTTAGTCTGTAAACTCAATCTGGAGACATCTCTGACTGGGAAAACATTGTCTTCAGTCCTCCCAAGATCCGTTGTCTTTGCTTCTTGGGCAACACAGCCCTGGAAGTTTGTGACTCCTAGCAAATGGATTCGTAGCAGGTTTGGTGCTAATGATATTCCTGTCTCCTATATGTTCCCACACAATGTTCTGACAATTTCTTCAGGAAACCACTGTAACCTTAGGGTTTGGAATGGATGCAGCACACACCTCAAAAGTCCATATGATGACTACATTGTTGTGATTGTCAAGCAATGAGGCTATCCTTCCAGACTAATGACAAATTTAGTCTTGCAATCCATCATGACACTTTCCTAGAGCAATGCAATTTCTGTGAACAAGCCACTTTTGCTTCAGCATTTTCCTGCAAGGCACAAGCCTGGCAACTTACTTTACCAAAGAGGAACACATTTGTTCAGCTCTTAATATCTACTCTAAGATGAAATATCAGGTCCACATTTATCCACTGGGCAAAGGATTTAATCTAAGTGAATCATATCGATTCCACATGTGATAAAATACAAGACATCAAGTTTACAGATCACCCTACTGGAAAATGAATGCCATAAAGCTACTATAATATAATGCAGTATTCAACCCCCATGTTGAGTCTGCTTTGCTTTTCAGGCATAAACACATATCAGGAAAACACCATTTCTGGAACATGCTGATTTCTCTTTCTAGAAGGCATGGAGATAAAGTATATTCCTTCTTTTCCATTCATTGTAAAGTTTTCCTCAGCAGTTCTCTGACTAGCTAGTGACAACTAGACATACAAGGTGAGAATTACTTATGAGCCTCCTGGTTTTGTTTTCAGAGGCCTAAGGTACTATTACGGAATAAGGCAACTTGGGTGCCTAATTGGAGGTCTGTACCAAAGACACAGCATACTTAGCAAAAGCTCCTCATTTATTAGCCATTTTGATGAGGAAATTAGGCAACAGTTTCAGGTTCATTTAAAAGACAGGCACACCATTATTCCTGGTCCCATGCCAGTTCTTTTACTCAGGTGATATCTAGAGTCTCAGAGAGACAGAAGCTCTGCACATATTTAATGTCTTGCTTTGCTTTTGCAAGAAAACTTGTACTGAAATATCCAGACATTGTGGTTTAGTCACTATAGAGGTATAATTAGAATTAAAGGTCAGGTATGTCTGCTATAAAGCACTGCAAGTGCACAGACATGTCAGTTGTAGGCTGGGAGCACACGACTGACATCTCCTAACTGTTATACAGAAACAGCAAGGTATTATACTCTTGATATCTCCCACAATTTGTAGATGAGAATTGTAGCAGCTGCTGATGCACTTGGTGATACTGGGGGAGCTGGTAGTGATGGAGTGGGTAAGGAACTGCCTGTTATCACGAGAGGAGAGAGGAAGAGAGACTTGTCAAGTCATGGGCAAATACCTCCAAAGATGAGCAATTCCCAGCATAATGTAAACGGTTGATCCAAAATGACCACTGTTACCTGGAGCCAGATCTGAACTCTTCGCGTTACTACAGCTGCAAAGCTTGGAAAGACCCTTTTACAAAATGATGCCAGTATTTTAATATTAGCATAAATATAAACAGCACTCAGTATTCATAAGCCACTGTGCTTGAGGCACATTATCTAAAGTGTTTCCTAAGCTTAGGAAGTACAACTAATAGCAAAGACAGGTTCGATTCAGTCTCTTCCTTTCTGCTAAGATCCCTCCTTGTAGATAGGTAAAATTGAACTAGCATAAGAAAACAGACTGCAGAAGCAGAACTTTCTGATACAGTGGAGAAAAGCTTTCTACTTCTTATTTTTTTTATCTTTGATTATAAATCACATCTATAGAAGAACTTTTGGTTTTCTGTTAGTCCTTGTGGACCTGTTGAAGAAATGTGTTTATGTTTATCCTGTGTTCTCTTTCTCTGTCTCTCAATGTTTTTTTAATCCTGTATCTGCTTAGAGTTCGTGTGACCACATAGCTCTGGTTCTCTTCTGAAGAGGAACTGTTAGGAACACTGAAGCACACTTCACTGCTTTCCTCGTGTTGTAATTAAACAAAATCAGCTCTCAAAACATAATACAGAAGAGACTGGCTGAGGTAGAGAGCATATATTTTGTATTATGAATTGTAGCTTGAAATAGAAGAGGAGGAAAGGGATGTGAGATAAAAACAACAATAGATGAACATATTATTGAGGGACTCAAGCTCACAAGCAAGAACCAGTGTTCCTAACTTTTTCATTAGTTCCTTACATACCTTACTTGACAGAATTACTGCTGTACTTGCTGACACAACCCACTGGCCTCCAAACATCACGACAATAATGTCCCTGTCAAACCTGACACCTGTTTCTCATTTCCATACATTGATTCTTCATCTTATAGCCACTGTATTTCTTAAGAATAAACTGTTATCATTACCAGCAAAATATTGATTAGACTGAAATCCCTACCTGTAAAATTATAGCCTTAATTTCCAGTAGGTTTCATCAGTTATCTTCAAGCAGATGAAGATGTAAGGGAGTCATTAGCATGTGTCAAGCAAAATGTTAGCTAGTCTCTCAGGTATTTATTGAAGTTTAACAAAAACAATGAATAAATAATTACTTTATATAATTAGAGAGGAAAAAAATGAACAGGCACCTGTTTAGGGTCAGACAACAGTAACTCTGCCACAGACCTTATTGCTAAGTAATAACATGGGCAAAAGTCTACAAGGAAAGAGCATAATTCTTGCACTTCCAGAGCACAAAAAAGGTCAAAGCTGCCCCACATCAACTCCCTCTTAGTCCCTGAACATTCATCAGCCTGTTACCAAAGGCCAGTTCTCCCTGTCCCTGTAGTGTTTCCAAAAACCAGCTCAAATTCAGTCCATGAGTTTCTGAAAGCCTCCATGCCGAAGTTATCCTAGATCAATGAAATCCTCTCTGGCCTCCACATTTTTCATATTCCACCTGAAATAGCAGAACCACCTTCTGCCATTTGTTGCTTTACTCTGATATGTGTTGGTTTCAATTTGCTGTGTGTTATATTTAAAGTCGTCATTATAGGGAGATATTAATTCTCCCTACATATTTCTGCTGTCAAGATTCTCCTAATTCCCTCCACATTCATTAAGCTTGCACCAATTATTTTCTTTGTCTTGATTCCTCATCCTTGGCCCTTGACTACTCTTTGTGTGGATCAATGCTCTCTCTCCTCTGAGTGTTTTTGGCCACCATTTTCATCTTCTGTCCCCAGCTCTTTTTCTTGTTATTCTTCAGGGCCATGATGCTATTTAGGTACTGTAGAAACACTTCACAACACCCTCTTCTAGAAGGTGCTGCAAAAATCATTGTGCTTTATCATGTCAGCAGGTGCCTTATTTTTTATGTGCAAGGTGAAAACTTTGACTTGTAACCTTGTGATCACTGAAGAGCGAGGTCAGAATTACCTTCTTAAAATGCAGAGTGCTTTGCCAAAGCAGCCTATGAACAAAAGCTCTTCTGAGTCTTAGACACAGGAGGACACTTTCCACCTCAGAGTGCAGCTCTGAGATGAACAAGACCTCTGGAAGTTCAGGGGTAGTCTTGTTTTCTCACTACCCTTTAGAAAAACATTTTTGCTTCTTCAGGTAGAGATCAGCACCATCAGCCCATTGTACATCTGAAGAACAAAGGGAACATTTTCAGCAGGAGAAAGAAGTAAACTGTATTTCTAGAAATTCCACTGTCTTTATTTGATTCTAAACACATTTAAGTGACTGAAGTTTGGAAATTTGACTTTTCTACACAAACCTCTGGTTTTGCTCATCACAGCTTAACAAAAAAAACCACATGAATATACATTTTAATTGGGTGAACCTTGTTAATTTTAAACACGGACAAGTGGACTTGTAAGTGGAAATTTATAAGGACTTGTGATGTTATTTTTGTGAAACATATATTCCAGAGGAATCTGAAGTCTCAGTGTCTCATATATGCCAACACTAGAAGGGTTCCATTTACATACAGGAATATATTTCTGATAATGTAATCCCAGAAACCAATTTGTCTGTCTTCTCCTCATAACACATAATTCCTCTATTTCTTCCAATTATTCCTTAAGTAAAGAAGTTATTTCACTTAAAAAACCCCATTTGTCATTTTTATATTGAAAATATCAATCTAGAATAAATTTATGCAATTTATTTAATTTTAACAAACTTGTGTTGTTTCCAGCTGCATAGATAATGGTATAGCTAGGAATGAAAATCCTATTTATTCACAGTGCACTTTTTGCATTGTAAATAGAATGACCCACTTTTCATTCATTAGCACATATTGTGACTAATAAATGTGAAAGACAAAATAACTAAAAGAAAAAATGCTAAATCTTGGCTATACATTTTTTCTAGCTTTAGACCATCATGGAGCTCTTTTGTATGGACTGACTCAAAATTCTCTGGAAATAAACAGACAATAGATGAGACTTACATGCTGAAATGGTGAACAGCATGAAATTCAGGATGGTATTATACAGGTTTCTACGGAAACAAATATATATACCTTTTTTCAAATTATATGCAAGTCATTTACACTCCTAATGTTGATACACGTTTCAGTGACCAACAAGAGCTGTGCCTAAAACCAGAGAGGTTGGTCATTATTCCTTCAGTTCACAGTGCATAATACAAACTTTGCAACCTGTAAAAACATCATGCTCTTTCTATTCTGCTGTGCTGGTGAAGTAGCTTATAGCTGGTCTGACTGCATTGTTCTTTTGAATAATGCAGAAAATCAACACTCTGATACAGAAGGAGGGAGAAGAAAGGATGCAATGGGGCCCTGCAGAAAAGCCATATTTGGACTGTGCATATTACACAAGTACTAAGTCCACAGAGCAATGCAGATATTTAAGCAACGAGGTCCAAATCAACTTTTCTATACAGATATTGGATTTTTAATTTTTTTTTTTTTCAATTTCTTTCTTTTGTAAGCTAGGAAATTCTCATAGGCCTCTAAATCTTGAAAAGGAGATTTCATCTTCTTTGAAGCAAAGATGATGATGGTTAAAGAGTTATCTAAGTTGGTGTCTGAACCTTAATTTTGTCCATCAAAAAACATAAGAAACTCAAGTGGAAAATTCTCTGTGCTTTCAAACCTTACACACAAGAAAGAAATAAGTCAAATCACTATGTACAGATGCCTGGCCACAAAGACAGAATCAGTAAGGTGCAGTAAAACTGTATAACTAGAACAGAAACTACGGTAAAAATAATACCAAAGATAAACCTGATTGGTTATTGAGCAAAAAGGAAAAGCATTCAGTATCAACACCAAGGCAACTGAAGTATGTAACGCCCTTCCTAAGAAACTCAACTATGACCTACTGGTTATAAAACACACAAATTCAAGGGTTAAAGATTTTAGCTTACAATAGGGAAGGAACTGGTATGCTGAAGAGTACTCAGGTAAGTTAGATATTTTCAGACCTCTAGACCTGTTACTCATCCCGTTAACCTGAAAATTCACTGCTGGTATCTTGGATATATTACCATTTATTCTGGGAAACCTGTATGCAAGATCTCATAAAGGAAGAAAAAAAAAAGTTGTTTGGTCTTTTGACATGCAAGACAGAAACCCTCCTCACCCCCCAATAAATTAGTAGAAGACAAAATAGACTTGCTAAGAACACATAACATAGAAAATTACAAATGTTTTCTTCCTATGACAAGACAATGAGCCCTAAGTTTGGAAACAATTTAGTAGATATCTATGTCTTGACTTTAATAAGGGTTTTGATACTATTTGAGAAAACTTTTCCATAACACAAAGAAGCTAAGGAAGGTTAGCCTAAATTAAGATACTACATTGTGGACTCAGAGAAAGCATCCACTTGAAAACTTGACTGAGAATTTAGTGATCTGGTACCCTGCAAAAGCGAAATGTAGCTAAGAGGGATCTGTCTAAGACCTGGTGCTATTCAAAATTTTCACTAACAGTGTGTGCAATAGCAAAGTTGATAAGATCTTGACCACTGAATCTGAAAAAAATCAGGAACAACCCCCCCCCACCACTAACCATCAGGACACTATTCGTAAGTTAAAATCACAAGATACTACAATGAGGCAGGAACAACAAATTGCACAAACTTTAGATAGGGAACAACTGTTTAGCTGCATTTCTGGGGAAGATGGTCTCGGAGTTTGTATGAAGTTTGCACTATTAGGGTCAAAGGCTACTGTTCAAGAGTTTGAAGTCTAACTGATGGCTGGTTAGAAGTGGTACTCTTTGGGGGACTGATACTGGAGCTAGCAAGATCTGAAGAAAGGGATGGAATGTATTCCCAAGCTTAGAGATGACAAAATTACAAGAGCAATTGCTATGTGGGAAGGCATGACTATTGATCAGCAGGATCTCGACCAGCTGAACCTGGACGAATTGCCCAACCTCATTGAAAGTCTTGCACTGAGGATGGAACAACCCCATGTGTCAGGACCGGCTGGGGACCAAGAGTGGCAGCTCTGTAAACCTAGAGATCCTGCTGGATGGCAAGTCAAATATGAGACAGGAAATGTGCCCTTGCTAACTACATACAGAACTGTGTTAGGAGGCCCACAGCAAGTAGGTGAAGGAAGGCGACTATTCCTCTGTGTAAGGCACTGGTGAGGCTTTATATATGTCTACATTTTGGTTCCTCAGTACATGAGATTTGACAAGAACCTGCAATGTCTCAGCGGGTGAATAAAGTGTCTGGAATGCAACAAATAACGAGGAGAAGCTGAGGGAACTGGGCTTGCTCAGTCAAAGAGACATTTCTAATTGCTATGTTCCAGTACATGAAGGAGAATTGCAGAGAACAAAGTGTCAGACTCCTGGATGTGTGAAACAGAAGGATAAGAGACAATTCTCATCTTGGAAACTCCAGCTCACTATGAAGAAAAAATTCTTCACGGTGGTCAAGCACTGCAACAGGCTGCCCAGAGATGCTGTGGAATCTCTGTCTTTGAAAAGATTCAAAACATGACTGAAAAAGCTCTAAGGAAACCGACCCAGCCTTTTGAGGACTGCATGGACATAGGAGACTGGACTGGATGACCTCCCCAAGCAAAACCTTGCTTTGGTTTTATGGTTTAGCAATATCACACATGAAAAAAGCAACACTGCTGGGACTACTACGGATTCAACCAGAATGCCATGTTTAGGAAGGGAATAACCTTATCTGTGTCTTGTTCTGCAGCAAAGACTGAGCTTAGAGGTAAAGAAAACTTCTTACAGCACGAACTGCTGGAATAGGTAGGATGAAGAAATTTAAAAATTTAATTTGAGATCTTTTGGAAAGCTAGGCAAAAAGATGCCACAAACAAAAGAAATATAGCTGGCATGCTATACAGCATGTCTTGGGACAGTGAATGAACAGAAGGCCTCTAGAGTGTCTTTGCATTCTATGACACTATGAAAAGCAAAACATAGTCACACACAGAAATGGAAAAAAAAGCAAAGAATTTATTTAGGGTTTGGTTTGTTTTTTTTTGGTCATAGCTTTACTAATAAATATTCAAATACTAGTACTGCACCATTATTTTAGAACATAGCACTCATTACTAATATGGTTTGCTTTGGGTGAGCCCCTAGGAAACTCGTTCCGACACTGTTTCTTTGAAGAAAGTTTCTTAGTAAAAAACAAGAGAAATTCAAAAAAGAAAACAGAGATGCTTTCTTTCTAAGCAGAAGTTTGACATTAATTGCTCACTCTCATGCTTACCTTTTGAAATGCAGTGCTATGTATGGATCAAGTACCTAGAGCTTCCAAAAATCTAGACAAAGGAAAATGTAGCTTGCACTTTGGCGATACTTAACATCAGCATTAGAAAGAAAATCTTAGGGACTCCTGTGAGACTGCAGTATGTAATGAACAGAGAAAACTGAGAGCTCCAGGCTGACAGGAGGAATGCAGCAGTCTTTTGTACATTTTGTGACTGTAGCTTCAGAATTTTAGCTATAGTACTGTGCTCTAGAAATCGAGTTTTAATTTTAGCTTTAAACAACAAAAGCAACCACCCAAACAATCAAAAAACCACAAACAAAAAACAAGAAAAAAAATCACCTTGCATTGGAAGTTTTGAAAACAACCACAACAATGACAACAGCCTGTATACCACACATTCTCCTTAAATCTACCAGCAATTTAAAACAATAGCTTCAGGAGACTTAAACTCTGATTTCAATAAATCCTGAGTTCTAAAACCTGTCTACACATCAACATCATTAACTCCTTGCTAACTGGTTATTCCCACTTCTTCCCAAGGTGAGGCTCGTGGACACTCTGATATTAAAATGTGGGTTATAATTTCCCTGGGGACGTGTGTGTTTGTGTGTATACGTGTATGTGCAGGAGAATGCACACAGAAGTGCACGAACCTGAGAGATCATTTACATGTTCCTACTTCTTTTTGCTAAAAGGAGGCAGTTCACCTAGACATCAAATGGCATCCTAAATTCCTCAAGTTGGTACTTTCTTCATCTTCTAAAGAAGCTTAAATGTAATGATGTCAAGCCAATAAAAGTTTCATTTCTTTTGATAAGTAGGCCAAAGTAGCAGATGTCTAGTTTAGCCTAGAGGAAAGGACGTTTAATGGTGTGTGACAAATAAGAAGATATAAAAAACCAAGCAACATCTTTTCAATACTACCTGCTTCAAAAGTGTTGCTTTACTCTGTTACTTAAGTTGTACATCTCTAGTTATATTGCATTAGAATGACAGTAATAATTTATCATTCAAAACGGAGTATTAAAAATCAACACAACTTGTAATATACTTAAAAGTTAGATCTCGGTTTTATTAAAGTCTTGAGCCATTACTTATCTCTTGAATGTCCATCTACCAAAAGTGAAGGAGGATAATGGAGATAAATACAGGGAATCAAATGTATCACTCCTTTCAAGCCCTCCACACACGTACACTGCCAAATACAGCTGACTCACTTGACTGGTTTAAAATGCAACATTGGTTTCCCAGAGAGGATAATAGACTAGTGTACAAACAGGGGGAAAAGAAAAGGCAACAAGGCAACACAAATCACAGAAACCTTTCGGGGGGGGGGGGAAATCATCTTTTGAAAGGGAACAGACACTTCAGATTCCATATGAATATAGTTTTCAACAGCCACCTACTATCAAAAACCATGACACTTTAAATATATGAAAAATAATAACATGTTATAACGTTAAATGATCAACAAAGCAGACAACACTCTCCCAGTAGTGCCTAATCTAACAATAATAATAATAATCACTTATATTACCAGTGGGTCTAGAATATAAAATTATTCAATATTCCATTGTCCTAGGAGCTAAATACATACAAAATTAAATGACAGCACCTGCCCCCTGTCTACAGTCTCAATAAGATGGAAGATAAAATCAGGACCACAGAACAGATTCAGAGATAGGGATGGCAGAGAACAAGTGAATATAATAATAATAATATTAGTTATAGATACTAGATGTACGCTATGCCAGTGAGGAAAATTTCCTACAGTCCATATTTTAAAACTCTGAAGAAATATATCTCTACATATCTCTGACACACCTCTTAAATAACTGTATCTTACCTGAAACTAATCTCTTTTCACATAGTGGATAAATGATATTACAGATTTAGATATGGTAAGATAATCTTGTTTTAAATTCTGGATAGTTCATTAAAAATACTTAATATTACACAGAATACAGGTTAAAAAATAAAAATAAAAAAAAGTTCTCACATATTATTGTTTTGGAATAAAAGGTCCCTGGTGTGGCAGAATGGATTTTTTAATTCACTTCGACCCAAAAAATTCTCTCCAGTACATATGCAGGGCTCTTGCATATGCTGTGATCTCAGGACAACAGAAGGGAGCAGGACAACAGAACAGGCCTGGAAGGGACAATCCTGAGCACCAAATCCTGTCTCTCACAATCTGTGTGTAGGCCACATTCCTACCTTGCCCTTTCCACGGGGTATAACACCAAACATACCTAAATGTGCTTCTCCTATTTTTCACCAAAAGTCATGGACATGGAAGCAAATTTTTTCTTTCACTGCTCAAATATTGGCATGCTTTCGCATTTCACAAAAATTCATACTCTAAACTCAGTAAGTCCCTTTGGAGAGCAAGGCAGAAAAGGTGAGATCTTAATTTAAGATCTTCCAGAAGAAGCTTTAAAAAATACATTTACTCACTTTTTACTGTTAAGAATGAAATAAGGAAAATAGTAGTAGGATTTGTGAATGACCCTACATTATTTTGTCTAGCATGTATTGCAAATGTTGCGTAAGGCATTCTTTCAAAGCAGTGATTTGGGTCAGTGTAGAGAGAACTGTACACATTGTACTTGTTATTGCATACACATTTTATACCCTTTCATACTGTGATTTAGTCAGCAGTGGATACTCCAAATAACATGCGTAATTGTGGATTTAGTGAAAGGAGACAATTTCAGCAGTTCAGTGAGCTTATCAGAATGAGTTTTGCAGATGAAACTGCAAAACATTCTTGAAATGTGAAGGACGGGGATGAGCAAAACCCTTTCCTTCAAGGCTCTGGCTACCAGAGCATGCAAGTGGATATTTGTAATTGACAATTTTTCTCTGGATTCTTAGCAATACATTACTGGGATGCAACACAAATGCTGAACAGTCCCAGGGAATGGTGTATATTTTCCACAATAGAAGGTTTCTTTGACAAAATCTACCGACTCGCCTGACTGCCGACTCACACTCCTCATACACAAAAAGAGCTCCTTACTCAGAACCTACAAGCAAGGAGTGGATTCTCTTCTGTCAAGCTCTCGCCTTTATTATTGCCTACTTTGATATCAACTTTTCACATTTCACTTAGCAGTAAACAACTAAGGCATAATGTACCCATAAGAGGCAATTATCCTCACAGTTCTAATTACTATGTAATATTTCTGCACTTTAGAGGAGTAGAATACAAATGTTTGGTTTCTGCAGAAGCAATATGAGGATGAAGATGTTAATGCACTAATCTATAAAGATTTCACCCACGCAAGTAAACAGCAAAATCTGAAAATATAAATGCTCGAACAACAAATCCATCCACACAATTTATTTGAGCATGATTCAGTACAGTACTTATGGGTGCAATTTAGTTGCCTAAACATAGTTGCCTACTGCTGCCTGAAATGTTGCAGCACATCTGACTCGTCTGTACAAGGATTTCAGGTAAAACAGACTCTATGGGAAACACCCTGCCCTCCTGGACTAGTAGAGAGACCAGGAGGGACACTACAAGGAATCTCCAAAAATACTCACTAGTTGCCTGTGTTTAGGGAAGTGAACTGAGTCTTCTGACTTAGGTAAACCAAGGAAACATGATTAGTTAGTACTTTCTGAATAAAGTTTTATCATACACAGGGCCCAGACTAACAGAATCATGCATGAAAAGACTAAAAGCAACAAGAAAAATATTTGATTAATTATATGTTTGCCTGCCCCAGACTGCTATTTCTATTACTAACCAATAAATTATATTTTCTTCTTTAATATTACATGTATAGTGGGAACAAAAAAATATAGGAAATTATTATACCAACCGCACACACCAATTTAACACATTGTCATTTGAGTAACATTAGTTTTACTTGAGCAAATGTATCTGTGGTCCAACTTCACTAAGTGGACTGAAAGAAGTAGACAAAATGAAATTAAAATCAGGGAAGCAAATCAGATGAAGCAACAAGAGAATCCAGGTTTATTCCTCGGTTCATTATTTCCTTCCGTATCTACTACCGTTTTATTTCTTTCTTCCATTCTTCATGAAGTCATGAAGGTAAACTAACAGAACTAACTACACAACTACGGAAAAGAATTCCTTTAAGTGCTAGTTTTGTTTCAGCAAAGTACAATGTTACATCTGTGGTGAGAAAAAAATTAAAGAATGTGAAATGAATACACATGAATGGAGGCAGACACCAAGAAAAGTTAGCTTTGTATTTCAAACATGGCAGTGAGTTAAGACAAGTAAAAGACTTAGAAGTAAATGATGTGGCTCTTCTCAGTCTTCTGTGCAATTAAAAACCGCATTTTACACTGATATAGTCAACATGGTATTTTGAATCCAATCACAATATTTAACTCCACACTGTTGGAGGAAATGCATTAAGGAACATGCATGTTGTCCTTTGCAGGTAATCAACATGCTTGCTTGCTTGAAAAGCAGTCCTAGAATGAGCTATCAAAACATACCTTGCTGTTCTAGCTGTGTTTTTTTTTCATCACCATCTCTTTTGCCATTTCCAACAGCATTTAAAAAAACCAATCACCTCTTAATTATGCTTTTTAGATGCTGATGTTGACACGATACGAGGCCACAGGACAAAAGTCTGCTCTGAACACTCCATGGTGGAGCACAGTTGAACGTGCAGGGCTCAGCCACACTTCTCCTTTACCCCCCTGTGTCTGGGCAACACAAGCTGAGAGTCAAGCTCTACAAACCCGATGTGAGAGCAGCATCTGCTTTCAGAGACATACACCTTCATGTGGGCTAAACGAACATATCCACACAAGATTTTGAGGCTTCTGTGCAACACAAAAGCCACAGATAGGTGCATTAGCAGTTTTGTACAGTGGAACAAGCAGAGAAGGTTTTCCTTGTTTGTCTTAAGGGTAACACCCATTTCCAGAGAAAGGAGTGAAGTTATGAAAAGAACCTGAAGCTATTTCTGTTACTATGACTCTATGGAAAAGACAGCTATCCACACTGGAAAAGAAAATCATGCACTTTCTTAAACACTTCATAAAAGGATAGTTTTAAAAAAATATTTGTTTCTTAACACATTCACAGTGCAGTATGAAGAGGATTTTCTTTTTCTTCATGACTCTGGTCTTAAAAAAATATGAGACAAAAAGATGGGTTTTTTTTCCCCTGAAGTTTTATTTGAAGCTTAACAATGAAACATTTCACCCCCTTTCTTCCTCATGCATTAATTTTTCCATAGCGTGCCAGCAGCTGTTTATTGATTTTTTTGACATCTAGTTTGCATTGTACAGGACTTCACTGTCAACCTCCTAGTGTACACATCTGATAGCCTATAATTTCCATGATATGTAGGAGGATGAGCTGATATTGGTAGTTAACATGGCAGCAATATTAGCACCTCGCTAAGTTGGTGAAGACTTCTTATGTAATGTTCCTCTACTAATTTACCACATATTCAAATCATAACAGGGTGAAAACTGTTCACCTACATTTCACAGTTCATCTCCATACCATTATACATGCTGATCCTCTGCGGGGGCCTGTCAGGGCATATGCCATCTAAAAATTTTGCAATCTGCATAACCAGGCATGGATAGTAGATAATTTTATAAAAATATTCCAGAACAGTACTGAAATTCAGTCTCTTTTCTGAACATTACAAAGATGTTTGACAGCATTAAAAATTAAAATGCTTTATTTTCTTACTAAATTTGCATCATACTTCAGTTAGTATTATAGAGGTTCATCCAAGGAAGAATTTCAGTTTCTTAATATGCCCCAGAGTCACAGCATGCCCCTATTCGTTCAGAAGCTAGAAAAATTAAAATGCTTTTGAGCATTATCTGACTTTGCCCTTCAACAAAACCACTGTAGTTTGTGTAGGCAGGTCATAATGATTGCAGAAATCAGTTTTATTTTAATTTCATACCCTTCTTGGTTTCTTAACCAAGTACCTATAAACTGAAGGTGAATCTACCTGCATGTGGAAGAGGGACTGAACAGACACAGCTAAATAGTGCAGTCTGGCTCTATGGTGTACCAGCAAGTCCGGTAATCCAAAAGCTTCCACTCGGACTTCTAGAGCTCAAGCTACAATCCCGGTACATCAGAGTTCCTGCCACCATTTAGAGTCTGCTGCTCAGGAGGAGAGAGGATTGCCAAATCTATTTTTTAACCAAAGAAGCAATTTTTAACAATGGAAAATGTGTGAATATGTCTCTTCCTCTTGACAATAAGCTTTTAAAGCTTTAAACATCCCCAGGGACTTGTTCCTTCTTTGCAGGTCTAAATTCAAACTGATGACTAGGATTTCATAGCTCACATGAAACCACATGAAACCCTAGATTTTGTTCCACTACGTTATAACAGGTTTAAAGAAGTATAAATCAAGTTAGATGGGTCATAATCAAGTGTCCACAGACATAACATTCCACCAAACCACCTCAGACTAAGGTTGTGGAAACTACTCTGGGTTAGATTTTCTTCTCCTTGTGGCTGCCTGGGAAGGCAAGACTCACACCCAGCAGCAACTGCAAAGGACCCGAGCAGTTGCACTTGTGACTACTGAGAATAAAAATCCTCACAATAAATGGAGGACTGGCAAGTTGCAAATCTTGAGCAGTTCAGATAAAACACTCCAGCTCTTTATTCAAATTTGCTTGAGAATGGCTTATTTAGCCTAAAGCAGTTCCTAGTCCCCTTAACATTATCTGAAAATCAAGAGAGTGCACACAGATTTTACTCAGGCTACACCAGGCTCTTACACAAAACTGGTATAAGAGTATCTTGTAAGACATGTTAAACATTATGCCAGGTTAACAAACCTGCACAGTATGTAGATGTCCGATTAGCATTAGGCCAGCTCGTAGCTTGTGCCTCAAAAACCACTCTAAGGCCAGAATTCCAGTTAAACCAGCAGAGTCTTAAAGGCATGTAATGAACTATAGTTCTACTCAAGTATGCATGGCTGTGAGCAACTGCAATGAAGATACAATCAATTATCTATTGTTCAGAGTAGTGGTAAGATAAGATAACCGAGACACAACAAAAATTCTCTAGGTGATACTAAACATTTGCATACATTAGGCCACTGCAAAATTGAAACAGGAACGTGCAATATCGGTGTAATGGTGTATGGGGATATAGCAGAAGATTTGGCGAGGAGGTTAGTTAAATGTAAATACGCTCAAGTGACTTGCACCTGTCTGTAGAAAAAGCACATACATCACACTAATTGTTTTATTGGCCTTGTGTGCTTGATGAGTAGAACCTCTGTGTTACATAACATAGGCCTGTGAGAAACTCCAGGCACCTTACCACTATGTCTGAGATTCCTGCTTTGTTGTGAGAAAGAGAGGGGAGGCTGCGCCTGCCTGAAGCCTTGAAATACAGGCGAGCTCAGCAGGCCCAGTGATCTTCCAGCAGGGCTGAACTGACCAGCGCCTGCGTCCCCGCTGGTGTCACCTCTGCCTGGGAGCTCAGGTGTGGCTTCGGAGATCCCCCAGTAGAGAGGTAATTAAAATAAAACTTGCTCTTTGCAATGCATTCGTGGCCTCTGGCTCTTCTTGCGACGTGCCTGCGTATGTGTACACAAATGGAGATAATACAGACTGTGGAGAAGAGGCTCAGGAGGCGACGTCAATTCAGCGCAAGAGCTCCAAAACTCAACTTCACGCACATGTGGCCATGTGGCCTTCAGACCCCAGCCAGCTCCTGGGCAGCCAGCTCAGGTCTCTGTGTTTGTGGCACAACCTACTGTGAAGGTGGATAATCTATCAAGGGATAACCGTGAACTAAGCACGGCTGATTCCTAGCAATGCACTTTGTGATGGCAGATCATTATAATTGGAATTGCTGTTGCTAGAAAAATACTAGCAACCCAAGGCAGTAAATACAAAACAAATATTTAGCATTGCAGGCTTCACCTGGAATTCCTTCTTAGTCTACATGTAACATAGCATCATGCACATCATGCATTTCCTCCAAGGTATATAATGTATAGCTAATAATTGTATGCAATGCTGCTATAATATATACCTAAAAGTATAATATTAGGTAATAATATAGCTAAAATATAATATTATAGCAAACACATTTTATAAACTATAGATACTTCTTTAATAACCCATATAGTTACTGCTTAGGGATAACAACACCTTCAGAAATTTGTTTCCTTTCCTTTCCTAGCGAGCCATTTGTTAATGGGATATCCATGGGATTTGGTTTTGAAGCACAGAGGGGAAAAACCAAACAAACAAGATAATGAACTAGATGATCTCCAGAGGTCCCTTCCAACCCTAACCATTCTATGAAATCATCACCTAACATTTTATTTATCTGAATTTCTGAAGTTGTACTATACCTGCAAAAAATATATGAACTCAAGAGGGTTCTGCTTGCATAAAAGAACCTGAACCCTTCCAGCAAAGGCTTTATGTTTGTTAAAAAACTAGCATAGAATAGAATATCGCATCCCTAATTAGAAAAGTTCTTTTAAACTATAAGTTATTTGTCTAGAAAGAGCAAATTAACATTGTAAGATACAGGTACTCTTGAGTACAAACAAAGCTTTACCTGTGTTCATTATTCAGGAACACAAGTGTTTTAGAAAGAGATGGTCATACAAGTTTGTAGGATGACTGTATTCCAAAAACTTGAGTCTTTAAAAGTTATTGTCTAATGTCTAAGAGTACTGTGAAAGCACTCAGCATTTTCAGCATCTATCCCTCCTACTACACAAACATTACTCAGCTGGTAAACTTTAGGAAGAACAAACACAGTAAAACTGCATTTTCCAATTTCTCACAGTGTATTTCACAAGTAGTTTCTTTCCTTGACTAAAAGTTTTGCGTATTTTTTCCTTTCTTAAAATGATTCACAATAAGTTATGTGATATTCCTTATTGATAATTAGAGAGAAGATATACATTATACTTCATCTTTGAAAACATTCCTTTCTGCTGTCACTAAAATAAACCTAGTAATAAAACTGTAAATAAATAAAGCACACCAATAATGACCTTTCCTTATTCTATGCACAATGTAACCTCTGTTGTGGTATGGACCAAATCGCATGAAGAATAACCAAAAAACTTCACAACATGAGTATATCTAGACACTTCTTGCCAATCAAGCTTTACCATGTGGAATGTGTGTGCTGAACAATTAATATCACTGATGACCAGCAATTATGGCATACACTGTTTATCTCAAGTTCAAAAAACCCTTAAAACATTCAGATGAGGAAACTTTTCATACTGAGCTATTTTATGTACAATAAATTTACTATTATAAATGCTTTACAGTAAATACAGTAAATATGGTCTAATGTCTTTATCACTATTACTGCAAATTTCTGACCTTATCATAGCATCTCGAAACTGAGACCCTAAGATGAAAAGCCATGGTCTCCTGTTTTTTGCCTCTGCAGGCATGAAACCAATGGTTGGGTTTCCCATTTCTGGGTATGAGGTGCCAGCAAGTCCCCTCTGAGCTCTGAGACCTCTAACACTTCACCTGAGGTGCTATGATGAGAGCTTAATACAGCACTGCGACGTAGCTTTTCCAAAAAAACCCCACAAACCACACTCGTCTTTCCCAGCCTCGGTAACAGAAACTAGGAAGAGGAGTTTTAGCCCAGCCCACGGCCTACAGGCATTCCTCTTATACTGACCTAATTGAAGTTAACAGAAATCTTATCTATCCCTCTACTAGAACAATGCCATTCCATTTTCTGTCTCCCATTATTCTTTAGTCACTACATGCCTTTAAGCCATGCTGTTCTGAACTGAGTATTCAGAGGTGATCAAATGTAAAAGTCTAAGGAGTCTTGCACTGTACTAAGAAGCTACAAGCATGGAGATGTATCCGTATTGCTTCCTTTTCACGCAGAATTTAGCCCAGGTCTGAAGCATCTGCTAGAAAACACACTCTGCGCAACTGAGGAACAACCATGTGGATTTACAAAATTTGTAATTCCTAGAATGTCACTCTCTGGTTTAGTTTACATGATGCAGTTTACCATAAACCCTTCTATAAATCACCAGGGTCTGTGTTTCTCAGCTGAGATGTCTGGGGCTCCATCAATTACTTGCATGTGATCCTCAGCAGGTTACTGAGCAGACCTCTAGTCAATAAGCTTATATGCATTACACGGAGTGCTGTACACAGTAATGGCACAGCTGTACGGCTGTTAAAATTTTTATGGAGGTGTGCAAATCAAAGACATCGAAGGGTAAAGAAAAATAAATTAAAAATCACTCAACTTTTCTTTATCCAAACAGATGAGTGAATCATTAAACATTTTGCTTTTTTCATGTTAATTATTCTAAAGCTATCTGATTTACCGACACAATCAAAGTACAAATTAAGAGCTCTAACCTCCACCCTGCCTCAAAGACTAATTTTGAAATTAAAGACTGCATGAGGTTACTTAGCCATTGACAGAGGAAATATCAATTAAAAACAAAGCACTAGTGAAATTACCCCTCTGCCAGCAACTTCACACAAGAGACGGTTGTTAGCAACATCTGCACCCAAGTCCAGGCAGTTTTGAAACCCACTAAAGATCGGGGTCTGAGTCTCCTCACATTCACAGTGATGTGAATTACTCTGGTAACAGCAAAGCTCCTGTGGAGAAGGCAAGTCCTCAAGATCCGGACTTTTTGTCTGCAGTCTAGTAGAGCCAGTTCAACACTAACCCAGTACAGCCATGAAGATGCCAGGAAAGGGCCACACAACACGAATTCTTCAGATATGTAACGGTTAAAAGGAAAACACTAACTGGTAACAGAATCAAGGACAGTAAAAGCATGAAAAATACATGAAGAATAAGATCCACAGCCATGTCACAGATTGATTTTACACAAGTTATTACAGTGAAAGTCACGTGCTGTAATTAGTTTCTACATCATTAGCGCTATGTGTTTTGGAACCACACTTAACTACAGGTATCATTAAAGTTAAGGAATTGCTTCTTTTATGAGGAGAGAAACATTTGCAGCTCTACAAACCACAGATGAGCCCTCAGGGAAAAGCTACTAACATCTGAATTTAATCATATGTTCCTTCTGTCTCAACGAATGGACTTTAGAAAAGTTTTGTACCAATGCAAAAGTATCAGTCCAAGATGTGGAAAATATTCTCGTGGTTAAAATATGTTTGGACGAAATATCTCAGATGTTTTTGTAGATGGAACTGCCATTTTCATATGTCAAGCTTCCCCAGATTAAAATAAATTCATAAAGAAAACTAAAACAATTTTTCCATTGACTTTTCTCTGCCCATTTTTTTTAATTTGTTGCTTGTATTCATATAAAATAAAGTTGATTATTTTCCAACCTGAAATATTATGGCTTGCAGACTGTTAAAAACATCATTACACATATGGTCCTTTTATTTTCTTTTTGCTATTAAGACTTTTCCAAGAAATAGCTATATTCTGTATAACTGTACCTTGACAGTAGATCTCTCCACAAGTCACCATTTCTGATATAATCCATGACTTCTGAGATTTGCAAGTGCTGTTCCTACCTGATGTTGATCCTGTTATGTAATACAGCACAATCCAATTCTATAAAAAGTGGCCCAATAAATATGCTGACTTCTTCCAAGAAAGTATAAGGTATCACTTTTGTGTTTCCAAAAGATCTTTCAATCCATGACATAAGAAAAATTTCACTATATATCTGCATGGTAATAGGATTTATATAGGCTGCAAATCTCTTACCATCCCCTTTTAGAAATACCAATTGCACGATTCTTTCTTAGAAGACTAAGCACCAAAAATAGCTTTCTCTGAATATCCAAGTTCTCCCAACATTTAACTTTCAAAAGCAAAGAAGTAAGACTGAATGAAACTGGTCTGTGAAAAAGGAAAAGGCTTCCAAGTAAATATCTTGGCTTCTGTCTATCTAGTGAAAAAATCTATGGCTAAATCTACTTGGATGTTCAGTTCTCCCCATGATAGTTTTCAGCTCTACATTTCTAGAGAAACTATGGAATTGGCAAAAAAATTACGGGAAAGCATATGTGCTGGGGCCAGAATGCAACCCTTCAGGAAGCAAATGCTCCTCCTTATGTTTTTCTGTTGAAACTAGTCCAGGAACTATTTCCTAAAAGACTTCTCATTACTAGGGGCTATCCTCACTGGTTTAACACTCTCATATTCCAAGATGCTGAGGCTGTGCTGCCTCCTGGCTCATGTCCAAATTCCTAAGCTTACTCCTTTTCTGAATGTGCTCTGAATGATGCTGTCTGCCAGTGGACCCTCCTTGTACACAGGGTCACACAGGGATGTGGTCGACCAGAATGTTATTAACTGGATCTCTGCTCCTCCTTTGCATCCAGGAACCATTCCATGCTGAAGTTAGCACTGTTTGAGCAGGTGCAGTATCTCTGGGGCAAAAAAAATTATTAACTCTGAATAATCCAAAACATGATGCATCTCTGGAAATCTGTGCAGAAATACAGCTTTCATTTTTCTAAATCTAATTTCTGAAAGACCAGGTCTGTCTCTTCTGGTGTTTATCTAAATCCCTGGAGAAGTCAGTGCTCTACTGAAGATGAGATTGCTTTTGTCTAGATTTATTGCAAATCAATGTGTGCTGAGTTCACAATTCGCCCTGGTTATATTCTAAATGATTTTGCTCTTGGTTGATGGCTTGATGAAAGTGTTATCCAACTAAAGAAAATAGTTCACCGCCACAAGTTTCAAAAATGTTTTACATATTATTGGGATCAAAGAGAAGCCAAATGGCACATACGTATCAATGATAGATGTCCTTTCAATGCTGAAACTACAGGTTAAAAAAAAATCCTCTCTGGTTTGAAAAAACATCAAAGAAACTGTCAAGAGTTCTTTCTGAAGCAGCTCTTTATTTTACAAGGAAGATTAACCAGATGATGCAGGACATTCACATTTATTTGATGCCTTTGACAGTATTCCCTTTGGGGTTCCTCTCATCTGTTTTACAGGGCAATTCTGCTGGAAGCACCTGAGGAGGTCCTATGCCAAATATAATTCCTCCACAGGACAGAAAAGAGCTTCTCCCCTATTTGTTGGCATTCCCTTTGGAGACTTCGGCAGACCCTTGGTTGGCCAAGGACAACGTATCACAACTGAAAGGGCATATTTACTTCAGTAGGACTTACGCATAATATCATCCTAAATGCCTTGCTAAAGAGGGATGGGTTGTCTGAATCAGAAGCCTGATACACAGCAGAGAAATCAGAGGAAAAAAAAAGTGAAGATTCTAGACAAAGTAAGCAGTCACAAGAAGAAACAAAGTGAGGAAGTAGGCAGCACAAGGCAATACTCTAAGAATAATTCAATAAACATTCGCAACATGATTTAAAAAAAATCAAGCATCTCAGATTTGAACCTACTGAACCCAGTATGTATTTAGGTAAGGAAGGAGGAGGTCTGACATGCCTGTGTTTTTCCTTCCATTGTGTCACCCTTTTTTCAGTCCCCTACAATCTGCTCAGTTTCCTCCTCCTGTCTCTTCCATCAGGTTTGGAGGGTGTGTGGCTAAATTTACAGATTTGTTCTTCTAGCTGACACCTCAGTATAAAGTCTTGTTTTGAGTTATCGAAACATCATAAGAACATAAAAGGTAAGTGGTCTCAGTACATGTACTGTAATTTCTAGTCTATTCTGGCTAGCAATGGTAGGTACCTGCAATGCATTTTCACCATTCAGCTGTACTGTGTACAAAAACATAACACTCAAAACATACATTGATGTGTGTGTGTTTGTTTGTATTAAGTGATGTGGGCGTATAGGTAAATTATCGACATAGCGTAATCTGGGAACTGATTTAACTATAGCAGTGTATAACATATATTTGTAGGAACATACTTTAGCCTTTTTCACTAGATTTGACTGAAAAGACAATCCAAAGAACCCCTCCTCACCAGTAAGAACTGTTAAAACAAATAAAACAAATCTTTCTGACAATGCGATAGAACTGTTTTGCTTTTCTTCTAGAACATGAAACTCTGCCTGTAATGCTACTGTTGTCAGCTTATTCTTAAGCAGCACAGTTCCCTGGCATCTCCCACAGCATTTCAAAACAGTTGCATAAAATCCATAGCAACTAACTTCAGAATTTGGTCTCTTTTTCTGGTATGGCAATTTCCTTGTTTATATCAGATGTTTGGACAACTTCTAACTCCACCAACATAATAAATAGTATCATCCTTGAAACAGCCATTGAGAGCGAGCACAGTCAAAGTGTTGTACTTTAACCTTGGTAATGGCTCATCTAAAAAGGAATGGATATATTCAGGAAGATTAAGGAGATATTTGTCTTAATGCATTCTGCTCAGATTCAGAAATTCAAAGCCCTATTTCACATTGTAACACAGAATTTAATCAACACGAGCCTAAAAGGAGGTGTTCCTTACCTGATTTTAGCAAAATAACTTATTTTAGTCCTTCATCAATGGCTATCAGGACTGACAGTAACACTATGTATCCAGCCTGGGCAGGTCCTTATATATATTATAGGAGCAGCAAATCTTATCTTCATCCTAGAATGTTTTAGCTTTATCCCCAAGGAGAGTTGTGGGTATTTACAAAGATGCAGGAGGTTAGTGTCCCTAGAAGCATTTTATTATATCATCAGCAGAAAGATGATAACATTAAAAGATGAATATAAAAAGATTCATTTAAAAGATGAGTAAGAGCACTTTGTTTGGATCCTCCTCTGAATCAGCCTCTTGCAAAGTCTGTCTTTCCATGTTGGCTACAGAAATTACCAAGGATACACACTGAGCAGCACAAGCGCAGCTTCTGACAGCATATGTAAAATCTGGGGGTAGTTCTCAATTAGCAACCCATACTTCTGTGGAATTTTAGAAAATAAGTTTACGGGAATAACATTTATTGTTTCCATAGGCACTAAGCTGTCTGAGGAACCACATTACTTCCTGAAATTACTCATAGCAATTCTGGGTAAAGTCAGCGGAATGTTTATTACAAAAATATTGACAAAACCTTTCCAAGTTTGATCACAGAAGGCAAAATTAGTCTAGTTTTATTGGCTTGTATTTCCTTTCCCCAAAATAAAATTACTTGAAATAACAGCATGATGGCAATATGATTATAGAGCATAATCAGATTACTTATTAGTAACTTGAAAACAAATATTTCTTTGCATCTCTGATTAGTCCTGATAAATACCATAGACTTGCCTTAAAATTTGTTTTTCAGCAATAGAGCATTATTAGTTAAAAAAAATCTAATGTTATTTAAATTGTTATCAGCTGTGCTTTTCAGGATTATGCCTACATACCCTATTATGTAAGACAGCGTACACGTGAAGTGCTACCCAAAACTGTTGTCAAACATAATGAATAAAATGGGAAAGTTAATGAGAAGGATGAAAGAGGTTTTTTCCATGGACAAAAGCAAAATAAAATTACGGAAACCAGCAAAAATGCAGGCCCAGATTAGACTGGATTAATGAGCTTCAGTCAAAGCAGAAGTTGAACTTGTGCCAAAGCAAAGGACTCGAGAGTCTCCTGATCCTCATCTAGAAAGCTTCTATCTGAAATGAGCTTTTCCCCCCTCAATAGGCGAATGATTCCACATTCACTTCTGCTCACCCACCCACACACCCACAAAAGCTGTTCTGCTTTTTGCCCTTTGTATTTCTCTATATGAAGAGATACAGCTGCCAAGAGAGAGCATCAGCTTGTGCAATTCTTAATCTCTGAGCAGGTAAAGGCTTACTGACCCATGACAGCTTCTGCATCCTCCTGCAGGCTCTCTCGTTCTAGAGCAATCTCAAGTTGCAGCACATTTTTCCACTGGGAAAAGTGATTCCAGACATAGTCTCGACATCTCATACCACTGCAACATTGTTGAAGACATCTTCCCTCTCCCAAACAGCAAAAATTTTAATTTTTGCAATCCATGGAAGCTTAAAATTGAAAATAGGCAAAAATTCCTTTTCTTCTACATCACACGCCCCGTGCTTTTACCATAGCATGTCAAAATTCTGATTGGAATTAGGGGTCAATTTTGTACTATCTGAGACAACTGACATCACTTTAAGTTTCTTTAAAAAGAGTATCTACGTAGCGTATACCGCTTAACTTTTTATACTGAATAAAATCAAAGATATTCACTACTGCTTTAAATGGTATTCAATGTATTTTATTTTAGTCAGGCATGAGCTACTGCATGTTAAAGTAAAGCAACTAAATATTTTCTGAATTTGTTTGGGAACCTTAAATTTGGTATTTTGCATGAGAAATAGCACAAGAAGTAAACACCCACAGACACCAGTGCACATAGTTGTCATGTACATTTTGTTATCAGTCTATTACCAACTGTTTGTGTAACTTTGCCAAATATTAACAATTTAGACTTAGACAACTACTCCTTCCCTCATGCTGGAAAATTTTAGCAAACATAGTTCAGCTTTTTCTGAGGATGAGATTAAAATTAGTTTATCCAACTTCACACATCTTTCTGCCATCATTAAATATCTCCACCATCCTTTTTGGGCCAGAAATAAACCTGTGCAAAAAATTTGGAAGAATAAAGAAACAGGTTACCCGTGTTCATGAAAATAAACCCAGATTTATGAGTTGTAAATCTGAGAAATAAGTAAGTCACCATTTATGTATGATCTAGGAACTTCATAAAGATTTGCTCCAATCAATTGCTCAGCTGTACTAGGTGCAGGATTTGATCAAGATACAGAACTATCTGCTATGAAGAAATAATTAAATGTTTATGCAGATCTGTGATGTACTCATGTTCACAGAATTGTCTGAGGGCCACCTTTTCCTTCTTCATGCATCTTTATGACACTGCAAAGGCAGAATACTGTGTTGTCCTGCCATTACAGCATTTCAAACTTGTCAAATCAACTGATATGAGACTCAAATTGTTACAGAAGAGATGTAGGGCCATGACACTTAAAACTTCTTAAAAATAGAAGACAGCTCAAACTTTTTAATTTTAAGGAAAAAACCCCACCTTCTAGTCTGATCCACTGGAGAACTGTGCATCTCTAAACCTCCAAATGCAGAATAAAATCTTAAAATAGTATCTAATTGCAAATCATACAGTTTAAACAATCAAGGCACAATCCCTTTCCAGAGATGAAAGTATGTGGTCTGAACAAAGAGACGTGCAAACTGGCCTCAGCTATTTACAGTAACGTCCAGGAAGCAGCTACTTCAGAGCATGAAAATGAATGCAGAACAGTACTTTTCTGTCAGGTTTTAAGGTACTAACACTGACTGCTTTCATATGCAATGGTCTGTAAGTTAAAAGACTAACATAAAGTAGTAGCACACACAGAAGTAAATGATCACTTTGAATTTAACAGTCTCTGAAAATTATCATTATCAAAATAACCTATTTTCGAGTCAGCTCTTTTAGAAACTCAGTACATTGTACATTAACTGCTTAGCAGAGAGTGTGTTGCTGTAACACAGAATAAAATAAATTAGCTTTGAAAGATTCATGCTAAACTATTCTGTGATGTTAACAGAGCGGAAATAGATTCATTGTTTTAACACGTTCCTAGGTAGGATGAAAGGAATTTTTACTTAGCTAAGAGTCCAACATTTCTGTGCATGTAAGAATCATATTTTGAGATTAATGGCATATGCACTTTGCTTAAATAATGAACAGATATTATAGTAAGTGGAATCAGTGTACAAGGAGTAGACCCACATCCAATTAACAGTGATACCAAAGCACACAAAAATAGCTCTTTATATACAGAGCTCAAATGAGGGTATGTTAGAAGCATCACCCATCTGTAAATTTGCAGTTGCCTTTGAAAATCCAGTGCCAAAACCTTTTAAAATATTATTCTTTGCTGGAGCCCCCTTTGAAAAAATCATGTAGAAATGGACAGAGTCGCCTCATGATGTTTTTGTTCATCTTCTTTGAGACCCCACTATCGGAAGGCAAAGCATCCATCTCAAGCCAGGAATTGGGAAGTTTAAAAATCAGAATATGTCATCAATTCTTGTATTAGAAACAACTCTGTTCAAAATTAAACAAAACTTTGATAAGATGGCCTTATAAATATCCTACTTCTCCATGAACAGTCTTAGATATATACTGAGACAAAGTTAATGTTAGTAAAGAGAAAAACAGACTGTCTGAGAAACCCTATCTGCATAATGTTACTGTGAATTACTGCACAAGACTTGATTCAACTACCAGGATTTTGCATCTCCTGTTACAGTAACTGAAATAAATAACGAAAGAATTTTTAGTTTCTTTGTAAAACAACTAAAAATGCAATGCTATTTGTCAGTGAAAGGTTTCTTGACAAAAGAAATGCTTTCATTGATTATCCTGAATTATAAATTATAGCTCTCTAATTCTTCCTCTCATAAATGAATACTCTTCACAATCTAGCCTTGCATGTCAGACAAAAAAGATGAAACTTTTATAATGGAAATTTAATTATAGTACAATTTTTGCCAGTTGTCATTCCAAAGGCGTCTATAATTATGCTCAGGTCATTAAAAGTTATTTTCTTCATTTACTTGGCCAAACATGCCAGTAACACATTGGGTCATCCTCTCAAATTCAATGCTGTACAACAGTAATTAAGTAAATCATTGAATTTTTGGGGGGTGTTTTTTTTTTTTTAAGCTAATTGCAAACAAAACATCTCCAGAAACAGCCAAAACACAGAACAACTGACAGACAGTTTGATTTTTGTTTCCAAAGAATATACATTTTTAGAAATGAAAAGGCACTTGTGCATGTCAAGAGTAAACACTTATTATTGCCTTTTTGCTTTACATGCATTTTCCCATATGTATAATGCTAAAAGATAACAGTACACTATAAACATCATTTTCTAACACAGAATTTCTGTACCAAAATACCTTCAGAGAGCTTTCTGAAAAATATGATTCATGAATTAATGGATAAAACTGAACTCTTCCTTTCCCAAAAGAAAACCCTCTTTTCTCCTCAACAGGAACTGGGTCAAGATTTAACAGAATGAATATGCATGAACTAAATGCACCGATAATTTTCAATATATTTAAAATAATAAAAAGAGTGACTAAAGGATGGAATACATTGAAAGAGAGCCACGTGTAGACACTAGAAGCATAAATTTGAAAACACAATTGTTAATGTATTTTAGATGGTTGGCCATATTTCTCGTTCAAAAAAAGATCAACCTGTGGATGAAAGAACACAAGTACTAAAATGCAAGAGCCCTAAATCATTGACTTCTTTGGCAGTCCCATTTTAATCTCCATTTTATTCTTTTAATACAGTGCTTCCTGATAATGCTATGCACGGCACTTCCCAATTTTATTTCTTATTTCCTTTTAGATATTTGAGTAAGTAATTGTTTGCTCAGTGTCTTCACAGTCAAATGTTTTCTTTTCTTTGGGCCAGAATCCATCTAGCCACATAGGTGCAGAGTAGCAAAAAAGAATATAGAGCAGCTTTCCTTCCTCAAACATTCATCACTTGTAAGAGTCTGGAAGAATCTCAGTTCCACAGGGATGCCCCTCCCTGCCTAACCAACACACTCAGCACTAATTAGATGGATTACCAAACAAAACAATTCTTTTAAATGTATAGAAACGGAGGTCTAGCACTCTTTAAACTGTCTCGACTTCATTTTTCTGCGGTTGTAAACCGAAACATGATGCACACTTGCCGACCAGAAGAGATCCTTGGACTATAGAGCAACACTACCTATTTACAGCACTTACGTGACCTAGAATCCTGAGGTGAAAGAGATATTTTTTTTTTTCTCCTCCAAATTCAGCATATTTCTTCACTGAATTTGCCCTCACTTCAGGTCTCAATCTAGACACCTACTCTATAGTCTAGGCTATAAAGTTGTAACTGTACTTTATGGCAAGAAGTAGCACCAGAAAAGCCAGAACTCACAGCACCAGTTCTTCCTTCTGAGAACCTTCAGGAGGCCGGACTGGATTCTGCACACAACAATTACAATTCTACATTTGTAAAACAAACAGCTTTGCAAAGCCCAAACGCCTCCCAAATATTGGGGGGAAAAAAAAAAAGGAAGCACCTGAGCAGTGTCATTGTTTGTTTTCCTTTGAAGTGAGGTAGAATTAATGCACCATTCATTCTGCAAAGCTTTGATTTCACCTTTTTGTAAGCATTTTTTTTCTTTAAAGAAAACTTAAAAGTTCAAAATTAAATATCCCAGTGCTTCTACATAATTCCTAGATGTGCCATGCCTCACAGATGCTCTAATAGAATTTTGCTTTTATGTGTTTTTTACAACTGGCCAAAGCTGCTGAGCAGGATAGCACATGGTGTAACAGCCTCAAACAAAAGGGTGCGCCTTAAAATAATAAAAGAGCGGAGCATGCCTGTCTCTTAATTTCCATCTCTCAATATACTTTAAAACCATTAGCAAATTCCATCCAAATAAATAGTTTTAAATTTAAACAAACTTGAAACAGTCCTGCCAGAATTTAATTCCAGAAGATGACAAGGAGTCCAACTAGTGCCCTCATTCAGGAGGCTCAGAGCAGACAAGCAGAAGTCTAACATCAAATACCCCATTTGACAGCAGATTCCTGGTTATTGGGTGCTGCCTCTTGCCTTACATGTCTGTCATAAAGGAAAATCGGATTACCATCATAAGGTGGTGATAATTAATGGACAACTTTTTCAGAAATCAGGCTTCTGTTGTCTACGGGACATCTTATTTTCCTGGCTTCTAACACAGATGGCTCACAAGTTGGCTCAACTATCTTTTTAAATTACAAAACCTGTTCTTTAGAGTCTGAATCCCCTTTGGTCATAGGGGGGGGTACATTCATACATGTATAAGAAGGAGAAAGAGAAGTGGATTGATGCAGATATATGCATATACACACATACACACTCTAAGGCATGCATAATTATTTATTCTTTTAGCCATTAATTGAAGAAGTAAATATACTTTGGCCACATCCAATGTATAAAAGGTTTTGCTTTAGTTTTGGATTAAACCTTCTGCATTGACTAAGTCAGAGGAAAAGCCACGCTTTCCTGTCCCATTTGCTAATGTTTTTGTCAAAGGACCATAATCAAGTTAATGTTTGCCTATAACTGGAAGGCAGTATGGCATAATTGGATGTGAAAACTGGAATAACTGATGTGAAGATGGCCTTCAGAAGAGGGAAGAAAGTTCTCAGCAGAAAGTAGTTACAGATAAATTCAAGGCACTCGCAGAACTTCAGAAAGAAGGCATCTATCCCCAAAACATTCCCTGTTCTGTATTTCTAATTGCTTTTAGTAATAGAGTACTAATGTATTTATTTAAATCTGCAGTGATAATACTCTGAAAAGAAAGATCCAAAGCCTCCATGGAACAGTTCATGTTCAATTTGTTCAGAACAGAGCAATACTAAGGGGAATGCCCTACCAAAATTTTCCACAAGTAATTTACCACTTCTATTAAAGGTGCCCATATACCAGTCTTTTGGTTATAACAAATATACTCCCAACTTGCTGTGTTTTTTCACCAAAAAATTATTTGTGAATCAATACTTTTTCAGTGTGTTTTTTGAGGTTAACCTTATAATTAGTAAGAGACTGCAACAAATCTGGAGACAGAGATATGTCATAAGAGAAATCATATTATATATTTTTCTTCAGGATCATTATCTTTTTTTCACATTCCCTTTACCTGATAGATGTGAAATTAATAATTTTGCCTCTCGGGTTTGCTATAAGATGCTGAAGATTCATTTATCTCACAAAGCAGGTTAATTTTGTCCTCTGCAAATGTTTTGAAATGGGAATCTAATAAAGTGAAGAACTACATCTCCATTTATATGACTGCTTTTCACACAACCAAAGACAGCCCTACCTAGCAGTTCTTTTAACAAACATGCAGTTTCCACCCCTGTATTAATCCAGCTATAATTGTCAGGAAAGAATCCTAAATGCTGCTTCTTGTTATTATGAGGAGTTCCTCATAACAAACTGATCTGACAGTCACGTTTCATACTCTGTGTCCTTATCACCACTAGAATGTGCCTACATTCCTCATACACTCCAGCATGTGTCAGAGAGAATGCCAAGAGATCCAGGTCTTTTCTGGAGTTTTCCTGTCCTCTTCCTGCCCTCCCCTTTACATGGTGGGGAAGGAAATGTTCTGTTCCTCCAATGAGACCTCTGGATGCTGTAACTGAACCAAAAAACATGTATTTAGGGCGTGATGAAGCCACAAAAGTGCAGGGATTAGTAATTTCTACATGACACCAGCTGATGTTAGGAAAAGTGTTTGTATGCACAGGCTGAAGATTCACTGAACTGAGAACCCACCTGCAATTTCCCCTGTGAAGGAAAGACACACTTGAGATGCAAGGGCAGACATCCTGATACTGTTTTATTTTCTAAGAGAAAAATGTTTATTTTTCCCTATTGTTGGCAACCACAAATCTGAGGAGGCATCCAGAATGATGCGGTACTCAAACTTTGGCCTATGATAAAGAGTCTTCCCATCACACTGTACCGCACTGTCCATACAGTCTCGGGGAATGACAGGAACATGCTTGTGAAAGCGGAGTCCAGGAGAATTTAATAGACACCATGGTGACATCTCTGAGGAAGTAATTGTTTGCTCAGCATCCTCACAGCCAAACTCTTCCCAGAGTTTGACAGAAACTCAGAATCATAGAATGGTTGAGGTAGGAAGGGTTTGGTCCATCTGAACCAAACACCTCCTACCCCACCCTTGCTCAAGCAGGGCCAACTAGAGCATGCTGCTCAGCACCATGTCAAGACAGCTTTTGAATATCTCCACTGCTCTCCCCTCACCTACCAAACCATTTCATTGCAGAAGGCTATCAGGTTCATTAAGCATGACTTCCCCTTTGTGAATCCATGCTGACTTCTCCTGGTCATGTTTTTGTCATTCGTGTGTCTGGAAATCGTTTCCAAGATTGGTTGTTCCATCACCTGCTCAGGGATTACAGTGAGGCTCACGAGCCTGGAATTCCCTGGGACTTCCTTCTTGCCCTTCTTGAAGACAGGAGTGGCATTTGTTGCAGCTGCATTTGCTGCCAACTATTGCATATTTTTTTGCTTTCATGGACTTAATGGACTCATAGAGGGGAATTCTAGACTGTGAGATGAAGAAGAGCAGAACTGGACTGAAAGAGATTTTTTTTATGGGAGGAATTTGGATTATTTTTTTTTTTCTTGACTCAAAATCTCCAATAACACAAGGGAAGTTTGTTCTGTACAACAGCATCAGAGAAATCAGCTCAGTAAGGAACAGCTTGGGTGCTTGTTTCCAGGCAAGTGGCTGCCAAGGAAGAACTTTCATATAGTAGTCATAGCTGGACTTAATTTGTGTTTACAGTAGGGACCTTTCCAAGAAGATGCATCTTTTTGTTTGTTTCCTAACCAGAGGTGACAACTGACACAGAGACATGGACATACATCCTACTAGGTAATATTTTATAGCAATTATATTGAAATCTATCAGCTTGCCTTCTTCACATCCAAAAGCTGTGATACACCTGCTACACTGCAGGAAAACCAATACTAGCTTTTACCCTTGTGAACTTTATATGGGAATGATTTATTTATCAGAAAGATATTAGGAGAAAGGACAATACAGTAGGTATTCTTCATTTCAAATTTATATTAAAACCTTAACTTATTAATCCTTTCACAAGAAGACCATACATGAAATGTAAGTTCACTGTGAACTTCTTGTTCTGATAAATCAATGCAACTTCCTACTAAAGTTTATTACAGCTTCGGGTTTGGAATGGTGACTTTTGAAATACCATTGAACTTTTCAATGGAAAATATGATGGTGCAATATCTGCAGCCCTCCTCCTCGGGGTTCAGGTGCTTGTGATCTGAGGTCTAGCTCTGATTCAACGTAGCTGCACAACCTTGGTTCAAACTTCTGAGGGAACTGTTAAGTTCTAAGAAAGAGCTGTAGAAAAGAACCTCCAGTATGGCTTCAAGTTGACATTTTCTTATGATCACAAAACTAACTGATGTGCAGACTTTTTATATGGCTAAAAAAATGAACCTGTTCTCAAACAGTCCTCCAAGGTATAGCAATAAGAAGGAAGAACTTAATTCCCAGTGACATAAAGATCCTTACTCTTCTCTTGAGGCAAAAAGGTCAAAAGATTCAAAGAAACCAGCAAGGACAGAGAAAGGAAGCTGCCATTTCAACTTTGAGAAGTTCTTAGGAAGGAATTCATCTTTCCTACTAGTGATAGGGAATGGAGAACAGCATGGAAATAAGCAGCAAGTACCACTGAGATTCAAGACAGGCTAGGGCATGAACACTGACAAAGGGGGAAACTAACTACAGAATTAATGACAAAAGAAGATGGGAGGGTAGAAAACGGGGAAGACCAACTGCAAAGATGATTGAGTATTCAGAAACTCATACATTAGGGGCTGCAGACTGTCCATCTTGTAGGCCTTGGTGAGTGCTCCATGTACTGGGGCGGGAGGAAAGCGCTGGCATGGAGTACGATCTGGTGTACCTGAGCATGTTGGCTTGGCATGCAGGGTTCACAACAGTTGCCGGCCCATATCACCTGCCTAAAGATACTTCTGTCTGTTGCAACGCGTTGCAGTCAGTATAAGATAGCAAAGCATAGCATGATTTGTAGGGACTATCTAAAATGGCTAGATGGGGAAGATTAAGAGTTCTAGACTTCTTTGGCTTTGGATCAGGCTACAATTTTCAACAGAGTGAAGCTATGTTACCTATCTGAATACTGTATTTCCATACTACAGACCTTATAAGCTCAGAAGTTCTGCACCCCCTTTAGCAATGAAAAGGAGGAAAGAGGGAACTTAGATAACATTCCCAAGTAAAAATCAGGTTGCGTTGTGATCCAGGTCTGATCATTTTCAGGATCTGGTAACAGGGGATGAAGTCTTAATTGATCAGAGGAAAGAGGATGCTCATTCTATCAGTGAGCATTTTGGCACATGTCATTTTTATCACAATGCCATTTTATGCCATTGGGCAGCACAGAACTGTTGAAGTAACTCTGACACCTTGGGACATTACCCAGCTGAAGCCAAAGCAGTGAGCAAAATGAATGAAAGAAAACTATTATCTTCAAGAGTGGGGACTTAAAGAGTTGCTCTGCTCTGTTCTTCCAGATTGTAACAAGCCTTCCAGGAGTAACAGACAGTTTACAACTAACCTGCAGCAGTGATTCAAGAGCTCAGTTGTACTGGGAGCAACAGCTTTCCTCCTGACAAGCTCAGGTGATGGCATAGAAGAGAGAGCAAAATGAACTATGTTAAAACATTCCTCTTACTTCCTTGGCTGAGGAACGTGTGACTTCTCTGCCTGGAAAATTATTGGTTAAATTGACAGTGATTATTTTTCCACATACTCCAGGGCAATAATTGTGTCTTAGTACAGAGAAACAGAGTTCTGACCATTAAAAAAAACACCACAATTTTGGGGATAGTCCATCAGAAGTTTCTTTCATGGGAGTTCTTTTATTTATTTTTTTAAGTTCCAGTAGGGTTTGCTGGTTCAGGGAAGGAAAAGATGGTAATTTTCTGGGTTTATTCTAAATATCACGATGGAAAAAAAGACACCAACAAACCAAAACAACATAATGAGAAAAAGGCAACAAATTTTCCCTAGATAGCCTTAAAAATGTCCTGCCTTAGCAGGAGAGAGTACTTTATTTTACTTTTTCTTGCTAAGATAGCTGGTTTTAAACTGTATATGCTCAACAGCAGATTAAAGGAACATCATTGTTTAGAAATAAAGTTTCATAATAGGGAGGCCATAGCAAAACCAAACCAAACCAAACCAAACCAACCAACCAACCAAACAAAAAATTGCAGGAGCTCATTTAGCAGCTCTGGATTTTCCAGGAGATGGTATAACTGGGGCACTGCCTCACCAGCAGAGTGCCGGGACACAAACTGGAACAAGATTTGTATCATGCAATACATGTCAAAGACA
The DNA here is from genome assembly GCF_036013475.1 of Columba livia. Lineage (NCBI taxonomy): Eukaryota > Metazoa > Chordata > Aves > Columbiformes > Columbidae > Columba > Columba livia. Next base: position 109,312,770 of record NC_088603.1, read on the forward strand.
AAATACATTGCAAAGCACTGAAAAAAATAATTCTACCCACAGAAATATTGATACGGATAAGAGGAAACTACAAAACATAGTCTACCTCATTAATCCTTCAACATTCCTGCTCAGGTTTTACTAGGGATGGTTCCACTGGTTTTGGGTCAGACTTAGAGAAGATTTGATTCCAGACATTTTCATGCACCAAAGGATTCCCTGTCTACTTCAGTAACTATTGATTCTTAGATCATCAATCTTATTATATCCCATATGGCAGAGCCACTGTTGGCTCTGTGCCTACATGCAAAGTTTCTTTGGTTCAAACATTTGTGCAGCTGTTTAGCTGCTGGCAATGGCTGGGTGGTTGAGGTCTCCACAGCAGTGGTTGGTATTGCACATCTGACACTGGGGTGACAGTCTTATTCCTCAGAGAACGGTGTCTGAAGTGTGAAGATTTCTGATATCCTGCCCCTAAATAAGTCTAATAGTGGGCAACTACTCTGGAATTCTCATTTTACTACTCTACCAGAGTGAAAATGTACATCAGAGTAATCTGAGAAATACTGTATAATGGAAGTATTCTGACATATATCTCCTGACGAATTTTCTTCCCATGTCCCCCCACCCTTTTTTTATTTTCGATGGCAGCTCTCTTGTTGGTTCATAACACCCTATGAGACAGCTGTGGAAAGAGAGAACAACTGGTGATTCAAATTCCAGACAACCTGTGGAGGAACTTGTTTTGAGACCTCAAAATGAGAAAATCCTGTTCTTCTAAATCTGTCTCAAATGTGGTTCACAATGGCCAAAATTCATTAAACCCTTCTTTTTCAAACCTGAACTCCACGTTCTAGGTTAAATCTAATGCAGACCTGAATATGATTCCTCAACCTTCCTGAACATTACACTGAAAAAGCACTTACATTTATATTGCACTTCATCAAAAGGAAGCAAAGCACTTCAGAAAGCATGTAACTGCTCCACTGAGGGTGATGCAGCCAAGCCTGGAGAGATTTTTTTTTTCTTTGCATTCTAATTATAGATGCTTTTATTTACTAAAGTTACAGATAGGGGTTGTCTATTACAAGCCTCTGAGATCTCATTTTGCTAAAATGAAAACATATTTCAAATGCTTTGGAGAACTATTAAGATTATTGAATGTCTAGCATACTGCTTCAAATCTCTGAGTGGTTCACTAGACCCCTAGGGAACAGCCAAGCAGCATACAATTATCACAGTAATTAAAAAGGTGCAATGACTCTTCTCTTAAAGACTCCTGTTTTATTAATTCTATGGTATGCTTTGGAGACTGGCATTATTTTACTCCTACCCAGCTTAATTATACCATCATTAGTTTATCTGCACCTCTTTTTAGGCCCTTGGGCCAGTTATTAGCATGTCACTTGCTAACAGTTAACCAATAACCACTACACCTTCAAAGCAGGATCATCTGCTATAAAAAAGCCAATTTGTAGAGACAGATTTTACACTATAATTCAATTTAAATTTTTCAGCCATCACTTTCTGCTTTTAATTTAAGGGGGGTACTGTTTAGCTTAATGAAAACACAAATACTGCTGATATATTACAAGACATTAAGTATTTTGAGTATACCATGGTTTAAGAGACTGAATACGTGTCTCAGTATGCAACGGTATGTAGCACTGCAAACACCAGAAAGCATATGATATTCTTAAATATAACTAAAATTCTGGATTTCTTCCTCTACTGGGTCTGGCTGGGATGGAGTTAAAGATTCCCTTCACAGCAAACTGTATGGTGCTGTGTTTTGGATTTGTGACTAAAACAAAGCTGATAACACACCAGCACTTTGAATGTTGCTGAGGAAGTGCATGCACAGCCTCAAGGCTTTCTCTTTTTCTCACTCCACCCCCCCAGCAGGTAGACTGGAGATGGACAAGAGGCTGGGAGGGGACACAGGAGGGACAGCTGAGCACACCTGACCAAAGGAATATTCCATACCATATGATGCCAGCAATCAAAGCTCAAGAAAAGGAGAAGGAACGCGGAATGTTCACTATTATGGTGTTTGTCTTCTCAAGTAACTACTACACACACCGGTGCCCAGCTCCCTAGCCAGTGGCTAACATCTGCCTGACTGTGGGAAACAGTGAATAAATTTCTCATTTTGCTCTGCTTGTGAGTGCGGCTTTTGCTTCACCTGTTAAACTGTCTTCACCTCAGACCATGAGTCTTCTTGCCTCTCTTCTGTTTTCTCCCTGTCCCACGGCAGAGGTGACTGAGTTGCTGTGTGGGCACTCGGCTGCTGACAGGCAGCAACACGCTGACCCTTCCGTACAGACGGGCTCACTGACACAGCACCCACTGTCACATTATCTCACCATGTAAGAAGATGGTCAAACTATGAGAAAAACTGTCTTAATTTTAAAATAACTCAAGTATTTCTGTATTAAATACACACTTAGCTTGTCTAGACTGGTAATTTTACATTATTATGAGGCACAGTGACCCAGAAATCCTCCTGAAGGGAACTCTAATTGATTTTTATGCCTGACTTTTGACTAAGCTGAAATTATCTTAGTTTAGTAAAGAAAATCTTATAAATACTAAATACTTAACTATTATTATAACTTAACTGTACTGTTTTTTGCAATTTTTCCATTATCTACTTATTTCCAGCAATTAGAGGAATAAAAAAAAAAAAAAAAAAAAAGAATATCAAAGAGTTAGTTCTTGTATAAGCTAGCATCTTCAAAACATAATATTGGGATTCTGATAGCAACTATATTGCATTCTATGTCTAACATCACACCAATCAGCTCAACTGAAATGCCATTTAGCCACTAACAGGCAGTCAGGTGACTTTACAAATCTTCATTTTCATATGCAATGGAAATACTTCATTATTTCTGTTGAAGTATATATTTTTCCTGTTAAGAAGACAAATAACACCAAGATGTTCTTTAAAAGATAAGGATCAACAAAATAATACCATTTGCTTAGACCCATTTCCGCTAGGTACACTTCTGCCTATCTTCTACCAACTTCACTGCAGCAGAAAGAAGATTCAAAATATTGGGTGAAAATACTAACGGCAAAAAAAAAAAATAATCCAGGTCACAGTATACTCTATTATTTTCTGAGCAGCTGAATCCCAAATTAATATCACTGCCACTGTTCCTGAAAATTACTGTACAATTGCTTTTGTATAACAGGTCTGCTTTGTATCTTTTCACAGTCAGAGGTCAGCACTAGTAATTATAACTTCCAAAACAGGAGCCAGGACTGCTACACAGCACTGCAAATCACACTGTCTAATTTAATGAAAAGACATGCTATCAGTCACTCAAGAAAGCAGTCCTTTGCTAAACCTCATCTGCTAATTGAGCCTTAGCAGTGCATACTTCTGCTGATACACACAAGACCTACTTCCACATTATCTACAACTTCGATGTAACTGACACTGAAAAAAAGGAAAATTAAAAAAAAAAAAAACAAAAAAAAAAAACCTCAAACATACACTGCCAAGAGAGGCGTGTAATGATATGGACAGAGTTTATTGCATACCTGCTAGTAAAAACAGATTCTTTATACAGCACTCTACACTGACCGCTTTAAGACACACACAGGTACGATTTCATCTATAGTCCACAGTGGCTCTGGAGGTTGGTTTCAAGGTCAGCATAGCTGGGCAAATGCTAACAGTTTATACTCAAAAGCATTCAGTCTTTATTCCTGCAGCCTGATGGTTTAAGGTAGACAGTAAAAACTGCTAGTGCAATAACTTACTTTTTCAACCCTATCGCTTTTCCAATCACTTTTAAGTACTCACCAGCACATTTTGTTCTTGTTTTGAGAGCTGGGCCAGGGGATCCCGTTCCTCCTTCACCTGGTCTTGTAAGTAACACGCTGATTTCATATTCTGTGTCAGGATCCAGGTGCCCGATTTTATAGCTTGTGGAGTCCACAGGTTGTATGTCATACCAGCTTCCACTTGAAGTTCGATACTCAACTTCCCTTTGAATGATGGGCCCATCCCCGTTGATGGAATTGGCATTCAACTGTATCCACAGGTAGGTTGCACCGACTGAGGACAGCTGAGGTGGAGCAATGGGAACTGGTGGCTCTGCAGCACAAGTTACAAAAAGGAGCAATGATTATACTGGCATGTTTTCTGCTTCTAAAACATTCAAATAAGCAATGGGCCTTGTGCTATATTAGAGCTGAAAACTGCATGAAAATATGGATGTGAAGAATTCATCACTATAGATTAATTTATTTCCAATAAACTGCAATATGCAAACTTTTGCTTATGCACTTGAAGACTTGAACACAAAGCTTTTGTTTTGTACCATGTAACTTCAAACTGCAAGCAACTGAAATTCTATTCACTAGACATTACCTGGCAAATTTTAACTTCCAATTTAAAAAGACAGATGATCAAAATACAGTTTGTACTGGATGTAAATAGAATTTCTACTCAAAACTAACATTTTTAAGATAAAATTGATATTGAGGTCTGTTCTTAGACACAGTCAGAACAGTGATTTCTGCATTAAAAGACAATGAATTTTTTATTCATTATATCTCTGGGACCGTACTACTCAGTCTTCAGATTTTCACACTTCTATGTATGTAGAATAAATATAGTATTTCTTCAAGTCCTATATCCTGATAAAACAGAAAAAGCTTCTAAATGAGAGCTCAGGGAATTCTTGAGTCTTTACTATACCTCTGACTCTATTTCATGTATTGGCTTACTTTCACTAACTACCACACAGAAGCAGTACTTCATCTCACAGAGCAAGTATGCGTGTGATCTCCTGATAGTTTGCATTCTAAAGATTTTTAAACTGAGCAAAAATTTTAAACCACTTCTATTTATTACATGACAAACATCTCATTTTAAATTAGACTGAAGAAAAAAATAATTGCAGACATCACCTCTTTTTAAAGGCAAATAATAAATTCCTTTTTTTCCTATTGATTAACCAGGAAATTACTCTGCTGTTTCATGCATCACATCTGCATAAAATTCACCTTCCCATTGGTTAAATATATTCATGTAGAATGAAACCAGGCCACTGTATTAAGGCACTGTTTGATCCAGTATTCTTAACATATCTATCAGCAAACACTGCCACCTTCTTAAGGCTACAGAGAATACCTAATGAACGTAAAACATCTGTCTCCCCTAAGCTGTAAGTTCAGATTTATCCTTTTTTGTTAATCATTTCCCAAAGTGCTGAGACACAGGTAGTCAAACAGAAAAGAAGTTGAATTCATATATTTCATCACTTTCTCAGTGACTTCAAAGACATTAAAGCAAAGAACATAAGTATTAATATTTCCTGAGAAATAGTAGAACTGCTATTTTAACAAACATTTAATTATCCTGTGTTATTCTACCTTTTTCATTTAGAGAAATAGTACCCAACTCACAGAGCACTAGGTATGATGATGAGCTATGCCTCAGGTAGACGGTGTTTCTAATTAGCACCATACACTTTTACGTAAGCTTTAATCTGTGCAACCTGTTAGTAATTGCTGAAATATGACATCAGAAGACAAAAACCAGGCATCAGCCTTATATTTTTTCTTCTTAACAAAACTAATTGATTACTATCATGAAGAACATGACGCAGTGAACAACAGTTCAGAATGCCTCCAAAGATATCTACTTATTATTACTGATTGCAGGAGATATAAAAAGAGCTTAATATATTGTGGTAGATTCCAGTACACAAAAAAAGAATATTGTTTACATTTTGAAATCACTAGGGAAAACACTGTTATATCTCAGTGGCAATATATGGCAAACTGATGTCATCCTTCGGTTAGACGTATACTGCAGTTTTATTGAAATTATTGTTTCTGAAGTATATAAACTACGGCTTCATACAGCAATAGCATGTCTGGAAACAGTTCTGACTTGACTCAAAATGATTTAGCATCAATTTAAGTCATTAGGCTGTTTTGTGAACCAAGACATGAAATGGAACTTTTATAGAGCATCCTAAGGCATTTACTTAGCCATGCTGAAAGAACAGTTAATTACTTTGAAGTTTCAAATGCTACTAAATGCTGTTGAAGTGCCATTCAAAATGCAAACTCAGGAGTTAGGTCACCAAGGTTAGTGGTTACACCAATTCATTCCAAGTATTACAAGTACTTGAAACAGACAGTATTTTATTGTCTTTTTATCCCTCGGGGCATATTTTCATTCCTTTGTGACCAAAGTGCAAAAGGTTAATGTAAGCTGCATGATTCGAGCAAAGCCTGCATATACTGCAGTTTAATAGTAGTAATGTAGTTTAATACTATTAGTAGTCTTCTTACCAGAGTTCGAGTTTACATAAAAAGAATCTTTCATTACAAATACAATGCTCATTATTAAGTGATTGGTTAAAAACACGAGATCCAGAGTTAAGCAGACACTTTAATACAAACGGTGTACTACCAAATATAATGAACTGATTTCATGGCTAAAGCATGAAAGTTGTTCTTCTTACTTATTCATTTTTTCCTCCTTTAGGCAGAACGATTTAGTTTTTTTAGGATACTGAGGACTTTGAGTCACTTAATCAGGTAAGTACCAGACAGCAGCACCATTTCTTCACTAAAAGCAGTTTTACTGGTGGCCACTGGGGTAGTCTCAAATAAATCCCATGCAAAGTGTTTTCTGATTAATATCTTTATGAAAATGGTACAATAGACCTGTGATTTTACAGCTGTGTATATTCAAGGAAGGAACTTCAACTGATTGCAGAAACAAGTTTATGGTTTAGCTTAAAGGAGTTCTTCCTTGTAAATCTGTCTTGAAACAGAAGCAAACAAAGCTGTTCAGTACTGTGAAATCCTCTAAAGATAGGCTTTTAAAATAGAATATTAATTCAAACGAAGAAGGTAAGTTTATCCATTATTTCAAATTTAAAGCTTTTGAGACTTTGGACAGACAGGTGACCTCTTTTTTATTTCTGTGACAAATGGCAACGGGTATCATCTCTTATGGAAAGAAAACAGTCACCACCTTACAAAGTCAGCGGTTACTGCAAAAGACAGAAAGCTGTAGGCAGATGCTCTAATGTTACCCTACATAAATGGATCATTTACAGTAAATATGAGAAAAAGACAAAGCCTTTTTAAGAGCAGCTCTCCTCTTATACAGAGGATAAAACCAAATTTAGCCATACATGCATATAAACTATTTATCCTTATGTGTTTCTACATTAATTGGAAACGAAACAGCGACTGCTTTATTTAGACTTCTTTGTACTTTAAATTATACAGATTTTCCAAATATTTTCTACAAGATCCTAAAATCCGTATGTTGTGGAGACCTTTTACAACTTTAATAGGGAGGGGAAAGGCAGCACACAGATATGCCAATGGAGATAATACAAATCTCTGAGATTTAAATGAGTTGTATCATAGAACACAAAAAGGGTCATTTCTTCTCTGTGGCTCAAACAGCTAACTTGAAAAATGAAAAAATCTACTTCAATAGTAACAATAACATTTTTTTAATTTTTCTTTTGAGGTAAGAGTTGGAGAATGGAACCAGGATACATTTGCAGCAGAACAGGGAAGCAACACTTATCCTGCAAGCTATTTTTTTTTTTAAATTAAATAGTAACTGCTAGAAAGATAATGCCACGATATTCCCATGATACTGTTCAGCACATCATGAGCAGGTGGAGTGATAAAAATAAGGTATCAATCATCTCTGATGCTATGTCTACATTAATAATGTCATAACTATTATAAAACTAATCAAACAATTGTAATTTTATAGTTTTGAAATCAACTAAACATTTTAAAGAATTTTTTTCTTCCATTTTCCTCTCCATTTCTTTTTTTTTAGTACCTATGTATTATTATTGTCCTTTTTTAAGCACGCAAATGATCCCATCCCTTTGGAAACACTGGAGAGCAGTGCCATTTTGCAGCATTTAATTGTAGCTAAAGGGCAACAAATACCCCCACTGATGACAAAAGACACAGCAATGATTTTGGAACACCACAGCTCTTCATGCAGTATTTTTTTCAAAAATATCTTTAAATAATTTCTACCAAAGCACTTAATTACTTAAGTAAACGATCACTCTAAACAGTGTGATGCATAACGCATGAGCTGATTTCAGAGTATTCCTTTGCTCCCTTGTGCAGACAGTTCCCTTTTCCACCAGCCTCAGCCCCCGTCCTCGTTCCTTACATACATGCATATGTATGTAAGCACATACATATTTTTGCACATGCATGTAATGTACACAAATTTGAGACTTTAACTTGAAGAAGTCTCCATTGTACATAACAGAATGGCAGTTTTGGTGGGGGTATTTTTAGTAGCTTGTAAAAAATGCCCAGATTTTTACAGGAACAGAAAAACAGAAATATTCTTGACACAACTATTATCCTCCAAAAAAAAGTTCCTGATTCAAAGCTTGGAGTCTTCAGCAGTTTCCTATGGAAAGTTTGCTAAGATGGTTGAACTACATCAACTGTTTTGGTTGGAGGTTTTCTCAAAACCTTCCGGCTGAGGCACACACTCACACTGGAAAATATCAGCCTGAAGTCAGTTTGCCAAAATATAAGCATCTGAAAGCAGGACCTAATGACAGGAGTTGTCAGGCAACCATAAAAGTAAGTCCTAATGCCAACACTCCTTGTAAAAAGGAGTACAGACAGATTGATGGATCCAGCATGAAAGGCTGTTTGGCAGAGAGAGAAAACAGACATTAAGCACCTGTGGATACTTAATGTATGAGAACAACTGATACAACAGATAAGCAATCTTCAATATTTTCTCACTGTGTCTTGATCTCAAAACGATTTTGCCCTCCAGAATAAATTCTTTTCTCTAGAGGTCCAGAAAAGGTTTGGTTCTGTTCCTCGTGTTAAATCTTCCACTTGGAAAGATGCCAGCATTTAAGCTGCCAGCATTGCAGATGGTTACCTTACCATGGCCTCACTTAAAAACCTAACAAAACTCTTTTTAACCAATTTGACACCTAGGTTTACCTTGTTTGAACTCAATAAGCAGTCTGAACTCTGTAATAATCTGCTGTCTGCTCAGACAGGCTCATTCTGTTCTCCTAAAACTAATCTGTGTTGGATCTGCCCACTATTAGAAAAATGCAATCTAGAGACCATATGTAGAAGTCTAATTTACTTCACCAAATAGATTTAATCAATTCCACCCTACTATTTTCCTTTTGCTCAATGTTTGATTACTTTTATGTCACCTATTATATACGAACTGCTGTTTTTTTACAATAAGTGGGTGATGTGACAAGGCCAATTTACGTCTCCGATTAGATAAAGTGACATTTCAATCCAATTCTCTGACAAACTTAGATGAGGATACTGAGTAGTTTGAGCACACCCAACGACAAGGCACTTGTCTTTTCAGCCCTTCCTATCAGAACAAACACTCTGGTAAATTGAAAACCTCCCCTTCAGGATTTATTTATATAGAGAAATCAATACTTTATTTCACCATCTTCTAAAAGGCATATAACACCAACAAGTTTTCAAAAATAATAATTCCTTTTTTCCCTTCTTGTTTAAGACCAGAATAATTGTTCACTGACAGGCTTTTTGCTCATTATCTAGATAATATTTATGTTTACAGTTCTTTAATAAGATAACATGGGATTAACTGACAGGTCTTTAACTCCTTTTTATTTCTCTATACAGATTAAGCCTTGCTATAACTATACCTGCTCAGGTAAAAAAAAAAAAAAAGGAACACTTGGCATGTTCTTATGTATCTCTAATGTTCAGGATTTGATTCCTATTCTTATGTGATTTCAGGTTTGCAGCAATACTAGCGGCCTTTCTGAAAGTTCTGGTACCTGGTCTCCGGTGCCACACAACATCACACCACAGCAGTACTGCAAACGCTAAAGCTGTTTATGTAAGAAAGTAACTGTAAGCTACTTAGAGTAAGCTCCCGTTTGGTGAAACTACACCTACAATGAAGTAGACTGAACGTTGTATAGAGTTGTAACCCACTGTACTGTGCAAAAGCTACATAAAAGCAGAGATATTTTGAAAAGATCCCAACTCTAATGCAGGATTTACTTATTTCCAACTTGAGTTACAAGTTCAGAAGCCAGAATGAAACAAAAAACAATAAATGTGAAGAACTGATTCTCTTTAACTTAGAAACGCTAGGTTTGGCTCTCCTGTCATCATAGCAATGTAATTCCAGGGAAGTTCCTCTTAAAACAGGTTAGTTACACCAGCATAAATAAGAAGAGAATTAGATTCATTGTTTCCAACAAAGAGTGGGGAGTAATTACACCACAGTTTCTACACATACTATTATTAAGCCATCAGTAATTCCCAAGTATAGTAAGCACTACATGCAGTAAGGGTAAACGTACATTTTTTCATGATTTATCGAATGTAATGGATTAAAAGAAGATATAGCTGCACTGAAATCAATCCATTATCTTTGAATTCTGCTAACTAACATTGCAGAAAAGCTGCTGAAAAAATTAGGAAATACAATTTCTTAATTATACACCATCAATAATAACAAAGCATACTTACTAATGAGTCCCTAATGCTGCTATTACAGTATAGTCATCTAAGGTTTTATAGCACAACATTTAAAATGGGTCTTTTTAGGTCAGAAGGAATGGTCTGCAGGTGGTCTCATAAAAGCTCCAATACAGGCAATGGGGATTACCATAATTACTTTGCTACTCTACAAGTAGCTAATGGGATTACACCCGAAGGCCAGCCACTTGTTCACAGCGCCCAGTGCAAATTTTCAGAAAGAATCTGGGTAAGCACAAATGCTTTAATGATATGCCTCATAATTTCATTTACTGCACCACAAAAGCAGCACGAATAAATTAAAACACTCTAACTCGAAGACATTTTTTAAAAAAATCTAACTCCTCTGGCTTTCTGTACCTCCAGCCACTGCTTGCAGTCAGTCTTCCATCTGTCTCTTTCAGGCAGTCTCCCTTCCTCCTCGTTCCCACTGATGTTGGGTCTAAAAAATGCTTCATCATTCCTGTTGGGATTCATACTCCACCCTTTTTTGCCCTCTTTGCTGACTCCTATACATTTCCACTTTTGGTCACTCCTTTTATTTCCATTTCATGCTATTTTTGCTTGGGCTGAAATAGCCTCATTTTTTCCACCACACTTTATAATTATATTCTCATCTCACCTTCTCTGTTTGTTTCTTTCTTCATCTGTCTATTCAAATACGCTGTTTCCCTGAAAATAAGACCTACTCCAAAAATAAGCCCTAGCATGACCTCTCAGGATTTTTGAGGATGCTTGAAATACAGGTCCTCCTCCAAAAATAAGCCCTAGTTAAAGTTCATTTAAAAAGTCAGTTTAAAAAGTGACTAGGCAGCTATACATGTAAAAAAAAGTGGTAAGTTTTGGAACAAAAATTAATATAAGACCCTGTCTTACTTTCAGGGAAACAGGGTAGCTCATCTAAGTTTTCACACTACGATTTGTTTTGTCATGTTATCTTCACACACTGGTGATTCGCAGTCTCTTCCTCGTCTTGTCCTGCTTCCCTCCACTTTCTCTGAACCACATCCACTAAAACTATGTTCTTACTTTTAGAAAATGGTTCCTTCTTCTTTATGGCTCTCTTGCATCTTCTACTGGGAATCTATTATTTCTCAGTCTAACCCATAGCCAAACTTTCCTCCTATCTAATCAAGCCCGGCTCATCTCACATACACTGTGCTACCCATATCAACTCTCCATTATTTCGCTCCTCATTTTCTTCTTAAATATCCCCCTCAATTTTTATTCGATTCGTAAAGCTCATCCTTATCTACAGCCTGTTAACCTTCCTATAGGTCTTCTTAATGTAAACTCAACTGTTCTTCACACTTTGTTTCATGGGGTGTTTTTTCCCCTCAACATTTTTCCTTTGCTTTTTTAATGTCTTGACCTGATTCTTTATTTATGTCACTGTGCCTCCTGTCCTTCAAACCCCTCCTTTATTGCTTGCTTCTGATAGACATGCTTTCCATACTGATTTCAGAAACAAGATCCATGCTACATTTTCAGATGTAACAGTTATCTCACACTTTGATTATTGCCCTACACATAAGTTGCCTTTAGGAAAAGGGTCACATCTTTAAAAAGTCCTGCCAAATCCCATATAGGTTTATAAAGATATAAATAACTTAAAATAGTCAGGAGAAAGAAAACAGAAAATCCCAGATCAACTAATAACAAAAGTCCCTTATCTAGTCTGCTGTCTGCAACCAGAACTGTACAAGTTCTTACACTGCAATAGGTACTGATTTTTCCATTAGATGACTAAGTCATAAGAAATGTTAATTTGTATCTTAACCCACAAGACAAAACCTAGAACAGAATTTGGAAAGCAGAGTGGTAAGAAGATATTACACAAAAAATAATTTCTTGTTCCTAATTCTATTAGAAATGCTATAATGATATCATCCATGATAATCCGAATGCTACCCACAAAAGAAAAAAGTTCTATCCAACGAGGGATACTGTTTCTAAAATTAGAGGATGCATAATAGATGCAAGTGTATCCTTCCTAATTCCCAGAGGAAATTTCCTCACCTGTGGTGGTTTTAAATTTAGGGCACTTGTGCACTCCTTGCCAACTTGCATCAAATTGTTTTTAGAAAGAGAAAAAGAGCCCCTAGTTCTTCATCTCACTTCGTATTTGTCAGACACAGAACAGACCAGAATGGGAAGACATGTAACAATAATGTGGCTCCACAGCTTGGGTGCTACAGAATCTGGTCATATTGTATTCCTCTAAAATACTACTATAACTGTAAAAAGCAATCAAAATGCAATTTAAATAACATGACTGTTTAAAAATTGTTTTAGTTTTCTGTTACAAGGATGGACATACCTATCTGCATTCTATTTACATTTAAGAGTTTCCTCCTGTTTTTTAAAAATATCCCTCCATATGCTGAAATATGTGTATTTTATGTGTCAAATTTAATGTAAATCCTTCATATTTTGCAGTAAACATATTTTTAGAATGCAATCTCCATAAAGGAGGTAAACAGCCAGTATTATGTTCACATCTTTTAAAAAAGATCTTGTAAATATACTCTTAAAGACATATAGTTCTAGACAGTGCATTTTGGGGAATTATTTACAACATCGATCAACAAGCAACTAGTTAATTAGTCCTGGCTTCTTCTGTCATTCTCTTGTTACAGTTGGAGAGGCTCTTAAGATTTACATAAAGAGAGTCTATTCATTGAATCTCTTATCGACTTTAACAGGCTCTGGGTGACATTCTCACTGCATTAGAAATTGCAGGTCCTCATTCCATACACTGAGCATACAAACACTGATTTTTTAAATTGTGAAATACCTTTGACTATCAGTTCTGCATAGTTTGATACACCAACTCCTCCTTCTGTCCGAATCATGCAGCGATAGTTGCCAGCGTCCCGCTTCGTGGCATTTACCACGCTAAAAAGGGCTACAAATCGGCGAAAGTTGAACACTTTTATGTCCTTCAAAGGTGCATCTCTTACATAAATACCCTAGGCAAAGAAACAAAAACAAAGAATATTATTAGTCATATTTAGTATTTAAAAAATATACTGAAAACCGATTTTATTTCTCTCAGGTTCCCCAAGAGGACATGTAAAATAAAAGCAGAAGTCTGGACGTCACTTTTGCAGATGTTTACGCTGTGTGAGGCTTTACTGCCTTCCCATGCGAGTTAAACCATTCATCATCAGTGGGTGACCATTCATCTGGAACAGCTGCTTTCAACTCTTTATAGATTAACTAATAGAAAGATTTAAGAGCAATGTAACATTTACTTGCTTGGCTTGCTTTACACAAATATTTAAAGTTACTTCGTTTAAAGAAACATGAAACCCAGCATAGCCAGTCTCCTCTTTCTCTTCCCCTGTGCATCTGCTATGTGGCACATACACCTTGCACAGCTTGCAGGGAAGTGTCAGTGGACGGTTCTGATACAGCAGCACCTATACACAGGGTTATCAGCGCCTCAGATGGAAGAGACCAGGCACAGATTCACCAGGCGATGACCAACAAAGCCAAAGTTGTCTCCATCTCTCACTTCCTCAGCATGATACCAGGAACTGGGCTGTTTCTACCTCAGTGCAGTGTCTTGCCCTCAATTCAACATCTTGCACGCATGGCACGAGAAAACGAGCTTTGTAACAGCTGAGGAGCACAAGGCCCAGCATGAGCTTCATGTTCTGGCCTCCTCCTTCATGTGATCCAGTGCATGCCTGGAGGAGGGGAAAAGGGAAGGTACCAGACAGAAAAGGACAATGATGACATCAATGTCCTCTGACACAAAGATGAGGGCAGTGAGACCTGGCTCTCAGATCCTTATCAGAACTCGAAATAGGATACATGCACTATGAACACGCAAAGCCCTCAGAAAATACAAAATCATCAAATTACCAGAGCTGGCTGTAAAAAAAAAAATATACAAAATCTAGTGACATTTACTCAAAACACACAAACAAGAAAGAGGCACTTCTCACAGAAACACACGCATTTCAACAAACCAAGGGCTATGGCCATTATGGAAACATCAAGGGAAACTGGAGAATCCCAAGCAGCATCTCCCAAAAGACACTCTCTCCAGGAAGGCGTATGCACAGTCCGATGCTATTTAATGATACCGGTTATTTTTACTACGTTTTTGTGACTTCAGAAGCTTGTAGCAGGTCAAGGGTCCTGCATACCGAGCTTCTATAAACCATCAACACAGCTGGAGATGTCTGTTTTTCTGCCCTGGAGTTTGTAGTTTGTCCAGCAGAATTTAAGACCTATATAGGAAATACTGACCTCAGTTTGTTATGGTCTTTACTTGCCACTATATTTAAAGTACCCTTAAAATACCACTTATAACCAGAGAGTTTCAAATACCAGCTACATAAAATTAAACTCATAAATAAATCACAAAAACAAGTCAATCGTGCCATTAATGCCAAAGAAGCAGCATAATTAACAGTAAGGTAATTTCCTCTTCAAAAATAAATGTGGGTGATGCACAGCTTATCTAAAAGAAAAAAAAAAAAAAGCTTGTAATATGCTCAAAGAAGAATGTACGATCACGCCTTAAAAATTACTCAGTCTTAAATTGTTGCTTGAGAATTACTCCAGATAATTGCCAGCTCCTTAAAATTCCTGGAATTCTGAGCTGCTGATAAACTGGATTCTCTGACGCGGTGGCAGTCACCAAAAAAAACAAACCAAAACAAACCTAAAAACCAACAAACCAAACCAAACCAAAAGTTTTGAAAGAAATATTTCAAACTACTGTTTCAAAACCACTATTTTTACTTGTTTCGCCACTTTAATATCCTTCTAATGAGAATGGTTGCAGATAGTGGAAGCAAGCAGAGTGTGTTACTTATGATTTTGGAGAAAAAATATTTCTTAAAAGCAACATTATTTTTTGCCTAAGACAATAACTGATCAATCCTAATTATCAGAGCTGCTAACCAGTCACAAACCACATGGAATTAAAGGGTGTTTCTGCAGCTTTCAGACTCTTAACGACCCTGTTCATAGCCAAGTCATGTCCTTACATTACACTGACCCATGTTAGTTTTTCCTTTTTTCTAGTCTCAATATCAAGAAGCTTTACACAGGCCATTTTATATTGCCAAGAAATAGGGTAAGTTCTTCTCTAGGGAACAACATACTGCCACACACTAATTCTAGTCTCTAAACTAGCTCATCTCATTCAGAGTGTGAATAAGCCCCTCTGCACTCAGCCTGCACAGCACACCCACCCTTCCACACAGGGCACCTGCATCCAGAATTTACTGAGACTCATGTGAGTTATGACACAACTGAAGAACTGTGTAAATATTTTAGGAATTATTTCTTGTTCCCACCCAAAACAGAAGCCTGTTTAAAGCAGAAAAAGGTAAAGGGATTTCAAATGTCTCAAGTTCTGTTCTACACCAGGAAATCTTAATTTGATCAAATAATTGACTATACGGCCGTGCAACACATGCTATCCATTCACTTGTCAATAATTTTGACTGAAAAGGAGAGAACCCAATGCACATTTTAGAGGCACACATCATTTTGCTGAAATGAACAAGCTCCATGAGCCTTAAACGTAACTCAGCTTGGCTCTACAGAGGATTTATGCCTTTTTGCCTCCCACCAAAATCCAGATGTGAAACAGGTTATTAATGGTGGCTTCAAAATTCATAAAGGAGCTTCATAATAAAAAGTCTTTTTTATTATTATAACACACTTGTAAAGTATATGTGAGATTATTATTAATAACGATTATCTTGCCTGACATGTCTGAAGGGCTACAAAGTTGGTGAAGGGTTTGGAGAGGAAGCCGTATGAGGAGCTGCTAAAGTCACTTGGTTTGTTCAGCTTGGAGAAGAGGAGACTGAGGGGAAACCTCATCACGGTCTACAGCTTCCTCACAAGGGGAGGAGGGGCAGGCACGAATCTCTTCTCTTTATCAACCAATGTCAGAAAAGGGAATGTCATGAAGATGTGCCAGGGGAGGTTCAGGTTGGACATTAGGAAAGGGTTCTTCCCCCAGAGGGTGGTGGAGCACTGGAACAGGCTCCCCAGGGAGGTGTCAAGGTCCCAAGCCTGACAGTGTTCAAGAAGAGACCGGACAATGCTCTCAGACACATGGTGGGAACTGTGGGGTTGTCATATGAAGGGACAGGAGAAGGACTCGATGATCCCTGTGTGTCCCTTGCAACTCAGGACATTCTATGATTCTATGAAACATTACAAACTTACAGAGGCAAAGCATAGACTGTTTAATTACATGTTAGAGCTCAAATGGTCCCTCAGAAATCACTGGCATGACATTTTTCTACTATAATTCAAAGGAGAAAAACCCCACAGATTTATTTCTCTAGTCTCTTCGGGAAAAATATTTTCAAGGAAAAAATAGAACAGACAAAGACCAAGAAACGTAATTGCTTTACTTTCCACAAGAAAAAACACAGCTCAAGAAAGTAAATCTTCCCTCTCTTCTGGGACAATCACAAATGAGTAAGAGAGATGCCTAATTGATTTAAGCCTGAGTACAACGGAGTGGTAATGAAGGTAATGAATTCAGGTACAAGAAAAGTTCCATCCAGAGGCACTGGAAAAGAGAGTTTAAAAAAAAAAAATGCTGTACAGTAAAAAAGCAAACAAACTAACAAAACCATCAACCAACCAAGCAAATAATAAAGACACACCTACAACTGCTCCCAAACGCTTCTTTCAGCAACAGACAAAAGGCAGAAGACTATCTTTAGTCTGAAACAATGTTCTTTATAATTTGTCCTCTTTGAGCTGTGATAAAAAAGTGTCTTCAGGAAGCTACACAGGTATGGGTTAGTTAACTATCAAAATTTGGAGGAGAACGTCAATAATATTTCCTTTGCCATATTAACAGGCCCTTTAAGCACATGGCATGATAAATTATGAGCTCCTAGTGCCAACTGTCAACAGCTATTTCATTGAGAATGGCTAGATGTAACTTACATATATTATATGAATATTCATTTATTGAACGTATCTGAACATCCCACTACATTTTTTTAAAAGAATACTTTTTAGCAGCATTCACAAAAATAAGTTTTTAATAGTCACTAATGCAACATTCTGAAGTTCCATAATAAAACAGGTTACTTATGATCTATTGCTTTACTAATTATAGTCATTAAAATCTTAATCTCAGTTATTTTAAGACAGATTTTGAAATTTACTGATAGGTCTTGCAGATTTAGTGGAAGCCTGAGGCTTCAAAAATATATCATATCTTATTGAAAACTAAATGGGGGGAAAAAAAGTCTGTAATTTACTAATCTCATCCCAGAAAACAGTATAAAATTCATTATTTATTATAGAATGAAACATGGCAGTACTCTATATTAAAACCCATTAAAACACATTGTTGGAGCAACTTCGTAGTGTCCTTCTGGTTTATGGGTGTGTGTTTGGTTGTTTTGAATACAATTCAGAGATAAATACAGTTCATTTTTTTTTGCTTTAGCTCCGCTTTGCCATGTGAAAGACTGAGGGTCTGTTACAGATTGAGCCTGTAGCTCTTTCCTGCCTCTGGGACTCGGAGAACTACATGAACAGGACACTTCATTCTTTGGAAAGAGGAAACTGCCCATAATGATTTAATTCTAGACCTGTCTGGATCGCAAAGGCCACATCCCCAGGGCAGAGATATCTAACCTTCTTAGTGCAGAAGAATTTGGACCACAAAACAAAGATTGTGAGATGTTGAGACCCCAGAATGAAAATAACAGATTCCACTGGCTGCTGAGCAACTTGTACATTTTCAAATGCTCAGAGAAAGCTTTTATTATAAATATATATATATATACACATATTCAAAAATGCTTTTAAAGCCACCTAATGAAAATATATAACTGGTAAGTCACTTGTAAGAATAATTTTTCTATTAAACAACATGTTACTTAATATATAGGGATATTAAAAAAAAATCTTAATTTAATCTCAGGTTATATACAGCTTGAAAATCCATATTCCTAGTACCGGCATACTAAATGCATACAGAGACAGCTTAAAGCACTTTAAAATGAACATTATTTTTCCATTTTAGGCAAGCTAGAATGAAAAGAAATAGGTTGATGGTTATTTAAATCAGACTTGCAGTCTCGTTTAGGCAATGAACTAGCGCTAAGTCTTCTAAATGAACAGCAATTTAGCAGCAGCAAGATATGTATTAAACCTTTCAGAAATACTTTTAACAAAAAAGCAGCAGTAATTCAAAGGGATTGAAGTTCTGGGACGTCATTAGCAGCACTACCACTGCATTAATCACTCTTAAGGTATATTTCAACAATTTTGCCAGAAGACACTTAAAAGGAAACATTGGTCAGTCACCCTCTGTCCACACAGGCAGATTAAGTGGCTTTTCACACATTTAATAAAAGAAAGGATTTGCATTCTCCCACTTTCAAATATGCACAGTTATAAAACTGTGATTAGAGTCATACTAGTGGGATTTCAAATAATATCAGTAGTGCCAGTAGTAATTTTGTTTAAAATATGTATAAAATCTAAAGCAAATAGTAATTAATACCTCAACAAAATTGCTTCACAGAGTTCATATCATTCTAATAATTAAGACAGTTGGCTTTTCCTCTGAATTTCTAGAATTGCTTTCATAACCAAGACAACTGTTTGTCAATCTAGATTAGAACCACCACAGATCCTGTGATTATCCTGTATTTATTCCATCTGTGTAAGTTAACAAGTGTATTTCATTCAAGCAATGAATCCATGACAGAAAAAGATTATTATTGTCCTATTTGGAATTATTCTGCTATGAGGCAGAATTGCACTCTATGTGTAACTAATGGGCATTCAAGCAAAATGTTATTACTGTACCTTTCAAAAAAGACTCCAGCTTTCAATATTTTAATGTTTGATAACTGAGTCTTTTCTTCAAATCACATAGCTCTCCATAAATCTTTGTTTCTTATGACTAAACCTACACGCTGGCTGGAGCTGTCAGGTAATATTGTAAAATATTAGTAAAGTTACACATCGAGTAGTCACATTATCAAATATTAAGCAACGACATCTATTTGAAGATGGAATTAAACACATAGAAAGCAAACAAAGACATTACTGCATTTTCTGGAGTCGTTAGACTCAGTGTAAATTACCCAAAGCAGTTACTCTGTACTTACATATCGAAATTGTTTTGTATCATTATGACAGGAACAAATCTGTTATTCCTATGTGGGGATTTTAAAAGGGAAAAAAGAAAACAAAAACCAAAAAAGGAACAAACAAAAAAACCCACAAAACTCAAACCCTGCTCAATCTACTATCTATTTTTTCATTTTTACATTAAATTCCAGAGTGAATGAGAAGAGACAGTGCTCACAAAAATCTTCCTTCCATTCATATTTAAAAGCACACAATAGAATACAAAATGGCTTGTAGGGAACTACATCCTCAGAAACATCTGGAGAAAACAGAGCACTATGAAACCTCTCTCTAACCGAGAGTTTTATATTTTAGATAGAAATTATGGCAATGATCCATGTATCTGCTAAGCATTTTGCTAAACCTGTAGCCCTACTTGAAAAGTCATTTAATATATACTGCATCTTACTTTTTTTAAATACGCAACGCTAAGTACTACTTCTCATCATTCTTTTATTTCCATTAAAAAAGTCAAGACTTAGGATGAACACCTTGCTAAATAATGAAGAGAACATACAGAAGATTTTAAATACTCTGGCTTGGAGTTCTGCAGATAGCAGGCTTACAGAGGGGCTGGGAAGGAGCAGGGTGATGAGGCGAAAATGAGAAAGTAAAATCATTAGCATCATTTTCATCTGCACACACAAAGTATAATAATGCAGGTGTTTGTCTGACTTTTCTACCCAAGTACACAACAGGACAGTGTGGTCACATCCCACATTCTCTTCACTGGAAAAGTGTCATCTTGTTGGGAAGAAAAGTGGCACAGGATGAAGAAAACTGAACTTGCAAGTTCTGGGGACAACCCAGAATAGCAGGCAAAACCAAAGTGATGGCGAGACCTACAACGTAGGTAAGGAAGTAGCAGTCAAGAAGGAAGCACACATAGAGGCAGCGGCCTCCTGAAAAGATCCTTTCAAATGGGAGGACTGAAAGGCAAGAACAGACACAGGCCTCTGGTTAAAGAAAGCTATAGTAAACTGCTCAACAGCGACAGTGCAATTTGTGAATGAAGACAACCATAGCAGTAATAACCAGTAATACGTCAGGCACACACTAGTTCCTATAACAGAGAAGCTAACATAGAGGTGTTCAGCTGGAGGTGTTTTAATCTTAATTACTGAGTCAGTCACACAGTTAACAACTCCCATCCTCAACGCACACCTCCTCCTATGCTCTGTTTCCTTCCTATCATCTTCCCTCTGGGCTTAATTTAATTTCATCTTTACTCTGGTTCTCCTTGCCTCAAAACAGCTTCAAAAGCCCTTGGTCTTACAAAAGAAGCCTCCATTCAACTCCAATTTGAACATGATACCTCCCAGCAGTAAGTTTGTACATTTTAACTAGAGAATTCATTGTAAAGGTCACTGTTTCTTTCTCCCGAAGGTGCAAAAACATAGCACAGAAAGCTTATTGAATTTACTTCATCAATTGCCTAATGTGAATGTGTCCCTAAGCAATTCTACTGCTGCTGAGCTGTGTTTCATATCAAGGTAGTCTTTAGGGTCCAGAAACAGGCATTCCTAATGTCCTCTTTAAAAGCAAGCTGAATTTAAGCAGCCCCCCGCGGCACAGGTCAACTGTTGCATTGTCTCAGGTTTGCTAATCACCATGTACTATATTATTTAACACTCCAGAATAACTGGAAGATTAACGCATCAAACTGAAAAGATAACATTACTTGGGTTGCTTCATTTTCCAATTCAGATAAGAATACCAAAAAGCTTAGACTAAGCAGGTAAGCACAGAACAACTTTTCTTATGTGTCACTTCATCAAATGAGAATGTATGTGGGGATGGATAGGGATGGAGGAGGAGAGTCCCTTCTCCACACTGAAGAGTCCCAGCTCTTTCCTTGCATGTCAGATCCTCCAGTCCCTTCATCCTCCTCCAAAGTTTTCCTATCTCTCTTGTACTGGGGAGCCCAGAATTGGAACCAGCACTCCAGATGTGTCACTCTAGTGCTGAGCAGAAGGGGAGGAATCACCTCCCTTTAATTGCTGACAACGCTCCTCCTAATGCAGCCCAGGAAGATATCAGCCTTCATTGCTGCAAGGGCACATGGCCAGCTCATGGTCAACCTGTCCACCACTATCACCAGGTTCTCTGCAAAGCTGCTTTCCAGCCTGTCAAGCCCCAGTGTGTAGTGGCGCATGGGGTTTATTCCTTCCCTGGGGCAGGACTTTGCACTTCCCTTTAATGAATTCCATGGAGTTCCTCTCTGCCCATTTCTCCACCCTGTCAAGGTCCCTTTGAATGGCAGCCTGACCCCTGGTGTGACAGCCACTCCTACCAATTTTGTACAGTCTCTGAACTTGCAGAGGCTGCACTATGGTGTCATCCAGGCAGTAACAAAGAGGCTAAACAGTATTTGTCCCAGTATCGATCCCTAGGGTACACTACTAGTGACTGGTATAATGCATTATTATCTGTTACAATCAGTACACATAGTGAATGCTATACATAATTTCTAACAGATGCAGAAGTTTTTCTATTAGCCAAATATAAACACAGTTTTGTTTTGTTTCATTCTTTCCTTCTTTTTCAGCCTAAGGTAAAGAAATCGGTAAGAATTGTCAGGTGATCCACACCTGGGTTACTTTGTCATTTCTACTCAAAGACCTTAAAGCCTCCCAACAAAACCCAGGCAAATTTGAAGAAGTATTTCACTTCGCACCATGTCTGTAAAAATAAACAGCACAGTTCTGCAAGGTTACCCAAAACATAAGCTGAAGTATATTCCAGGCATCAAACAATTCATACCTAAGGCACATCACAGCTTCTTAGACATCAGGTAACACAAACATGACACACATCACAAGCTTCTTACATTCTGCTGTTCTCAAAACCTTTTCTGTCATATAGTAAGATTACTATGCAACTAATGAAAAGCAACTTAAACAGTTTAATGACTATTAACTGAAAATATACAATATTGACTGCAAGAAAGGTACTAAATGTATACTGGAGCAGAGGCACAGAAATTAACATACCTAAAGCTGGAAACAATATTAAATGTTTCCAGAATTTAAAGAAAAGTAATAGAGAGTAATATTCAGTAATAGAGAGTGTCCCTTCCTACAGGGCACTAATTATTCTTTTAACAGTAAAATCACCTCAGGTTATCTAAAAAAAAAACCACCAAAAACAACACAGGGTGCACATGCATCCAGATGTGTCTAGTCTTTGCAAAATATTAAGTTGACTGATGTCATCAAAGCTCTTCTCAAGTCAATTTGCTACGAACTAAGTGGTTTGAGTAGTCTCCATAGACTGAGCTATTTACGAGCAGCATGAAGAATGATCTCCTGCACTCTTGTAGTACACAAAAGCACCTAATGATCAAACCTAAACTGTTCTTTTTTCTATATTCGGAAGAACATCTTCTCTAGGCCTATCTCATTGTACAGTTTACATTAAACATACATTTAATTTTAACAGATAAGATACTGCTTCACTACCTTAATACTCCCGAAATGGCAGAAACATTCTTTCCCCACGCACTTCCAGACTTAGCAATGGAAACGGTGATTATGTCAAAGCCTCAGAGTTTACAGAATAACAAAAAATTCTCTGAAACTTTAACACTTCAGTTCACCTTCTGGAATACTTTACCTGATTTACATAAACAAGCACACGCACACACACACAAACTATTTTGTATATCCTATAAATATATTTTATTTTCATAATTTGCCAGGAGTCATTGCACTGGTTCTATATCTCACAAGGATGTTTTTGATACCTCTCATGTGTGTGTATACACATAGTCCTAAGGAAAACAATTTGCTTTCCAGAACTCCATCTGACACAGGATTGTATCTCTTCCTTTGAATAAATAATAAATAATGAATGCAGGTTTTGAAGTTTTGTATGTAGAGGAATAAAATCTTTCATACTCCTAATACCTTCAGCAAAACATTACAGAAGATACAAAAGAAGATACACTGAATAAAGGGAAAAGACAGTTTTCAGGATATACAAGAGGAAAAACCAAATCTGTTATTAACATATAATAAAGTATTTATATAGGGTAGAGAAGACTGGCCTTTAGAGTGCTACTGTTCTTCGTTTCATGGCTGCAAATGAATTAGCATGAGTTCTGCATGCATAAATCATAGGCATGAAAGATTTCACCCTCTCCCCTTCTATCAGAAAATACCCACTGGTCTCTTTCTATTCTAAGTCTGATTGTACCATTTACTACAGCTGACACATATCCTGCAATCCTATTGTTATTTGCTTATCTCCAAAAAATTTTCAATCCTAGGTCTGCATTTCTGCAAAGAAGTTATGTATCTGAGAATTATATTTTTAAATAATTATTTTATTTTCAGCCACATTTTAGAATGAGTCTAGGAAAAATACATCACTTAAGTAAAGTGATGACCTTTCTCGTCAACTGTAGCTTTCCACTGTTTGAGAAACCTCTCTCAAGTAAGACTACCCACACCAAGTCAAGGCACAAGTCTCTGAAAAATGCAATTGTCACACGTTTAGTGATGGTACAACAAATCTTTGGCAGCTAATATAAAAAGATTTGATTTGATATTAAAATGGAATTTCGTGATGCCCAGGTATCATCTGAACAGCAATTTCCCTGAAGTCACACTAGATCTTTCTAAGAACAAGTAGCACACAGAGGGAACTGAATGAAACAGCCACAAAATAGGAGAAGGGGCAGATAAGGGTGGGGAAATGAACAGACAGAACCAGGCCTGAGAAGCTAAGGAAAAAACCAGCCAATTGCAGAATCTGTGTCACACAGACCTTATGTCATGTCAGTTAAACTTTTCCCAAGACTCTTCTAACTGTAAACTGATATTATAGATGCTTTATTTTGGTCTTTAAAGTCAATTCCCCGATGAACTGGCCGCTCACTATTGCAACTAACATCAGCAGATACTGAGAGCAGGGAAAGTGCTCAGTGCTTTGTATGTAGAGGAGTGTAGGGGAGAGGAACCTGGGGATCCTGGTGGACAGCAGGATGACCATGAGCCAGCACTGTGCCCTTGTGGCCAGGAAGGCCAATGGCATCCTGGGGTGTATTAGAAGGGGGGTGGTTAGTAGGTCGAGAGAGGTTCTCCTTCGCCTCTACTCTGCCCTGGTGAGACCCCACCTGGAATATTGTGTCCAGTTCTGGGCTCCTCAGTTCAAGAAGGACAGGGAACTGCTGGAGAGAGTCCAGCATAGGGCAACAAAGATGATTAAGGGAGTGGAGCATCTCCCTTATGAGGAGAGGCTGAGGGAGCTGGGTCTCTTTAGCTTGGAGAAGAAGAGACTGAGGGGTGACCTTATTAATGTTTACAAATATGTAAAGGGTGAGTGTCACGAGGATGGAGCCAGGCTCTTCTTGGTGACAACCAATGGCAGGACAAGGGGTAATGGGTTTAAGCTAGAACATAAGAGGTTCCACTTAAACTTGAGAAGAAACTTCTTCTCAGTAAGGGTGACAGAGC
Organism: Columba livia; assembly: GCF_036013475.1. Lineage (NCBI taxonomy): Eukaryota > Metazoa > Chordata > Aves > Columbiformes > Columbidae > Columba > Columba livia. The sequence continues at coordinate 109,337,918 of NC_088603.1, forward strand.
ACTGGAACAGGCTGCCCAGGGAGGTTGTTGAGTCTCCTACTCTGGAGACATTCAAAATCCGTCTGGACACCTTCCTGTGTAATCTCACCTACGTGTTCCTGCTCTGGCAGGGGGATTGGACTAGATGATCTTTCAAGGTGCCTTCCAATCCCTAGCATTCTATGATACTATGATTCTATTATTCTATTCTATGCAGAGAATCAGGTCCAAATGTCTCAGGGACTGTTTCCAAAAGTAAAGGATACATCTTGCTTTCGCTTCTCAGGGTCTATCTTCTTTGACTAAAAAGAAAGATCATATCAATCCACTTCATGGAAACAACTTAATACTGTGAAGCACTAAGAACAGCAGAAAATATTCCATTAGAAAATTAATAAACCCATTTTTAGAATTGATTTGTATTGTATTTAGTAAGCAAAGTGAAGCCCTAAATACACTTGTGCAAAGGAACCCACGCATTAACTGTATATGTCCATTACACTGAATGAGACAGGCATTCTGCAGAAAACAAAACAAAACAAAAAAAACACTACCAAACAAACAAAACCACAAAAAACCAAACCAAACCAAAAAACACAGAAACAAACAAAACAAAACAAAAAACCACAAAAACAAAAACCAAACCAAGCAAACAAAACACCCGCTTTCATATGTGGCTTAAAAAAGGTAGGTTCAAGGTGTTCAAACTTGTGCAGAGGCACAAATTTTCCCAAGTATTGCCTTGGAAACATTTATTTTAATATCTAAGCAGTTTTCACTTACTAATTTTAATTTTAGCTACTACTACACAGAATATTTTACATATGTAAATACTCAATACATGACAGTTCAAACTTCATACACTTGCAGACAAGAAATATCTCCATATGTATATACCTTCAGCTCGCAGTGGAAGAAATTTCTCTGTTTTAAAGTAAATCTTTGCTTCTCTGAACTTCATTCTATTTGCAAGCTACAATTTAGATTCCTGGCTCAAAGACGTTGGTGGAAAGCAAAATATTTGATGTTTCAATGTTCTAGGCTACGCCAAAAGAAGGTTACATCCAAAAAAGAATTCCACTCTCTTTTTCCTATAATACAGATTTGTGTTTCTTGTGCCAATTTACTAAATACTAACACTAGCACACACTTTTCAGAAGACATTACTTCAGCTGCTTTCACTTGACCATTAGCTGTTTTGTTTCCCTCATGTTAATTTCTGTGGAAATTCTGTCTCCCACCTACAAATGTGCTGGGTTTTTTCCTGAAGTGTATTTCTATTCCTTGGTATTCCCGGATCCCTTAATCCCTAGTGCTTTACCTTTTTGTTGGTGTCAACATATGGAGATTATAGTTTCAAAGAGGAATATGTCTAATTAAAGGAAAGTTACAACAATTACTACAGCTCTTAGAGTGGGAGCACAGGAAAGAGCACAGGAACGGCGTTTTTGCTCAGTCATTCAACGGAATGGAGTCTGACATACTGACAATAACCTGTGTTGTTCACAGATGTGATAAAGAAAATGTAAGCAGATGAGACACATCTGTTAATTATAAACATTCCTTCATTAGTGTAATCAGATTTATTTTTATGGTATGTTTCTGTTTAGAATATAAGCTAATGAGGACAGCAATTCATAAACATACAATCTAGTCAATGACCTTCTAATTGGACACTACTTACAACAACAACAAAAACTGGTATGATGCTGTGTTGTGTTCTTGAGTCTTTAACTTGTTCTTTAACTTGAAACAATACCACTGAAAACACCCACAATTTCTTGCCAAATTATCTGACAATCCCGCAATCACAGCTCGTGCACTAGGGTGCGTGGCTGCCTAGCAGGATCAGGAAAAACGCTTTTCTTGCAAAGCACTGCACTATGGAACAGGTAAACAGTTTCTGTCTTCCTTTTCCCAAGAGAGTAAATACAGACCACAGCATCACAAAACAAATTTCATGGCTCAGTGGTCTAATTTGGGCAGCTAAACTGTGAATTGTGGTTCCCCCATCACCCTTTCAACTGCAAAAGCTTCCATAACACTCCATAAATTAAGCGACTTCGTATTCCATGGGGAATAAGAGTGGGATAGGCTTAGGAAAAATAAAAAAAGGAAGGAAATAAAATACAGTCTATGGATTTCACTTAAGACTGCTTCAAGGCCTGGACATTATTAAACTAAGAACATCTATGTCGTTTATAAAAACTACTCAGCAAAGACAAGGTGACTAAAATAACCAACTAGGTCACAATTATTCATTTGTTTTAAGGAACATGTATCTTTCACAGTTCAACAGACTGTAAAAATGAAAGTATTTGTTCATCAGAAAAATGTGTACTACTAAACTTGAAGTCTTCTGCTACATACAAGCTGAGAGGCGCTATAGAAAAGAGACAGAAGTAGAGGAGTAAAATCCTGCCAACCACTGGAAACAATCAGAAACCTCACTGAGTTCAGTGGGTTTGTGATTTCACCCTGGCAATTTAACAGTGTGAATCTGAAAAAAAACAAACCTGTCAGGCACTGGAAATCATTTGGGAGTAAATTATCTCAGGATATTTTGGAACTGCCAAAACCAAACAGATTAGCCCTCCTGATATGATTCATGTGGCAGAAATGCTGAGAAGCCCCTGATAAATATCACACAACTGTATTTATTTATTTAGTCTGGTTTACCCGTAAGGTTCTATAAATTTAAGGAAACAAACCACCAAAAGGATGGTAGAAAGGGCTTAATATTACTGGTGGACAAACAAGGCATATCAGGGAGATTGCATGACCTGTTTTTAGCACCGCTAAAACCTGAATCTCTGTTACCTGAGTGCTAGCATCAATGTCTCCAGAGAACAGTGCTCATCTTACTCTGACTCTAGTGTAGGAAATAATAACTTTCACTGAAATGTTTTACAGTTGAATATTGGTTCTACTGTTACTGGGAACAAAATGATCTTTAATGTCCATTTAACTAGTTATATGACATAGAAGATCTCATGTTCTCTGACAGCTATTACAGATAGTTGTGTTTTACTCATGGTCCTGTGGCAGTGTCATGAGATGTCATAAGCAGGCATATACAAAATTCCCCAATATCACACCATGAAAACAGATGGTCTCAGCTGATGGATGGAGAACTGCAAGGTCTGGGGATCTGTCACTCAGTTAGTGACTTAGTACACTAAAATACAGCTAATCCCGTTGGGAACCGTATCACATAGCCTTGATTTGCAGCATCCCACACATGGAATTGTCTGATCAGTTTTACTGTAAGTTGAAGCAGACACCTGTGGAAACTGGCAAGCAAGTAAAAAAATAAATCCAAGCTAACCTGGAGATCATGGCAATTTAAAAAATATTCTTATAAAAAGGCACACCTGGAATTTGCACAACCTTGGACTGATTACCAGAGGGACCTGTAGTTGTATGGTCAGGATAAATGAACAGCGGCCCTGAAGGAAGATAAAATTGCTCAAAAAGTCAATCTGTCACTGCCTTCTTATCCTTCATAGAGAGGAAAAAAATATTTCATAATCCTGTATAAACAAGAAATCACCTAAATAAACTCAGCAAAAATATTCTGGAACGGCTACTGCTGTTAAGAAGAATGACTGCATACTTCCTAAAATCTAGACAGATATTTAATTTCTAAAACAAAGAAATTACATTCCAGCCTCGCAAAGAATTTAGGTGTGACCTAAATTCTGTGCAAAAATGCTAAAGCTGTCCTGAAATCTATGGAAAATCTGAATGGAATCAGGATTTCCCTGTACTGAATTCTACCTTTAATTTTAAAAAAATTCAAAGGTTCCAGAAAGGTTATCACTGATGAAATAGCAACCCATGACCTTCCCATATGTGCTAAACTCTTTTCATGATGGGAAAAATTATTCTTCCAAAAAATCTCAGTGGTGTAGGAAAGACAGGAGACTAATTCTACCAATTCAGCACTGTAATACTGGCTTTAAAGGGCTGGAGCATTAAAGAAATATCAGCCTAAACACAGAGGCTAAAAATATCGCCAAAAACACAAATAAAAACAAAGGAGATTTCCATTGCCTTCTACTGTATATGATCAGGCTCTTTCTGGATAGACATAAAAGTCTGTCATTCACATACAGATAAACACAAGTCTTTGACTTCAAGTGGTTTTACTCACGTGGTTGTGTACTGGTTTTCTTGTAACCACACAGCTGTTTAACCTGTCGCACTTAAGTGAATCATTTTTTAAATGCTTGATGAAATGTTACACCAAGTGCAATGTCAAAGGAAAGCTATAATAAAAGCCTGACACTGTTTAAGCAACAAAAATAGAGAATTTAATCTCCTGAGTCCTACCTGTTACTATTGCTTCAATTTCTGTTATCCCTCCTTTTTCCACATACTGCAATTTCATCTGACTGATCTCCTCAGGCATTGTTTTAGGCATCCTTATTTCATTCTCACAGACACTGTCCCAGTTCTAGCATGTTGTTTTTCATGTATGGAAAACATAGGGATCTGGACATTGGTATATCCTGATACTAAGTCCAAATACAGACTATTGTTTGCTGTAGGGAATAGACAACTCTGTAACGATGGCAGCAAAGAAGCAATTAAACTTGCACCCCCATTACTAAGAGAGATCAAGTAAGATGCATGTTTTTGATACAAATGGATAAGGGGAGGCTGTCTTTACTGAAATAAGATTAGTTGGAGACATTCTTTAAATCAAGATCTGACATCTATCTAGAAGCCAGGTTATGTAGTAGGTAAAAAATTATGGATTCAATTAATATAGTTAAGAGTCTTTGGCTCTATAATAGAGAAGATCAGATTTGACTGTCGTACTGGTCTTCTCCAGACTTAAAAAGTAAGAATGCAATTTTAAATGAAAATGCTGAACAGAGGAAAAAGTAACCCAAGAAGATCACTGTGTGTAATATTGCAGCACAGAAAATATGGGAAAGTCGTGTGCTCTTCCTTGGGGATTTAGCCTTTACTCATGACCATATCTAACAAAACCAGTATCTTTATTTTTAATAAGGCATCCTATTGAAACAAGGGAGCAAAATCTTCCAGTATCAATTTCTACAACAGAACATCCTACTATGCAGCAGTTCAAAGGCACTATAAAATCTAATATTGATGAAACAGACAGCCCTATCATTTTTCATGTTTTACCATCCTTTCAGTGATGAACTCCCCTCCCCTCAAATCTCCATGGATTATGAAAGACAGAAATTACCTGTAACCAGAGTCTGTCACTTGAGTCTGTTCCACCATTGGCAGTGCATTGAAAAGTAGCAAACTGTCCCGCATTGACTTCCACACTCTGAAGACGCAAGAAATGCGGAGTTTTTGCTGTTCAAAGAAGATGTAGTATTGAAGTTATTAAACATGGAACTACTGGCTATGAATAATACACTGAACAAATTAAATATCCCTGCTTTAAAAGGTCCAAATCACTGACCAGACATTAGATTTTAGGCTGGTTTACTTCCACACCTGCGAAACAGCAGAATGGTGTTATTTAATTGTTCATGCTGTGTAAATTATCTTAGCGCAGCATCTCTCTTTGAATAACACTCTATTAATCAAGATCAGATTGGAAATTAATTATGTTTTGAACAAAAACTTATTAGATATACTTACACTATCAACTAGACAAAACAGTAAGATGCTGAGTGACATTGTCAGTCAAACAGGTTTTTGTAGTTTGGGGTTTTGTTTTTTTGTTTGTTTTGGGGATTAGTTAGTTTGGTTGGTTCTTTTTGGTTTTGTGGGGGTTTTTTTGGTCATTTTAGTTTTTTGTGTGTGTGTTTTGCCTTTTCTTTTTTTTAACCAAGTACAGTGTCTATAGAAGAGATGCTGTAAAAATGTAGCACACCAAAGAGGTAAAATACTAACACAGCCCTTCTCTCCAACTACAGCTGTATTCTGTAAATATAATTCTTTTCAACAACACTGCAGAAACAAACAAACAAACAAACAAAAAAAGAGAAAAAAATAAAAGAAAAAACCACTCACACCAAACCCCACAATCAATTCTCATTTAGAAAGAGAAAACACTCCCAGTAAAAAAGCAATCCAGCTACAAATAGCCTAAAAAATGAAACAGATATTCAAATAAGAACTGAAGGAGGAAAGATAACATTAGATAGCATTTGCATCTTTGTTTTACTGGAAAGAGTCAAGCATGTGACAGAGAAAAACATAGAAATTTGATACAGAAACCTGTCCTTGAAAATACAGTATTCCCCAACCATTCAAATCCTATTGCAGGCAAGGGGACTTTTTGCACTAGCAGGTAAGCCAGGCTCTGAATGTTGCTTTCAGACATGGAATGTTAGTACTGGCAATGAACTGGCAAACTAAACATACAGTGTCTAGCAGAGCATCACAGCCATTCAAAGTGTTGATGACATTTTCTTAAAAGACCTTATGACTGGGAGAAACTGCAATTTTAATTAATAAATCACCAGCTGCCAGAATTCAAGAAAAAGTTGCTTAATATTCAGTGTCAGGCAGTATAAGAAGGAGGAGATGGAATGAAATATCCTAAATTAATACCTAACTATGGAAGGAAATATTTTATTAAACATATTGTTGGGTTTTTTTCTTAAACTCTTAACAATTAGGACAGACAGACTTTAGGCCAAAATAATGCTCTTCTTTGTCTATCAAACTATTAGCATCTGACTTCTGCTTTTACGCCACTCTTTTTTTTTTCTTGGTCCTCCAAAACTCTAGAAACTCTAGAAAACTATCCCCTCTGAATTACCAGGTATTGCTTAAGTACAGAGAGGCATTAGGTTTCAAAAAACAAACACACACACACAAAAAACCTCACGCACCCACCACAAGCCATCCCTTTCAGTTCTGCATATGTACTACGAGCTTTCTGCTTTGTCTTTGTCCGTATTACCCAGACAACTGCCTAGCAAACATTTTTCCCACTTCAATCAATGTTTAAAGAGTTAATAATTACAGAATTATTTTTTCTGGCAATATACTGAAAGAATAGCATTATGAGTCTTGCAGAATTTTAGAGACATGGTAGTTCTATTCCAATTTTCACACTTTTTCAATTTTCTTGTAGACAATGTAACTGGTTTGATGTCTTAATTTCTAACATTTTCATTATTTCATCAAAGAACTGCTCATTAAAGTTTCTGCATTTCAGCACTGTCACGTTAGAACTTTATGCACTATGGGGTATAACTCAATCTCCACATTAAGAAGAACTGCTTGCAGGTTTTGAGAATTGATTGGTACAAATGCATAGATCAAACCTCTCAAAATCTGTATAAAAAAATTATTAAGCAGATAAAATGCTGCTTTAGACTTATCCTACATGAACCAAAGATATAAATTCAAAATGCAGAAGCACAAATACTGCCTAACAACATGAGAGCCTGCTGTGTTTATTAGAAGTAAGTGATTCAGAAATAACAGCTGCTGATTCTGCATAACTGTCTCTGTATTTGAAGATGTGTCTGTATCTTCTTGCCACTAACACTAAAACCATTTTTATGAGGTGCTCTAACTAACCGATAAACCACTTTCTATTTTAAATTGTGGCTCTTACTTACAAGCTGCAAAGAATGCATTATAGTATGGTAAAAGAGGAAGGTGAACAATTACACAGAAGTTGGTGCCTTTTTCCCCTCTCAGTCCTTTGGTCAATAAGATTACAACCTACAAATCCATGTAACATCTTAATACACCTTATTTAATAAATAGCAAAATAGTTAAATAGTTGTTTATTTAAGTAGTCTGTCCAAGTACATATGGATTACTATCTTAAAGCTTTAAATTACAAAGTTTTGTTTTGACATCAATTTCAAAACAACTTAGGAGAGTTTATTACATATCCTTAATAATGGGATACAGAAACATATCTGAAACATAAGCAAGTAAAACAGTGCAGAAATTAAGCCATCAACCCAAAGCACAATACCTGGGGAAGTAACCTAAGTAAACTTGCTTAGCAAAACCTCACCCCCCAGCCAGCTGAGTTTTCTTCCTTCTAAGCCTTGGAAAAAAAAAAAAAACACATTTATATTCAGGTCTTTTATTGCTCATCTGCTCTCACTAATGCATCAGCTCGTGGCTATACTGAATTTTTGACGCCCACAGAAAACTGGTCAACAAATCTTGATGACTTTTATTCCGAAGGAGTCACTAGATGGCCCAGTGAGGCTTTGGGGCTTACGCCAAGCGCTGTACACACGGTGCACACAAGAGGTGTCTTTAAAGCCAAGTGCAAGTGCTCAAGTGCCAGCAACACTTTGTACATGCTCAGCCTGTATTTATAGCACTGACATTATTTTCTGACATTTTCCGTGTCTTCTTCCCCACATTTATTGAGGCACAGTCGCACATTCATTTTAGAGGGGTGGCTTTAAAACAGCAGATAGATTACTTACTACATGGATGTCCTAAAACTTTTACTTCATCAATAGCCACATATCCTGGGTGACCTGAAGTGACCACTTCAAAAACGACCTGAGAAGCAAAAAGAGAATTTCCATTAGCAGCTTTGTTACACAGAAAATATAAATACACTGTGTTATGGAAGAATACATCATCTCTTTCAATTAGTTGAGAACACCTTAAAACTAAAATATAATAAAATAAAATCTCAAACTGTGTTGTTATTATCATTTAAATGACACAGAACGTTAATCACATCTTTTCATGTTTATAGTATTTTTGGAGATTCACAAATGTTATCATATACCTCGCAATAAGACATAACCAAATCCCCCCAATATTTGGTCTGCCAAAGTAGTTACCTAATAATAATTTTATTTTCAATTCTTTGTCTTAAAAACTACTGCTTTTATTTTTAAAATGTTAGTGCTGCAGTATACAAAGATCTGCATGGTATCAGACATACCTATTTTCATGAATGTATTTTCCATGCTCTTAATCTTCCACCAAATGTAGTGAATTAAGTAAAGCAGATCCATTTGTCATGGTTTGTTTAATGGCTATAAATAGGTCACAAAATAAATAGACCGTTCTTGTAGTTTGAATTAAGTACGCTCAAAAGTAAACCTCTCCAAACTTTGGCAGCCTTAGCTTTGAACATTCCAAGAATGTTTATGTGGAATAGAAGAAAATATGCTAGTAACATTAGAAGGTACATTTGCAACCAACGCTCAAGAAGTTCATGCTCAAATCCAGGTTGTGAATTCATTTTTTTTTTTTCAATACTTCCCTTTTGCTTGGAAAGTTAACTCTAATTGCCTCTTGTAACCAGTCTCAGGAAGTACAACGAGGAATACAAAGTTTAGAAACTATGTTATACTTGACCTTGGGACAGACGTAGAAGGACACTACGTACCATATCTTTACTGCAGTTATTTCAGCAGAAAGAGAAAGATACAGAATGCAAACATGTCAGAAGGATAACATGCAGCCTGTAATATTATATCGCAATTTCCTGAGGCTGAACAAACCCTGGCAGAGCACTGATTTTGATTTTAGAACAAACCTTGAGGTGAGCAAATTATTCACCACTTCTTGCCTCTGCATTCTCCCGTCTGTTGCATTGCTGTCTGTGGACACTGATTCTGCTTTTCTCTCCCATGTATCATCTTCCTAAATTCTGTCCATTTCTCCCTCTCAATCTCACTGGAGTGAAATTGCGATAAATATAGCTTTAACTCCATATGGATGACAAAGAAAAGCTACTTTTCATTCTAGTTCTGCCTCCTGTCCACACTAAAATTTCAAGCTGTGCCAATGTTGTCCCCAAGTGAATCAGGCAGCAACAACAAAATACAAGACAGCAATGAGAAAAATCTGAAAGCCACCAAATTTTGCAGAAACCAGTTCTGCAATAAAAGAATTGCTCAGCTACAAGTCACAGCATGTGGCCTTCTAAATGTCCAACAGCACTCTGATGGCACTTGAAGTTGATATTGCTGATCCACAGCAACAGACTGGACAGGGGATGGATTTGGCTCTCAGATTCAGCAGAGCATCCAGAGCAAGTCCATTCAAAATTTCAAAGCATCTCCTTCCTATAAAGAAAAAAAACTACTGGTGGAACCAAAGTCTTAAAAGATTGGGAAGCCATCAGCCAAACCAGTCGGAAGTTTTCTACTAAACATATTACTGCCAGATAATGGAGAATTAACTGCTTTTAATAAAGTTGCATAAAAGTGCCTTTTTTGAAGAATGACATGACTTTGAACAAAATCAAATACCTGAACTCTAGAAAAGAAAACACAGGCAACACCTGAGCAGAAGATCTCAAAATAATTTCTACAATTCAAAAACGTGGAGCTTAGCTACTTCTTCTCTGAGAGGTTTTAAGCACTTCATTATTCCAACACACTCACAGACAAAGCTTGTAGATTCTAAGCACAAACTCCTTCCTACAGTTCACTGGCAGAAATTACGACCCTGAACTAACTGAATTGGACCCACAGACAAAGACTCAATGAGTGATCTTGAAGAGGGTCCAGAGGAGGCCACCAAAATGATCAGAGGGCTAGAACACCTTTCTTATGACGACAGGCCAAGAAAGCTGGGGTTGTTCAGCCTGGAGAAGAGAAGGCTCCGAGGAGACATTATGGTGGCCTTTCAGTACTTAAAAGGAGCCTGTAAGAAACATGGGGACAGACTTTCTAATAGGGCTTGTTATAATAGGACAAGGGATAACCGGTTTAAAATAACAAAAGGGTGGTGGAGCACTGGAACAGGCTCCCCAGGGAGGTGTCACAGCCCCAAGCCTGTCAGTGTTCAAGAAGAGACTGCACAACAACCTCTGACACATGGTGTGAACTGTGGGGTTGTCAAATGAAGGGACAGGAGATGGACTTGATGATCCTTGTGGATCCTTTCCAGCTCAGGAGATCCTATAATCCTAAAGGAGGGGAGATTCAGGCTAGACATGAAGAAGAAATTTTTTACAGTGAGGGTGGTGAAACACTGGCCCAGGTTGCCCAGAGAGGTGGTAGATGCCCCATCCCTGGAGACATTCAAGACCAGGCTGGACGGGGCTCTGAGCAACCTGATCTAGTTGAAGATGACCCTGCTCATTGCAGGGGGCTGGACTAGTTGGCCTTTGAAGGTCCCTTCCAACCCAAACTATTCTATGATTCTGTTCTATGATCTAAGATATCCTGCCGCGTTTCTAAACATACCAAAAATGTCACTACCACAAATAAGCCAGGCAATACATGTAGAAACTGACAGGTGGGCAGACTATTAAATTACAATTATTGTCATTAAAAAGGGTATGTTCCAAAAAAAAGTAATCCAAATTGAAATATTGTCAGTTTAATCATGCTTCCCTTAAAAGAATAGCCAAGCTGATATCAACTTAAATGATTGTTAAGTTTTGGTCTCTTCTGACATAAAATATGCAATTTTTAGTAAATGGAAAAGGACATTATACTCAGAAGTGACATACCATTGCCAAAGAGACACCACTGATGGGCATTTTACTTCATATATTCAAGAAAACAACACCTCTTTCAAGTGCAATAATATAACTTCCATTCTGTTCACAGGCTGTGAAATACTATCAACTGCTGTATCCAAATCCAGTATTTTGTTTTATTAAAATTAATAAATGAAGATTATGGACTAAAGTATCTAACTAATCATTTTCCATTTTTACACTAAAAGAATTAATTTGATCCTACACATGACACATTTCTGAAAGTCCTAATAAGTGTGCTGCACACTGTAAGAACGTACTCAGGAATAAACCTAGAAACACTTCTAGTAGCTCATTTATTCATTGAAAAGCTTATATTAGGGCTGTCAAGAATATACACAAACCTGGATCAGTTTTGCTAGTTTTTCACTACAAATGAAACATGGAAACATATTCCATGTCCCTTTTTTTCCCCACCGTTTCACATTTGGAAAGTTGCTTGTCTTGTTAGAGTTAACATTTTTAGTCCCACCTCCAAACTTTGCCCTTCCTCACGGCTGACGCAATACCTGCAGGCAACATAAAAAACCACAGGGGAAACAGAGACACTCCAGCTCTGTCAGGCTGGGCAGCCCTTGGATTTTTCACCTATTATTCCACCACCTTATCAGTCAGGAAACAACTGGTTAAAACACTGAATTCATTTGCTCAGGAAAAGCTCTGCGGAACATTGGCCGGAGAGCTGTTTTACACCATTCTCTCCCTCATAGGGCTGCCAAACAGGAACCAGAGAAGCAGCTTAGCACCGCACTGTCCCCGAGTCTCCCTGCTTCACTGAAGAGCAAAATTAGCTTTTCATTCCTGCCACTTCCCCTTGCTACGTAAGAACAAAGAAAGGAGGTCTGCTCACCAACGTAAATGCTTACTGCTGAAAATGTGCAGCCCAAGATAACTTGGCTGTTCCAAAGAACAATAGAAATAAACAGCTTTTGTTGCCGCACAACCTCACTCCATGAATTCCTGCCTTTGTTGTTGCAAAATTACAACGCTTTTAGTCAAAAGGTGGATTGTACCTAATATAAACACTCTCTACTTCACACGACTTAAAAATAGAACTTTGCAAAAAACAAGAAGGAGAAAGGAGTAGGATGAAAGCTGCTTAACGTCAGGCTGCAGTCCTGCTTGCCAGCAGCCCCAGTGAGTGTGCAGTGATGGACCAGTCGCTGCCCGCAACAGGCACTGACTCTCCCCTCCACCTGCCGGGTCTTACCACCTTTCTCTGACTGTATTTTACAAGGTGTTGGGAACAGGCTCCCTCTAGAAAACTGGCAACGTTTTGCACCCCTGTGGGTTGAGCTCTTTCTCCCTTTGGACTTGTCCTACTACTGCGTGCTTCATCAGTGGGGCACGATCACAGCAACTGCTGCCTCGCCAGAGCCACAAGAAGGGAGGTTCCTGACCTGGGCTAACCAAAACATGATCAGGCCACCCTGACTGGAAATTTGCCTTATGCTGTTTCACTCCCCACCTCTTACTCCTACACAACTACCATTTGGCACTCACATGTGCACTCAAGCACATTAATCAACTTTTTGGTGGTTGATGCCAACCTGAGATTCCAAAGAAACCTCTTAGAGGTGAGCAACACCGAAAACTGAGCTCTTGACATTAAGGCTTATTAAATCTTTTTCTTCTCTGTTTTTAAACCAGCTATTGTCTTACCTTTCTCTACTGAATGCCCAGAAGCTTTCTTGGGAACAAGGGACAGGAGAAAATAACAAAGCCTTGTGCGTACGACAAAAAGCACACGCCTGCTTACTCTTGGCCATTTTTAGCCCGCTGAGTTTTTTAAATGTAGGTATGCAGTCTGCCCTGGTGCACCCTTCTCAAAATAACTATTCCCAAATCACCCAGTTCAATGAAGAAGAACTATTTAAGATGCCTGACACAGGGTTGTGATTCGAATTGCAATATGCATTTCAAAGTTTCTTTTGAGTTCAAAGTGCAGTTCAGGAACCGTATGCGTGCAGTTGAAGGCAACACACACAACACATCAGAATGTGAGCCTGACCTTTGCTGCATGAGGAGCTTAATTCTCCTTCCTAGCTGATGACTTAAGTACATAGCATGAGCCAAACTTCAAGCAAAGCATGTACAAAGCAGGTTATGAAACAAATTGAAGTTTAAGTCCAGATTTGAAAAGGTAGGTTGGATGCTCTGCTTTTCATTCCCTAAACTCCTAATTTACAGGGGAAAGTGTCAGAATGGTAAAGGGTAAATCTCACCTCAGTGTGAAGTGATACCATGTAACTCCTTTGTGTCCTTACTAAAAAAGATCAGGAATTACCTGCCAGGCTCTTATCCCATTTTCTCATTCCAGTTACATAGCAATTTATGTTTAAAGAAGATGCAGTGGCATAGAGAACAGCGTTACTCCACAGGAAGCTATTTTTAATCCTTTCAACTCCATTTCTGGATTTTAAAACTGTAGTGTTTGTTGCTTTATTTAATCAAGATTTGTTTCAGCTCACTGCTGCCATGCCTGACTCCCAGCAAAGTACAAAGCAAATAATTCAAAATATAAAAACTGATAGGGGGATGGTGCTGTGCCAATTTGCTTGCTTGCAGGGTTAGGAGCTGAAAACGCAAGCTCGCCAGGCTCAGCCCAGTAGTGGCATTTTGCATATTGTAAAGTTTCAAAACTTTAAAACAGAAAATAGATTTTAAATACTACTAGTTGTTCTGGTCTGTCTAGGGTGAAAAAAGAAAAATAAATACTTCCCCTGACCCTCCAGAGAAAATAACAAAACAACCTTGAAATCAGCAGATTTTGCTCCTACTAAAAGATCCAAATGAGGAAAAGAAAAATAATCAAAACTTTTAAGAAAATAAAAACAAACCCCAAAAAACCCCCCCACCCTCTCCTCACTAGAGGAGCAGCCTTTTCAGGACTGACTTTTATCTCAAAGCATCAATTTTAGAGCCTCTAAACCTGCAGAAACTGCTTGCCAATATTCTAAAAATGAGCTCACCACTACCCATAAAAGCCTACATAGCATTTAATCCTCTTTTTCCATGTACATCCTAATTCTATACAAGTAAGGAGGAGGGTGAAGGTCTTGGCAATTATGCAAAGGCTTGTTTTGTTTGCAGGCTGTCTCTAATGGGATGATAAACTCCTTGATGCTCTTGCTTACCATGCACCAAGTAGACAATAGCTCAGAAAGAAAATAATTTCTCCTGTGACCAACGATAAAAAGAGGAAGCCAATGCTCCCTCAGGGGAGTGCTCCTAAAGGGACTTTATAATACAGAAAACAAGACTAGCTCCTGTAGAAATATCCCAGCTACTTTGACACAAATAGCTCAGAGACCAGGAAGGCACAGCAGGAAAGAACAAGCTGTGCCAGCTACCTTCAACCCTCAGAAGGTGTTTGGCAGCTTGAACCCATGTTCCTGCAACTATATGTAATCAGCAATGGGACTGCCATGTAGACATACCCTAAAGTCAAAGGCAAATGTTAAGTAGTAGCACTTAGAAGACCATTAATTATGGAATTAAGTATATCCTTAATCACCAAAATACTTGACAATTTAAGTTTAAATAAGCAGTAATTAAATTCAATTAGTGTTGTTACTTGCAGGTTATCATTGTGATTTATATAAGTAGTACAGCTTTCATATGGGGTGAAACCTACACAAATAGTTACACCCTGTAAAAAGAAAAGTGTATACTAAAAGAAGTAAATTACTTTGTCCAAAGACTGTACTTCTAAAGAGTCAATTCTAAATGGAAACCCAACATGAAAGGTATTAACAAGCTTGCATTACTAGTGCTACAATAATAAAATACTGTTAATTATTAAATCTTTTGAACGCTTTGCATATATGTGTTAATAGTACGTGGTTTAAACAAATAAATCTTTAGAAGCTGGATTAAAATTCACTCCACACTACACCATCTAATTTCTAGTCAGCTACCATTAGTGGGAGTTATTTAGCCAATGTTTTTCATGAATCAACAGCAAAACAGACCAACACCACTGTGTTTTTAAGCATCCTGAATTGTATAAATATTATAACTCTGAAATGTTATAATATAATTTGTCTTAGAGTTCTGTAGTACATTGTGGTTTCATTTGCAGCTAGACACATTTGTAGGTGTCCTATAAATAGAAGGGAATTATAAGGCATTCTCAAACATGCAGATGGGTATGGCTATGTGACTTAAAACACAACAAAGAAAATCACGTGATTACATTGCTTTGTCCCTTCATCTACTAATGCTGAGACTCTTCCTGAAGATTACTCAACAGGAAACTACCAACCTTCATACACCTTGGTGGCCTTTTCTACACCTTGTTAAATAATATCAGATGGCCTCAGAAAATCCCTGGGAGGAAGTCTTGTACATTTTGGAGGTTATGTGAGAAACTCATGGATTTGTGCCAAAAGAGGTTTGAGTTTGGAATCAAATGAATAGCAGTGTAGAAAACAGAACTGGTGCTAGACACCTGTCAGGTGGGTCCTCTGCCTTCTCCCACCATACATGTAGTCATCTGAGCTCTCACCTAAATCGGACACAGATTCTCACAAGACCCATACACACCCTCTCTCCTCTTCCTGCCCTTTTCCCAGCTGCTTCCAGCTAAGTTCCTGCCTCCCCCCGAAACAGACTCTGTGACAAAGAAAAAGTGGCAAAACAGATGAAAAGAGTTCAGAAACAATGAGAAATTGTAAGTGTCACTGGGTGAGTGAGGAGATTGCACCACAGATGCCTGAGAGGATGGAGGCAACCAAAATGGAGACAAATGACCATAAGCTGTCAAAATGGAGACCGAGATTCCTCAAGAATAAATTAGCTTATCTACAGTGAAACCAGTGAAGCTACATTATTCTACACTGATTCCTTGGACTGCCACAGATATGACTATAGCATAAGACATTCTGGCACATTAGCTAAATTGCAATACTTAACCAGGTATTATTTCAGACCATATCCCGCAAATGAAAAGAAAATTACTTACTATACTCCTCAGTGAAAGAAAGATTACGTAAAAATGTCTATATTTCAAGAGGCAAAGAGCACATGGAATCCATTACAGACAGACTCTGGTGTCTATTATATATTAGCTGATGCACGGTAATTTGTTAAACTGCAGTATACTATCCAAGCACATAAGGGTTCACCTACGAATAAGGGTGAAAAGTCTACATGATAGGTCTCGAGGATAAAGTGCACCAGAAAGGTTATCTTTCTATTTCTATGGCCAAATATGCATGTTACTCAGATATCAGTTAGATGTATCATTGTTAGAAATCTGACACAGAATATTACTAACATTGATAACATTTAAAATGGTCAGAGCCTGCCTGTATTTTCTTTAACATGTGAACTTAGCTTAAATTTACTAGTCAGAGTCAAGGCTGCTTCTATTAAAATTCCCCTGTCCACATCAGCATTTTGGTTCAGAGCTAGAGTGACATTTTGAAGCACAATCCTCATCTTAACTGAGTTCTGGTTCACAGAGCAATTCTGTGCCATAAAAAACAGATTCCTTTCAGAAGAAAGGAAATCAGAAACTCCTCTACTGATTCACTCCAAACCCAGATGAAGACATTACAGTACAGACTGAGGCATGAGCGACAGTCACATATTCACCCAGTGTTTGCAAGAAGTGCACACACTACATAGCACTCCTGAACCATGCAGCACACTCACAAACCCCTCCGGTAGATCCCATACTACAAATCACCCAGAGTTATACCTGATGTCAGCCATGACATCGTCTGTGAGATGTTCTGTTCTCTCACCATCTACTGAGACTAATGACACAGACCGGTCCTCATTTCAGCCACAATAGAAAGGCTCTTCGGCATCACCGGAAGGTATTCTCAACACTGACATGAGATCAGTAATGTGGGGCCCACAGTCTTGAAGTAACATCATAGAATCATAGAATATCTCAAGTTGGAAGGGAACCGTAAGGATCATCAAGTCCAACTCCCTGCTACTTGCAGGACTACCTAAAACTAAACCATAAGACTAAAGAGTGTCATCCATACACTCCTTAAACTCTGACAAGCGTCAAAATACATCCTGCCCTTTCACCATGCAAGATGTAAAGGTATGGCTAAGCCAAGCTTGAACTCCGTGAACAGGATACAGCCTCATGCTCCAGACAGGTCGGTAGTACACAGTTAACCTCACCTCTGCTAATATGCCTGCTCTTCTGGAAAAGGTGCCAGTATTTCTTCTTTGAGTACATGGCCAGTTATCAGAGATTCCCATCATGAGTCCTCCCAGTGAAGTTTGCTGAGGTGTCCATAAACTTACCGTGAATCCCCTCCAGGAATCCCTGACAATGCAATTGTAGGAATTCCTATTCACCTTGGGCAGAGCACAGATGCAAATGCGGACCCTGTCAATACCCCCTGCACAACCTAGAAACACACTATCAGAGGCAAGAGGAAATGAATGAGTGTGCTCTTTTGGGTCTGCAAGTTTTGCATCCACTGCCAGGTAGCCCTGTTTAAAGGACAAGATGATCCTGGCACTAAAAATTAGTCTTTTGGACCGGGACTTTCTGTCCCTTGTGGGTGAGCCAATCACAGAGCAAAAGACTCCAGAAAGGTCTTCAGCTTGTTTTTTTTTTTTCCTTAAAAAGGGTTCAAAAGGAAAGGCTTCACTTCACTTGAGACTTCCACACAGATCAGCTGCTGCAGTCTACCATAACTCTCTAGAGCACCTTGCAGTGGACAGTGCCAAATTCATAATGAGAGTATGATGGGACAGCAAACACCTGGTCACCCTGAGCAACACACGCAGGAACAAAACCAAGGCTCTGCCACTGATAGTCAGAGCACTCATGTAGAAATTGAGATGCTGTCACCTTGTGGAATGACAATCTGGAATGAAAACATAGGTCTACAGTCAAAGAACCCCCATCTTTGGGACAGCTTTTATTCAGAAAGCTTCAATCCATAAAGTATGGTGACAATGCTCAGCACAGGGGACCCAATAAAATCCAAATCAAAATTTCCAAACCACAAGCGAAGATGAGAGAAGCCTCAATAACACCTTTGATCCACTGGTCTGCTCTTACTACACCAAATTTCTTGCTTGTGGAGACATAGACAGTATTTCCATGGGAAGAAGGAGAAAAACTGTTGAACCACTATACAACAGTAAACAACTGTATAATCTGTAAGCTTTCCTACATAAAAGCAGCACTCTAAGGAGCTGTCAAGTTAAATTCTCCCTAAATCTTTAGGATGCAATAGCCTATTGCTATGATAGCTACTCTTATATATTTATGACTACTACTGGACAGAACAAATACTGTATTCCAGCTGAAGACTCAAACTGAAGATTCAAAGGATTCTGCTGGATATAAAGCAACAAGTATTGCTGATGTAAATAAAACTTGAAGAATCTACTGCAATAAAATCTATTGGCAATCAGTTCCAGCATCCCTAATGAACTGAAAGAATAAGTGAATTTATTGTAGAGAAACAGAGGTAATTGACTGAAATCAATGGCAAAATCTCTAAATTGTTTCAATATAATTATTTCATCCACATTTAAAGCGTGTGTGTGTGTGTATACATTTTATACATTTCTATAAACATATGTAAATATTAATATATAAACACGTAAAAAAATGTAGCATCATCTACAAAAATATGAGTAAGATAAATATCAACAGAATATACTGAAAGATACTTTCATTTAAAATCAAAATGATGATTAATAACAATGTGGCTATTATGAGAAACAAAATTTCACAAAAAGTAAAACATACCTGATAAAAATTGGGCCAGAAAGTGCTAATTGCCAGTTCTGCTTTGTTCCAAGTTGCAGTGATAGATGTGTTCCAGACTGGACTACCAATAGGACCATCATTAACTTTCACATATATATTCAAAGTGCCAGGGCTAGATCCACTCTTGCTTGAAACATAATAGTGGAAATCAATACAATGCGTATCATTTTCTTTCAGATGGGGCAGCAGGAGGTGAGCTTTCTGTCCTGCAAATCTCCCAGATGTATTCACCAACATGAAAGAACCTGCAAAAGAAATTCACTAGTTCAATTTCTTCTTTATTTTATTTTATTTTCCTCTCACTAATATGATGATTTGTATTAAAGCATCATAAAAAACCCAATAATCCTGCTCTGTTGCTACTAACATAACAGCAGTTTGTATTAGGTAGGTATTTAATCTCAAATTACTTTTGAGAATCTCAAGATTCTTTCCAAAGCTAGTAACCATTAGAAACCTTATTTTACAGTTGGAGAAAGGAAGAGACAAACAAAAAAAAGAACACTGACATGACCTGCACTGAGTCTACAGATGTTACAAGATTGTAGGTCCCAACTATTCAAGCTTTTCTACATGCAAAAAAACCCCATGTGTGGCCAGGTTTTAGTGGTGCGGTGGCTACAGGCACGTCTTCTGTGAGAAGATGCTAAGCGGCTAGAAGCTTCCCCCATTTCCAACAGAGCCAACGCCAGCCGGCTCCAAGACAGACCTGCTGCTGGCCAAGGTTGAGCCCACCAGTGATGGTGGTAGAGCCTCGGGGATAATGTAGTCAAGAAGAGAAAAAAAAAACCACACCCTTGTGCAACAGCAACTGCAGCAGCGGGAGAGAGAAGCGAGAACGTGCGAGAGAAACAGCGCTGCAGACTCCAAGGTCAGAGAAGAAGGAGGGACAGGAGGTGCTCCAGGTGGCGGAATAGAGATTCCCCTGCAGCCCATGGTGAGGCCGGCTGTGCCCCTGCAGCCCATGGAGGTCCACAGTGCAGCAGATCTCCACCTGCAGCCCATGGAGGACCCCACACTGCAGCAGGTGGATGCCTGAAGGAGGCTGTGACCCCATGGGATACCCACGCTGGAGCAGGGTCCTGGCAGGACCTGTGGCCCCATGGAGAGAGGAGCCCACGCTGGAGCAGGTTTGCTGGCAGGACTTGAGACCCCCCAAGGGACCCGCACTGAAGCAGTCTGCTCCTGAAGGGCTGTGCCCTGTAGAAGGTACCCATGCTGGAGCACTTTGTGTAGAACTGTAGCTTGTGGGAAGTACCCATGTTGAAGAAGTGATATTGAGCCTGGGAAGAAGGAAAAGGTGAGGGGAAGATGTTTTAACATTGGTTTTATCTCTCACCCTATTCTGATTTGATTAGTAATAAATTAAATTAATTTTCCTGAGTCGTCTGTTTTACCCATGACAGTAATTGCTGAGTGATCTTCCTGTCCTTATCTCAGCCCACAAGCCTTTTGTTGTATTTTCTCTCCCCTGTCCAGCTGAGGAGGGGAGCAACAGAGCAGCTTCGGTGGGCACCTGGTGTACAGCCAGGGTCAATCCATCACAACAGTCACAATAGAACTGAGAAGAATTATATGTGATGGTGGAATGCGGGATGTGTTCTCAATTCCTTAGCCTTACTCTAGCTCATCACCAGCTACGTCTTTGACTGATTTAAATGTGACAATTGTTTCCTGGCCTCAAGAGCTGAGAAAAGAAGGAACAAATTAAAATACCCAGCAAGTTAGTAAGCTTTACAGGGGAAAAAAAGTTGGGGGAGGGGAAGAAGAGGTGATTTTTAAACTATCATCCCAGCTTAAACAACAAACAAAATATTTAAAGGTATAGTTCAAATAAAGTTACATTCAAATAACTCTCACATGAATTTGAATGACTATACAGACATATTACATTAGAAAAACAAAACATGATTCTCAAGGTATTCAGATTTCTGGCTTGAACAAACCCAAAGGCAACAATTCTATTAATACATATACTATGATATCACAGAAGGAAACAAAATTCAACACAAAGACTACTTTGGAAAGAAAACATATCAATAAAATACATTAGGTTGCTTAAACCCTGCGTTTTTCATAGAAGTCAAGAAATGTATATTACAGGTACATTCTATAAATGCATAGCTAAGTGCTCTTATAAAGATATAAGCACTCACGTTTCTCAAACAAATATTAGAAAACTTTTCTTTTTTTTTTTTTTTTTTTTTTTTTTACTTTGATAGGTGACGATGCCTTGGAGTTTCAACAAGATGCAACTTCTGAAGTAATTCCTTGAAATTGAATGTTTTTACAGAACCTTGGTCAAGACTGCATCTTTATCTTAAATAGCTTTAACTATTCAATAATACAGCTCTGCAGTCACTTTAAATTATTTACCAAGCATAACTTCTCATTTATTTTCATTGTAGACATCATATCTGAGTTTGTAAAATTGACAAAAAAAAATTTGAAATTAATCATGACACATAGAATCTGAATGTTTTGCTTCCTAAAAGGCATTATTCTGTATTAAATTTACAGACTGTTAGTTACTATAACATATTGAGACAAATTCTATTCGTTACTAACAAAAGACAGAAGTCACTGAATGTGTTTTCCACACTCTCCTAGAGAAAAATTATTATTTTTAATTTAGCAGAAGGAAATAAGGCAAGATTCCCGTGCTTTTCCATGCAAGGACTGGTTTCTACAAGTTTCTGATTTCACGCTACTCAAATGTATATCACTCAAATGCATGTCACACATCTGCAACATTTTATTTCTTGCTGTGTTTCAATATTCTGAAATGTAGGAAGGCCATAATCAGAAGAAAAAAAGGACACACACACACACACACACGTCCACTATTCTAGACACAGCAGCCAAGAGATGGTAACGTTGCTCCTAACCCATTGGCACAAGTATAGGAAGGAATACTCTTTATTACTACTTTTCACATGTGCTTATGCTGTTTCAGCCTGTCACAACAGTTCCCCATTTACATACAGAATGCCCTGTTTGTTTTTGATTTGTAATACAAACATCTTCAAATACTCCAACGCAGAAAGAATAGAATTTACTTCCACAAAGACAGTAAGAAGACTCTTGTCTTTATCTTATACAGAGGAGACTAATCAAGTTAGTAGACTTTGGTCTTCCCGATACTTTCTATAATATGATGGCTCCTAAGGTGTTTGTGGTCTTGGGTGGACTGAAGTATAAAATTCCCTTGTTTGCATTTTTCATCCTTTTGCTCAGTGATTAACTAAGATGCTGAAGGGTGAAGAATAGACACTCAGCTAGAACAAGAGTTAGTCCTGCTATATTACTTATAAGACATTTTTCCATCTTTATAACACAATAAGAGGTTAAAAATAAAGCCCACGAAAATATATGTGGGTACAAAAAGGAAGCAAATAATTTTTTAATTTAGCCACATTGATCTTTACTTAAAACAGGCAGGAAAGGAACAACTTTTCCTTCCATCAGATAGGACATGCCCTGCCATTCAATTCATTTATTTAAATTTAAAATGTAACCCCCTTAAAATAGTTATAATTTTCTAAGTTACTAAAACAACACTTAGGAAATAACTAAGCACTCAGGAAATAACTAAAAATTAACTGGCAAGCTTTTTTAAATCTTACCGCTGAGAACACCATGAAGTAATACCCATCTTTTTTTAGCCACCTTAAAATTTAGAACCAGTTTTATATTCAGTGCTGCTAATAATCCTAGAGTTGTTGACAGAGTATTTTTAAGAACTACTTTGCTTATAGCATCCTGACTCATGTAGTAGGTATTGCAAAACCAAACCATGTGAAAAATTATCAGTGGATTAAGAAAAGGAATATAGTCAACCTATTTTGAAAATCTGTCTGTAACTCCTTTGTTTGAAAAGTACAGAAAAATGTAACTGTAAACAGAATAAATCCTACTTTTCTTTTTGCAAGAAAAGGGAATCTCTAAAGAGAACTAAATTAAGCAGCAGTATGTCATTTAGATGTGCTGGTTTAGTTTTTCTGCTAGAAAGTGTCTGGTAAGCTCTTGGTTCATTGGGCAAGGAGTAGGATGTAAATGCACCCTTTTAATTGTTTGACTAAACTGTTGTCTGAGTCTCAGGATGTAAGACACTTATCAGTGCCGTGACAGGTAAACTACATCATGTAGGGTCTTTTGGGACAATTTGATTTCCCACTTGGGAAGGTCTCTACAATTAATGCTTTCAGAAGCTGCAGTTTCTTCTGTTCCAGCACACCCAGAGCAGCACCCTCATTCATAGAACTTTAACAGAGGTGAAAAACAGATATTTGGCCATCTAGCATGACCTTCTAAACCCAGAGCTGATTAAGTAACATGTAATAGCTTTTTGTATCTAACACAGTAACTTCTATTCTAGACTAAACATAGCCTCTAGATGGTGTTTAAGGAAGTCTTTCCTGAAGAAAGTAGGTATCTACATGACAGATCCAGGAAAACCCAACTGCAAGAGACTGGTTTCAAAAGAGAACAGACTTCTTACACCAGGCAAGGGCATGGGCCACAACTTGTGTGCATGAGAATGAAATCCCAAGGTGCCTGTACAGTAAGCTATCTAAAATCAGTGTGTTCAATGCAGAGCCACTTAAGCCACCCAGTGAAGAAAAACTGTATCTAGATACATCTGCAACATGACTCATCCTTGAATGGCATCCTTTTTTGAGATACAAGAAAGTGCTCTGTCTGCCTAGAACAGCTATCACTGCTTTTCTGAAGATAAACGCTTAAGTCTCTTCTTTCAAAGGGCCAGATGAATGCGAAACGTTGACATAAGTCTCAGGTACACACAACCACTAACACACGGGCAAATCTGAAGTTCAGATGTCAGAGCTCTATGTTCTGGGGGGGATTGACAAAGGTTAAGCAAAAAGAAAACACAGGTAATAAACTTCATGGCAGTGCCCATTTGGTGCCTTAACCCTTTATTAGGCCTTGTCTTTGAAAAGCTGCCATCTCATAAAGGAATTCAGTATTTTGTTTGGCAGTATCTGTTTTTCCAGGCATATGAATTCTGATAAAGATCAGCTCAGCTTTTACATCGTTTTAACTACGGATTTCCCCACAAGAAAAGAAAACTAATGTGTAATAAAAAGGCATAATCATTAGGCAGAAATCATTATATATATTTTACTTAAAGCCATACCGTGTGCATAAAGAAAAGGTGGATTGAATCCATTAAAATCTTTCTCACAATTTTTTTCTAATCTAGTCAACTTCTTTTCAGTGTCAAGTCACGTAGAAGTTTTCTCTTTCAACTTTTACTATTGTCATCAGGTAAACGGATTGCTGAAATAATACTATGCCAGAAGGTTATATGTCTAAAGCATGTGGATAAACTAAATACAGAAGTAAACACTTAATTTTGACAACAACAACAACAACAAAAGAGGGTTCGTAGCCACCACAAAAAAAACCAAAACAAAAACAAAAACAAACCAACCAACCAAGCAACAACAAAAAACCAAAACATACCACAGCATACTTTCTTACACTGGATCAGTTCTCCGGGATGTCTTGTCACATATTTGGGCACATGAAAAATACACGCAATAAATATCTGCAACTATTCACTGGTATACCTACTAGGAAACAGTTATCTGCCAGGAAACAAGGATTCAACAAGAAAACATGTAAAATTATAATCAATTCAGTACTAATTCATAATAAGTGATAGCAAGTGCGCATATTACTATAAACATATTCTTTCTAAAATGACTGATTGCCTTAGATATTCTTTCATGTCTAAACACAGTCAAAGAGTTGAAATGGGATTTACCTGTGTTCAGTGCTTAGGTCTGTGTTTAGACACTACATGTAATTTAATAGTTTGAAAATACACACTGAAATCAAACTAAAAATAAAAGCTAAGTTAGCTGATGGTGCTCAGCATCCACAAAATTCAGGCTTCTTTAATCCACAAACTTGCTAAATCATCCATACGTCATCATTTTACCCAGAGAGTTGAAATCAACAATGTGGTGGATTTGCTACAGTTTCCTGTTGTTGTTTACAATTCCTCACTGCAACATGTTCCAGCAGTAATTCAGCAAATATTTGGTTCATTAAAATATTGATTCTAATGAGATGGAACACTTGAAAAAGAAAATATAGACTAGAATTGCTCCAGAGTAAATGGGCAAAGTAGCATCCTGGTAATTCTCATAGCATCAGTGGAGATTTCCTCTGAAGTAAGCGTAGAGGAAAATGAAATTTTGTACAGAAAAAGACGGCCAAAAGACAGAGTGACACAAGAACAGCAAAAAAAAGAAAAAACAACCCAAAACCCAAACAAGTATTTAAAAAAAAAAAACAATCTGACAACCAGAAAAACAATGTACAGTCCTACAAAAATGATGGAAAAGCCACAAGAGAGATTTTCCAATCACTTCTGCAAGTTTTCACCATGTCACATCACCTTGTTAAGAGACGCTTTTTATACTTCGAATGTCAAATGCAATGAAACTGAACGCAAAATCATTTTTCATGCATGAAGAAAATCTGACTAGTAAGCAAGCAAAGTTACTTTGTTGATTTTTCACCAGTCTTATACATGGTTGAGGACAAACAATTCGTTTTCCTTCCGGACTGTGACAACAGACACGACCTATCCAGGTTATAATCACAATCCTATTGTAATTTCATTGATGCAATAATAAATATAAGTTAAAAAGTACCAGTGTTTAACTTATTTAGGCATCAGTATTCGTTGATTTTGACTCTGAATATTTGAAAAATGTGCTAAACGAAGGAAATCAGAAAGTCCAATTTTAAGAAAATATATTCTATGTATTACCTTATTAACAAAACACCCTTCAGGTGCGTTAACTTCCCTCTGTAAGGCTGAAAGGTACCAAAAATATATTTTTATAAAAAATTCTGTGATTAGGTAGATACAAAGGGTTACTTTTTATTAACAAAACAGCATTCCCTGAATGCCAGCCCATGCTACTGCCACCATTCACAAGGGGCAGGTGCCTTTTACCAGTAAAATGCCACTGTCTGTGAGGGCTGTGAGCGCCCAATACTGCGCGCCTGACTGCCCAAGATCCTGGAACTGCTGCACAGATGCCGATGAACTGGAAGGCTGAAGCGTAATGGGTCACACAGGCAAAGTCAATATATACGTTCTTTTATTCATTATATTTTATAAACATGTGCATGGGCCGTCTTGGAAGCCCTACGGAAAGCAGACAACCTGCATTTAGTAACAGCCAGCCTTGGGCTTTAATTCCCAAAGGTAGTAAACAGTGGTTTTTGTCTTCAGTATTTTTTCCCTACTTTTTACTTACTTTACAGATAAAGGAAAACACATTTTCATGCAACATTTGAAAATGATGGAGCTGCTGTAATTTGCGAAGCCTCCCAATGCATGACCAACCCTACCGAAGGGACTCGGAACTTGTGCTCAGAGGCAGCGCTGCCAGATGCTGTGCAGGAGGTGACTGCGCACAGACATCAGTGTCGCTCGCACCCCTGACCTGGCATCGTGAGCTATGCCAAAATACACTAGGTGAGAGCCCTCCCTTCAGTGCCTCAACTAACATCCATCAGTTCTGTTTGTTAACTTACAAAACATTCTTCTCTCAGGTGAATTTTAAGCCTTCTTTTGAGCAATATTCACTCATATTAAATTTCATGTAATAATATTAATCATTATTTATTACCAAGCCTAAAAAAAAGAATCATCTCAACTTCCAAATTGCTTATCTTCCAATTTTTCAACTAGTAAAACACTTGCGAAAAAATCTGTTAAACTACTCTATCATAAATTCTGCGTACTGTTTGAAAAGATCAATCCGCTTCTACACATAGTGCCATCTTTAGCAGAACAACTAATAAGCCTTATAATTCTTTCACCAAATTCAATTCTTCAAATTCTCCCTCATCTTATCTGCATAGACATGTTTTCCATTATTTTCTTAGAAATTGTTTTGATCAAATGCAAACACGAAATCACAGATTTCTGATTCATGCATTTCTGCGGTCCCTTTTCCAATACCCAGTAATACACAGAAGAACTGTTTTCTGATTAATGCTGTTTGTTTTTTTCAATCCTTTTCAATATTTAAAGAATTTCAATATTTAATGAATTTCACTATTCATCCTATAGTCTTTGTTCTGTTTCCTTCATGACTCTTCTACATTTTCAAACACTGTATTGACTTTTTGGAGGCTGTTTCTTATATAACTAATATTACCTCTTTGCAAAAAATGAGCAATGTATAGAATTCTATACAATGTTCACAAACCACTACAGAAAACAACTGCATGTGGACAAGTTCTGAGTGATCTGTCTCAAGTCTCATATTCAACTTCTGAAACAACCATTGTATTTTAGAAAAAATAGAGAGCAATGTAGGAAAAGGCAAATTATCCATGTTAATGTATTCCTGATGTTAATGAACAAAAATAAAAATATCCTCTGGTGCAGAGCTAACTTGAAAATAAAAATACAAAGGTTATAGGTGAAGAAAAGGAAACTAAGTGAGGGAGGGTTTCAATTAATGGAAATTAGAGAACGAAGTGGATCTTTCCGAAGTCTCCATCACATAGAGTAATACAAAAAGGAACTGGACTCATTGCTACCCTCAAGCTTGAAGAGCAACAGCCTTTAATAAAAGGGATTCAGCATTTCTGAGATGAAGATGTGAAGTGCTCCATCCATATGAGGCTGTCACAGTGGACACCCCTAATCCATTTTCAAATCAGTACAGTTCCAGAATAAGAACATTCTTTGAATATATATATGCAAAATGGTCAAAACTACGAATTGCAAAGTATTTTTTCCACCTTCCACTGTTGATAAAGTTGATCATTTATGAAAAAAAAAAAAAGGCAGCAGTACTGTCCTACAGCTGGATGGTTAACACACAGAAGATTATAAGGCTCTGTATTGTGAATCATATGTGCACTTAATACTGAAGAGAATATATTAATCTGAATTAAAAATACTATGCAGAGTATTAATGGAAGGGAAAACTAAAGCTCACAGATTTTAATTTTACCTGCAGTTAAAGATCCTGTAAATATGACATATCACAAGCTCCTCTGGCTTCAGTGTTGTGGGTGTAGAATATCATCAATTTGGAAGAAAGATAAGTTAATCCTGGGTTTGTATAAAACCTTCTGATGGGTTTGCATTTGAACTGCCATTCTAGTTGGGAAGGTAATTGGAACGGTTTATTATTTTTTTTCAACAGGAAACCTGACTTGCCTGAATATAAGGCACATGAAATTACAAGGTAACTCTCTCTCTCTTTGATAAGGGGGCTGGGCACGGCGTGGGCAATGAAGTGTCCAAGGAGTTGTGGTACTCCTCCTGCCCCTCGAGTTCCCAGCCTCAAGACACTAAAGCAGTCCCACCACAGGCAGAAGAAGGTTTCCTTACCAGCCCTAGTCACTCAGAAAATCCACAAGCAGCTAACCAAAGGAGAGGTTTTTGTTTGTTTGTTTTTCAAGGAACTGTGTTCCAATTGGGCTTCAAAAGAGACAAGTTTGGTGTGGGACAATATTCTTGTTTGTTTTAATTTCTGTAAGATCCCTCATCTCATGTTTGGCCTAAGACAATCAGCTCTGGCAGCTCCACCAGAAGCTTCTACAGCCAGTGAAAACTGTGCTACAAACTCTTAAAACAATCAAGTGATTTGTAAAAGGCACTCACAATAGACAGATTCCCATAAATGGCCTGTAAAGTTTCCTTCAAATTCTCTCGAGTGCTCATGATGTAGTCAGCTGGATTTCTTTAAAGCCGGCCTAATACTTTTCACCAGCTATAACTTTTCTTAACTTTTATGCTACGACTGGATCTCAAACACGCCAGAGCTTTGAGGCAGACCTGTCTGCACCTTTTCTTTAAAGTGAGCTCACCAAAAAATACCAAAAGGGCTTTGAAGAAATGATGTTTTATTAGATCATAAACTTGAACAAACTCTCTTCTGTCTAAAAACCTGTATTCTTTCAGGTGAGATAGATAAAATACAGCCATTTGAAAACAAATACCTCTTCTGCACAGCTGTGTCTCTGCAACAAGGGCCCTTTTCCTCCAGACCTGCTTTTCATGCTAGCAACTTTCAATAGCCTCTATGGTTTCAACGAACTCTACTTGTTCTCCTCTGGGTCAACACAAAAATCTCCTCTCTTTTCATCATCTCTGGCCTGGTTTTGTGTCTCTTCCTCATTATTCTATGAAAACTCCCCAAGTGCGAGCTCCCTAGTCGGCACATCTGTTACTGCCTACCCTGTTCTTCCCTGGAAAAGCTTCTCCCATTACCAGGTGCTGTCAAAGAAGAAATCCGCTCCTCCCCTTCAAAGAACTGCCCCGACCAAAAAGCATGCAGTTACCAACCACGGACTTAACACAATACATAATGTACATACAAAAAAAAATTTAAAAGACACCTTGAACCACTACCACATTTGTCACACACAGAATGACATTAGGTGCATAAAGAAGTTTTTGCATGTTCCTTCTGTTTTCAAGGAAATAAGATGACGTTTGCAACTTCACAAACAGAATAAAGCTTGTTTAGCACAAACATTCTTTTCCTCCTTCTGAGGGCTACACTCACAGATGCTTCCCTGCCTTCTCTGCTCCTAATCGGGCACAGTTCCACCAGTTGATTCTGTATCCTGTGTACCTGCGGTGAGATTGGAGAGGTCTGCTAGACACATCTGCTAGATCTATCCTAAACAAAACAAGGGAAGTCAAAACACGGGATTCAGTAAATAAAGGATTAAAGGGTAGGAATAGAAATAGTAACAATGAACATGGAAACAGGCAAACAGGTCTTGCTAAAAAAATGGCTGGTTTCACTGTTGGAGGGGATTGCAGCTACTGGTGAAGAAGGTAGCAGCTGAAGGCAGAAAGGACTTATGTGAGGTGCTTAACATACCAAACAAACTGATTAGAGCAGCATAACAGAACACATCAAATGTATTAAAAGCTGAATAACTGATGTACCTATTAATGAATAAATCCCCGTAAACAAGGGATGAGGTTCTGCTAGTGGGATTCTCTTTGGATCACTGCTAAATTAGGTGCTATTTAACTTCTTTAAAAAGGACATAACAGATATAAAAGTGTTTCTGGGAAAAATTGTAGTGGGTGCAAACACTGGCAAAACAACACAAATTGTCTGAGCCGTTCAAATCTAGGCTACTTTCAGGACACAGGGTGAGTCCCCGTCTCCCATCCTGACAGACACAAGGCTGCTGCAGTTCCCTGTCCCCAGATCCAGCTGGTGGTGAGGCTTCTCAACACCAACAGACAGACATACACAATAAGAGAGATGGCCTCCCAGGTCAAATACCGACAGAAAAATAGTGGTTTTAATGGCACCCCTATAAACACACAGGACACTCGCACAAACAGCATGGACAGGATTATCCTGTTCCTCCTCTCCAGCCAACAGGAATTCCAGTGGGACCGACACTTTTACCCCTCCCCAGATGCTGCTCCCCAAATTCAAGAGCCTCTCACTTTCATGGTCTCACATCAGCTGCTGGCACTCAGATCTCTTCTACTAACTCTCTGGTTAGCCTGGTTTGTAGTTCATGAGCGTTCTCACACACACACAGAAGACAAGAGAGCACCCACACGCGAGATGGTTAGAAACAGAATTTAATAAGAACAAAGGACAGGCTGCGGTGATCAAGTATGAGGCAGAGTCCCACAAGCATAGTGAGTGCTCAGCCATTTACAGCTGATGAACCTCTTTTATCCCTTTATCTCTCTTCTGCCCATGCTTGCTCCTTCCCAGTCCAACAGCACTCCTGCCTTTGATCCCCACATTAACAGTCACACGTGCAGAGAAGGGCTGCAAACAAAATTGCAAGCCATGTTTTTTGCTGAGTCGCTTACCTATCAACTTTTATTTTATTAGAACTTGCCACTCAAAACATGGGACAGTTGTTTTGTCACTGAAGATAAAAAAATAATCTATAAAACTAACCAACACACACCAAAAATTAATGCTGAAGCCCAGAAAATCTCTCTTCTTTTCTAAGCACATTCTCTTTGCTGCACCACCAATAACATTAGTCATTATTTTTTGTAGACCATTCAACCATGCAATTCAGCATTTAAGAAATAATACTCGGGAGATAAGAAGAAACCAACTTTAACATGTTTCAGGAGAGCTCCTGGGGTAAACCAGTTACTCTTCAGGTAACAGCTTTGGGCGAGTAAAGATAATAAGGGCAGGGAGGAACATGGGTTGATCCTGCATGTTATCCTTATTGAAAGGGCCATCTCCAAGAACAGGGTTAAGTGCTACTGGTGCTCCCCTCCCTTTCCAATGACAGGCTGAAAGGTTTGTTACACACAGAGGTTAATACAAAAAGCTTCTCCATGGTCAAAGACAGTGAGCTTTACAACTCTTACAGAAATTCGATTTTGTTTCAGCTTTAGGTTGCTAGGTTAATGTCTGAATAACAATCATACCTTTGTATACTCTTAGAAATTTCAGATCACCCCAGCAATAAGTTACTTTTCATTTAAAAGCAGACTGTTGTACTTCCTGCATACAGTATTCTCTGAAAAGTGCACTGCAACCTGTCCAATTACCAATTTCCTAAATCTCAATAAAGGCAAATTGTCATCATGATACTATCTGGTGTGTAAACTACTACTAAGGTGTTGCAAAGATTAGTATCTACAGTAACACAGCACATGCAAATGTCTCTAATGTCTGATAGTTCGGCACAGACCTGTAAGAGAGAAAACAAAACACAACTATATTGCCTGTGGTGCTACGTCCCACAGCAAAACAGACCGTTCTGAAATGTTGTTTGATATATCAGTAACTTTAGAAGCATATTAACCTCAAGGGCCATTCTCTTACTGCAGTAATTTACTCCTGGCTTCATGAGTGTGAATAAAGATAACTCACAAGAAATCTACCTTATCTATCAAAGAGTAGGGTAGAATAAAAACAAAACAACTCCATAGATCTACAGTAGACTACAATGTAGTATTTAACCCACTCTCTTGAATCAAAGCAACCATCTTTTTCTCATCTGTTTAATACATTCATCTGAAAGCTCCCTTAGAGTGGAATGTATATATCCTCAATTCTTTTACTTCCACATAAAAAATCCTGCTTAGAAATTAGACACTCACGAGTATGAGTACAGTCAGAAATGCTCCCCTAAAAGATACTTTGCTATTTTGTTTGGATTTTTTTGTTTTCTGAACTGAATCAGTCATTGAAACTACAAAACACAAGTAGTGGGCTTTCCCCCCAGTTAAACTACAAATTATTTTCAATTAGCATTCACAGCATTTTTCCTCCAGAGAAACCCTTCAGAGATCTTAGGTAGAACATCCTGAGTAAAATTCTAAGCACATCAGAGCCTGTGTTCAGCTCATGAGCAACAGGATGGCTTAAAACCTTGACTCTTGAGCCCATGTCCCCACAGGAAAGCACTGTGTTACATCAGCATAAGGCACTCACGTGCAACTACATGACAGTTTAAGCCTTAATGGATAAGCTACAGCACTTGCCACTGGCTAAGTTAGACGCTTTAGATATCTACCTTTTATTGTCTCATAGCAACCAGTCTGCACAGTCAACCTATATTATAACAATATGAAAGCTTTAAAACTGGTATAATAGCACATGCAATTGGGTCTGTTACTTCAATCTTGACAAAAAAAAAAAAAACAACACAAAAAAACCAACACAATAAAAAAACCCAACCTAAACGCACACACAAAACCACACACACAAAAAAACACAACAAAAAACCTCCACCACCATGAACTGAAAATGGTTTAAAATGGAATTTAACTCTAGTCTACACTAAGATTTAGATGTGCGTGTCCATACAGCAGATTGAAAAATTACTGACAGCATTTTATACCAATTGACATACAAAGCCATATTTCACTTAAGTTTCTTCCTCTTAGGAATGCTGTTACACTTAGCAATGATAGAGAGAAAAGTGACATCCTAAGAGTTCAGGTTTCTTTTTTCCTACCTGTTTTCCAAAATCTAAACCAAGTAAAAAGTACACAGGTGTTTGCCATCCAGGTCCAGGGTCTAAGTTGCATTATAGGGATACATTGAAGGGTTTCAGTACATGACAGAAAAAAAAAAAAAAAAAAAGATGAGGATTGTATTTTCCTAAAGAACTTATCTAACTGTTAATTCCACAAATTTGGAATCTGACCTCTAAAATAAAACTCATTTTGCAAAAAAAAAAAAAACAAACAAAAAAAAAAAACAAAACACCTCCTTGGCATCCCAGTAAGAAAAAAATATTTACTCCCAGTTATTTTATTACAGATATGTTAACCACTACGGTACAGTCTATCTTTAAAGGCTCTTATCTAGAAGAGATTACGTCACAGACTATATCACAAATAATGAACACTGTGCAGGCTGCCAATTTATCTGTGTTTATTGACACAATAATTTCCTTCACTGTGGCAACAGGCAGACTTTCCAAAGACATCTGCACGCTGATAAAGAGGGAATTTCGCTTCTCATTCTTTTAAAGAGACTTTTTCCAATGCCCAGAAGGAATTTGAGTCTTGTACTGCTATTGCTATTGGCCATGTCCTAGTTAGTCTCAACTTGTACCCACTTTAAATATAGCAGAAAACATCCCTAAATCATTTAAGTCACGCACATAATGAAGCTAACATGCTTACTCCATGAAACTATGTATCTTTTTTTTCCCTGTGCATTCCCATGGAGGATACTGTTTGATATACCTATTTTCAAGTTCAAATCTGCCAGAGATGCATTAAGGATACTGATTTGGGCCTGATTCATCACTGAAATAAGCCCTCCATTTTCCATGACTCACAATCCCAGGAACTAGACTGTCACTCAAGAGAATAACAGGGTCAGGGTTGTTTTTTTTTTTCCAAGAAGGAAACCATAAGACTCTAATTAACACAAGGGCTTAATGATGTACCTAAGTACCATTGAGGAGAGCACATGAAGACTTACTAATTTGGCTTCAATAGGATTAAAAATTGAGAAGGCACAAGCCTACTCGGAACTTTGACGTTCCCAGTTCCTGCTATCACAGGAATCTGACATTTCACAGCTTCTTTTTTTTTTTTTTTTAATTGAAATACCATTGTATTCACACATATAATTTCAAAAATACCTAAGTGATATAGAAATCCTAGAGTCGATTTTGTGAGAGCTAATTTGTCAACAAAGTACAGCAGCTAAAGACAGCAATTTAGGAGCTGTAAGCTATAAAATTATAACCGCACATATATATACTTCGCCTATCAGTAGAGCACCTGAACTAACTCTTGCCCCGAGAAGGCAGTGCTAATCAATTCAGCAAAACTCAGACTCCTAAGTCATGAAACTACTTTTTCCACCAATAGTTAGGCATTTTTCAGCAGACCTGTAATTCCCAAATCACCTAGAGCAAATGAACCATGCAGAACCATATTCAGCACCATTCAGCAAGAAGTTTTCAGTTGAATTTTGTATTAAGGGTGGGTGGTCGTCCATAAGAAAAGTTAAGGTTTGGTAGCAGTGCTCAAGCCAAAAAAGTTTGGACAACACTAACTTAAATCCCTGAAAATATTTACCAAGCCCAGAATATAGTTGAGATGTTAAATATTAAGGCACACGAGTGACTCTGCAGGGGGGAGAGGACTAAGTGTTTTCACTGCTGTGAAAGGGAAGTATGTATTTACACATATTTAAAATATACTGCAGGATAAAGCAGAATCAAACTGAAACCAATATAAAATATAAAAAAATGCTCTGCACTTTTCTTCTTATTTGACCTTGTCTTACCTTTAAAGCTTTGAGGCTGAAACTTGGACAGGACAGCAGAATCCCCTGAACTTAATTATATATTAGTCCAAAAAAAAAATAAGGATCTAAAATGACATTTTTGGGGATCATCTCACCCTTAGTGTGGTAACCTCAAGACCCATTTTGCTTCCCTGTGCTCCCCATAGCAATGTGTCTCTCCCCACTGAAGCTCTCAGAGCTGTCTCTCGAGCGATCCCCCAGGTCGCCATTTGCAGCCACTGCTCAGTCCCACCGCTGTGGCTGTCCATGCCAAGCTGGGCCCAGCTGTCAGGAGGACAGAGGAGTCTCCCCACAGGGCCATATCCCCACAGGAGGAGGGATCCCAACCCTGGAGGGAAGGAAGGAGAATGCCAGCCAAGTCCCTCCATTGCATCCATAGGGCGCTCAGCCAACAGCTCCACCGCAAAAAACACTACACATGGCACATTCGTTGCCAGCCCCTTATCCATCCTTCCCCACTCACAGAATCACACAATGGCTGGGGTTGGAAGGGACCTCTGGAGATCACCTAGTCCAACCCACCTGCTAAGGCAGGTTCACCCAGAGCAGATCACACAGGATCACATCCAGGCAGATTTTGAATGTATCAAGAGGAGACTCCACAACCTCCTTGGGCAGCCTCAAGGTAAAGAAGTTTCTCCTCATATTCAGAGGTAACCTCCTGTGCTTCAGTCTGTGCCTGTTGCCCCTCATCCTATCATTGGGCACCACTGAAAGGAGTCTGGTCCCATCCTCTTGACATCCACCCTTGAGATATTTATAAACATTGATGAGATCCCCTCTCAGCCTTCTCTTCAGGCTGAACTCAGCTCTCTGTATTTCCTCATAAGAAAGATGCTCCAGACAACTCCTAGGGCATTATGTATGTTCCACTAATTCTTTATGGCTTAAAACACACATTTCAACCGTTTATTTTACCTAATGGTAGTCGCAATGTGGCTGGGTGGCAGGGAGTGTCCCTTCCTGGCCCCCCAACAGAGGAACCCACTCCCACTGCAGTGCCCTCTGCAGCAGGGAGGGGAAGGCCGACCATAGTGGTGACATGCACCGCAGGGCTTTACTACAGATACGCCTCAACGTTTCTACCTGCCACTCATCATTAACGTGATTCACAGCAACAGCTTCTTAGTTCTGCCCCGCTAATATTAAGAGTAAATTGCTACGTAGGAGCCAGCAGCCTTATGCTGAGCCTTGTATCTAGGTAACCACAAAAATAAGCAGTGTAGGCGGTAGTTTAGGTGTAGGTATGCCAAACCACTCATGAATTAATGGTTCTGTATTTTTAACATTTAATAAAAAAGAACTAGTTTCCAAACTGTCTTATATTTATTGTGTCTGACTGTAGCTTAGTTAAAGTTTGAATAACATACAACTTAGTCTTGATTCCATTAAACTGCCTTTCCTTGTCTGCAAACATGAACCATTTCAATGTCTTCTGAAGCATTACAGACCTTTTTGTTGTTATTTCCAAAGCCTGTTTCACATAACCAAATAAGCTATACTTCAACAGCATTTTATGAGACAAAAAATCATGAGAAATATTATGAAACATTATCATAATGAGCCAGATTACATTAAAATATTAAAAGAAAATTAAAATCCTAAACTGAATAATTGCTAGATTCAATTATCCTTTACAATATAATAAATACTTTGTTTTTTCATGCAGACTGCAAATTGATGTCAAAAGCAGGGATGCAAAGCATAATGACATAAATTCATTTTCAGGCAAGCAACAGAATCATTGGGCTTTAGTGGAGACACTGCAGTATTTTCTCACATCTAACTTGTCGTCTTCTTATTTTGCCTAATATAAATATTTTACTTAACATCATTGTCGTCTGATTTACCAAAAACAATTTCAAACACCACAGTTCCTTCTCCTGGAATTTTTGCTGACATCCTTTGAAGCCAGGCTACCTTACTTTGGCAAATATTTTCAAGTGTTTTAGTGGTGAAGTTTCAAATAAAATGTGTACCAAATTTAAAAGACTAAACTGCAATCGGCCCAGGAATAACTTGCCACGGAAATCATATCATTGGCAGAACATACACAAACTAAACGCTTCACTTATAGCTCAGATATTTTTTTACAAGTAATACCTACAACTCCAGCAGTTCACCAAGATAAAAATAATATAGCCCCCATTCTCCAGTGCACTTTGGATGTGTTAGACAGTATTTTGTATATAGGAACATCCAGACTCCAAACTATATATTCAAAGCAAAATGGACATGTAACTGAAGAAAAAAAAAATAAAGAAGAAAATGGTGGTAGGTATGGTACCATAAATTCACTTTTAAAATTACTTTGGAAGTTGACTTTTTTTGAAATAGATACCCACTCTTTCAGCTTAAGACTCTTAAATCCCTTCTTCAGAAAAACTAGAAAATAAACAATAAATGAAACCAGTCCTTACGAAACACCCACACTCTGAAGCACAGTGAAAAGCCCAGATCCTCGGGCAAACCAGATTGTTTGCTAAATCTGCTGGATTAATCTGAACACTGAGCACTGCTCACTCTCTGTTACGTTTGTCGTATTTTTCCAAGTCATCTGTTTTCTATTCCTTCTTATCACCTGCTGAACACAAGAGGA
Source organism: Columba livia (assembly GCF_036013475.1). Lineage (NCBI taxonomy): Eukaryota > Metazoa > Chordata > Aves > Columbiformes > Columbidae > Columba > Columba livia. The sequence goes on from NC_088603.1 coordinate 109,375,516, forward strand.
AAGTTGAGAATAGCCTACTAAAAAGTGACTGCACACTTCTTTAGCAGACGTCAGCAACCTTTTTCACATGTTGCACAATTATGGATTTACAAATTCCATGATTAAGATCTGAAAACGCACTGAAAACATTTGAAATAAAATTCTTGCATTTCTTGAAGTATGAGGATATTTAAAATTAATATTCTGAAATGCCTGCTAAGACACAGAAGTTGCAATGAGAAGCACAACAAATAGCTGTGCACTGAACAGCGTTTATGCACAAAATTACTTGTTATGCCAAAGAAGCTGCACACTGCTGTCTGCATTTTGTTTAAAGTTTGCACTAACTTTTCTAACTAAAAAAAAAAAAATCTGTTGAAAATTAATCCACTTTTTACCCTCTTATGTACGTCCCTAGATACAGAGAGGGATTTTTAATAATTTGAAATGTACTTATTTTAAAAAGAAAAAAAAAGAACTTTTCAGTTATGCAGCAACATCATCCATTCTGTAACAGTGAAACTTGATTTTTTTGTGCAGACTATAACTCGACAGATGTGATGAACAATTAATAGATAAATGTATCTAGGCTATTCCTACTCCTTGCTCATCATTTTGATAAGGCTTGTCATGATATAGGAGGTAAAACTCACTATGCTTTAAGGGAATGTAAGTTAATTTACTGAAAGAATAATGTAAGGGAGATTTTTATGAAATGCTAATTACTTCTACTTCATTATTACTTCAGTATGTGGATTGGCTGATATCAGTATTGTAATGGAGGTCAGTGAGAATGAATCAGCCCAGTCTTCCAAATATACTGCTTCTTCTCATCTTTTTATAATAGTTTGTCACCTTTTCTTGTATTTCAGTAATAAAATTCAAAGAAGTCACACCAAGAAAGTGAAAAAGTAATGACTGAGAAGTGTCAATGGTGGATAAGCTCATACTGCCCTTTTTCTTAAAAAAACAACTTCATTCAGAACTGCCCCCAGTTGTAGGGGCTCGCAATATTGCTAATATAAAATAATTTAATTTTCAGTATGGGTTGACAGATGAGAAGAATATGTTACGAATTTGCTTGTTTTGTCAAAAGCCAGGGGCAAAATTTCTGGAATATTTTCTGACAATGGCTACTTCACAAGCAACCTACAGCTTTGCAAATGTAGCTAGAAAACAGGAATAATCTTGAACTTGTTTTCTCTAGGATCCCTTTTTTCCCCTCAGCTAAATATTTTAAAACAAAACAAAATCAGCACTAAGTCAAATGATTACCATTTATAAGCCAGTTTTGCTGATTTAAAATATTTACACTTGACTAGAAAAATTGCTGCCTTGATACCACCTGAGTAAACATTTCATCAACAGTAGTCCATAACTACTCTTTTCCAACCTTCAGAACAAAAAGCAAAGGAAGAAACAAATACCTAGGAAAATAAAAAACTCTATAAAACCTAATGCCTTAAAGAACTAGAGTATGTAATAACTTTATATTTTTACAAAAAGTAAGGATTCCTAAGAAAGCGTGTTTTTTTTTTTCTGAGTGGACTGGTTTACTATGTTAATATTATTAAGAAGTACCGATGTTTATTTCACATCTCCAAAAATGAGTTTGAGATTCTCACAGTTTAAATACCTAAGTCTTTCTTTACATTTCTGGAGTTTCTTGTGGTACCACACTGTGCATTACTTCTTTGCTCCATCAAGGATGCCAATCTCAATCTTTTTGTTTTCCCCAGGACAATCTCCCTGGGTACCTTCCCTCTGACTCAATATTCAACAACCCACGTACTTTCTTTCTTCAACTAAATCAGGTTGAAAGTGCCCTCAATATATTAACAGGCTAAAGAAGTTAATTGCATTGAATTTTGCTGTTTGCTTTGAAACCTGATTCCTTCATTTCTGTTAATGTGGGCCACAGCTACCATAATTTCTAAAACTATAAGTGGATCGTACACATAAGGATTTACACTGTCTGGTTTGTCCTGACCTCATGGGTACCAGGAAGATTACTACATGGTAGATGAAGCCTTTGAACTTAATTAGAAGGGAAAATATGCAAATAACAACATTTACCTGATCCAAACACACAGAGTCTTAAAGCTATGAAACGCATTCACATCCTTACATCCATCACTTATCTACATACCAATTATGTGTGCTAAACTACATGTGAAAAGCATTCTTTAGATAAATTAATTTTAATGCTGGATTTAAGAACAAAAATAGTAGTTCATACCTTTAAAATCTCACATGATTTTCTAACAGATGGAAAAACAGTGGTTGAGCCAAAAATACTCACTGCAGCTGAAAAGATTCCATTTAATTTTATTTTCTTTTTAAAGAGTAACACACTAGTTCAGTCCATTAAAAGGAAAGGGAAAAAAGGAAAAAGAGAAGAGGAGGAAGGAAGAGGACGGAAGGAAGGATGAAAGGAAGGGGGAGGAAGATGAGAAGAAAAATTTGATAACCCTGTAGATTTTCTGAGATGTCAGGAAAAAACGTTGCTTAAGGGTACTCGAATGCCCAAGAAAATCATTACTGGGAAATTACTTTTTAATCAAGTATGAGGAAAATAGTAGAAAGTATTTTATTCCCTACAACCACATAGCACCTGCTCAAAATGTTAGAAAACATGGTTTGCACTTCAAGAGAGACCATACCCCCAGAAATAACTGAATTTCTCTAATATTTAGCTTATATCCACTGGGAGAGTGAAACTCATGTTTTCCCATACCTTCCCTTCCCTTACAAATTTCTAGCATAAAATATGTAGTCACTCTGCTATTATTTATGATTTTCCATCTGTCTCAGCTAGGACGGCAATTACAGACTAGCTATTTTTCCTTTTACACTACTCAACTTTGGTTAGTAAGTTTACTAAGACCTAGAGATAAACCTGCAATCCTCCATCCTCCTCCACCTTCATTTTTTTAAATGTCTGAGAATAAAGAAGAATGGATACTTAGTACTGTAATTACTTAATAATGTCTCCAATACTTAAGTAGCACAGATAAGTAGTATTTTAGGGTTGGATGTGTCATGAAAACTCAGCCAATATAGTAATAGAGTACCATAAACATTCATCATTTTGAAAAAAGAACAGTTGGCATTTTAATGGAAAATCCAGTGAAAAGAATTCTGTTGAACAATCTTCTAAAAGGTCCATAATTTATTTGTTTTCCCTTATACTTCTGTTTTGTTCTTCCATAGATCTTCACACAAACATTTTGCAGCTTTTAGATTCAAACTGGTCCAATTGAACCTAGGTAAGAAGAGATTCCCAAGTCTTGCAAATTATTGACAAAGATGCTGAAAAGTATGACTAGCACCCATGTACATGTGCACCGTGACTCGGTCTCTAAAATCAAAGACTTGAAAAGGAGAGTCTTAGAAATTTCAATTGCCAAGGAAAATCTCTAGCCTTTCAAAATCCATCTGCGTTGCCTGACAATACTTAGAAAATAAATAAAAATAATAATAATTAAAAATATATAATTAGGACTGTTGCAAAGTAGCATCAGAAAACTCACGTTTATGTATGACTGCAAAGTAATCTGGAGGGAAACCCCCGAATTTGGAGAACTTGACACAGTGTTGTGTCTCTAGGAAAAGCCTGAAGATGAGTAGCTCAGGCTTTCTGAAACAAAATTCCCAAAAGAATAAGAACGACGTCTGTTGGTCTATTACTAACATGAAGATAAACCTCACCTGAGTCAACTGAGAGCTTGAGTTCACTGAACTGATAAAGATACGGAACATTTGAAGACGAATCAACATCATTGCATCTATAGCATTTCTTTAGAGTAATTACCCAGACCTGAGTGCACACATTCATTATAAAAAGTTTCATTAAGGTTGTTTGTTATTTCAATGGGAGTTTGAGCTAAAGGTGGATTCCAGACTTTGAGTCAGCATTGGTGTTTTTGAGTGGAAGCAATAAGTCCATCCTCTGTTAGGAATCGTGAACTGGTGTAAGTACCTCTCGGTTTTAATTCACACTCTGCCACTGACACATTATTTCAAGTGAGTCACTCAACCTGCAGAGGTCAATTAGATTGTCTGTAAATTATTCGGGATACCACACAGCCTCGTGGCTGTTGTGACGTGTTACTCATTTCTGGAAGAATATTTGACATTCTTGTATAAATAAGAGTATATATTTTATTACTACCAGAAATTAGCTTATAAGAGGGCCACGCTGTGTGCCATTTGCAGTTATTTTGCATGATAAATGATTCTTCCTAACAGTCATCTGTGGTGAACATCTCAATCCCTGTAATGTTTTCCACATTTACAAGCTTTTGCACTGGGTATGCAAGAAGACGGGCATAAGACAAAGACAGTAATTGTCAGTTCACAGAAACTGAAACAAAAACGGGGACACGGTACCCAGAAAAATGAGATATAGTGTAAATTTTGTTCTGGAAAGTAAAACAAATAGTAACTTTTTAGTCATGATTACTATGTCCTTGATTAATTTTCTTGTTTCCTGAAAAGCAGAACCATACTCTCTACCTAATATTGAGTCCAAATACTTAGTTTACAGGATGCTATTATTTATTTGACAGGTATGTTAAAGCCAAGACCACTGAAACTGTTTATATGTGTTATTATTATTATTATTATTGCCTGAAGCTAGAAGCAGAAAGACTGTTTACTTCACAGTTATAAGTAATATTTGGCATTAGTAGGCATAAGAGATAGAGAGGTCATCAACCTGCAGCGAGGGAATACACTTTTATTAGTTGACTCACATGAACCATCTTGTTGCTAATACCTTCTTTTGGGCTTTCCCCCCCGCCCTTGTTTTAACTAAAACGGGAATAAACTGTCTCCCACTTTTGCTAAACAAATAGAAAAAAAGATCATGCTGACGTAAAGAAGAAAAGGACTTTCTCAGGAGACATTTTTAAAATGCATAACCTTCAATAATTTTTAGTTTCTTTAGGTGTAACATGAAATTTTGTTACAGTTAAAAGCAACTGGGTGTTGAAGTGGGCAAATAATCATTTCAGCTATTATTGATACACCATCTGGTAACGCATCAGGTAGAAATGCAGAAGCCAAGCTAACAGGCATTTCAAGACCTACCTCTGTAGCCAAAATTGCTCTTTAAGCCACTATAGACCAGTACCGCTACTGAAAATGGTCCACACATTTCTACTGTGCCCTCCTGCTTCTGTCCTATGAGGACACACAGTAAATCAAATGAAGGACCCAACTGATTTTCTGTTTTCTCTGGTTTGTTTTCGGTTTTTTTTAATACTGCTGGGGATGTGTGTCAGGTCCCCAAGGCCACTACCAGGCCATACTGTCCCACTCCCCACAGCCCCTGCTGCTTCCTAATGTGGGAAGGAAGGTGTTGGTCAACTGAATATAAGTATGTGTGAAACTACTGCCTAAAAACCAGACTTCACCTCAGCTTATCCACAGGAAATAACAATGTGTGTACTTCCCCTCCAGTTGTACAAAACTCAGTAAGAGATGAAATCCTAAGCAATGCTGATATTTAAAATATCACATTTGTTACATGAGATAGCACTTACAAAAGAGCTATTGTTTGAGATCTGCAAAAGCAGTTACAGCAAAGCTAAACATTTCCATCATATTTTAAACATTTGCAGTACAACAGCTACAGAAACCCTTCTTAATGAATTTAAGTGAGAAAACTGATGCAAGAAATCTATCCCTGCGCTGACAACCGCTGATCTTTTATCTTAAACAAAATTATTATGCGCCCCCTAGATCTCATACTAATGATAAACCAATAAAAGTGCCTGGGATTAACAGATACAGTCTATCTCCAAAACAGAAAAAAAACAGCCATGTGGCCCATTACATTTCTTGCTAAGGATGATCTTGTAGTGCAGGAAAATAGGAGCTGAAAGCAAAGCATGATCTTGCAAGGCTTCTAAAAGCACGAGGTACTCTACTCGATTTCAAAATGCTAAACAAAAGTGTTTCAGGATTAGAAAGTCAGATTCATTTGAGAGAACCCAAGAAGGCCTCCTTTCAACTTTAAATTGCTTTAGTAACAAAGAAATTTCTGGAAAGTATCAAAGAGATACATTCTGGGACTTTTAATATTAATTAGACTTGAATGAACATTATCATACTGTCTTCCAACATCTTATTGGTTATTTTATTTCTGAAATGTCTCTTACCCTCCAAATTCCATTCCAGTAGCTACCAATTCTGCTGACCACAAAGCACTATTTCCTGACTTACTCCACTCAGACCACAACATGATCTCCATCTGCTCATCTAGCACAGATTCTTCTAACTCCCATGGTACGATAAAAAGAGACAACATTTATTAATTAGATGGTGTCTTGAACTAGACTTCAAGGCTGACTGTTGAGGGATAGAGTGCTCAGTGAAACAGAAAATGAAGGAGTTTGCCTGACACCAACAACACCAACCCAATACCTACCACAAGATCATAAAATGAGCACTTTTTCTACTGTTTGGTTTTTTTTTTTTCAAACACTCATTTCCAAAAGTATCTCTAGGATTTGTTCCTTCTTCCAGCCAATCTAAGTGTCATGTTTCTGATGTGTTAATGATTTCCTACAAGGTTTAATAAAAAGCTGATTTGGTCATTTAAAAGTTTCCTGCATCCTTAGGCAACCAAGTGTCATTTTACGACACGATGTAGCTAATTGAGATGGCTTAAACTTCAGGAGGAACCCACCTTTGAGCACTAAGTCTTAACAAAATTTCAGCTCCTCTCCCTGTCAAGAAGTACAGCAAAATACAGGGGGGAACTGCAGGAACCTCAGCTGTGGCGATCCGAGGTTGGATCCCATGTCAGCCTGTTCGAGCAGCCGGCATCTTGCTGATAGTAAAAGGAAATCCCTTGGAGACAGGGTCTACAGACCCTAAAGCAGGCTGGCCTGAGACAATCCCAGCTCCATGTTAGTCTTTTCCTGACCTCTGGTAGTGAGAAAAAGAAGCTCTGCAGAGGCAGAGAAGCCAATGCTCCCAGCTTAGTGACAAAGCCTACTACAACACTATGCAAACATGCATTACACATGGCTTTACTGCCTCGAGTTTTTTCCTTTAGTAACTTGTGTGGTAACATTTGGTATCTCTTCTATATTTAACACATCAATATTTACATATTACACTACTTCATTAAATACTTTTTTGTATGAAAGTAGCTGATTTATTGTTTCAAAGACTCAAATGTTTTTGGTTTACTGGGGTTTTAGGGTTTTTGTTGTTGTTTTTTTAAAGGAATGTAATGTTCCACTCAAATTGACCATAAGTAATACATATATTGGGAAAGTGCTGTCATCTGAGTGCACAGAATATTAAGGCATGTAGCATGTTCCTTGTAAAGGAACAAAACAGAACAAAAACCCTTCTCTTATCCCAACAGAACTTCAATAAAATGAAAAAGTACATTCCCATCTAAGTCTCAGAGCTAAATATTTCGGGGATCCTTACAAACTATTTGGAACTGCAAAGTAAAACTACACTTAGGTTTCCTCCATGTAACAGAGTTTTTAATATAATCCTCCAAATTAAGGTAAAATAACTATACAAAATAGGCTACTTTCTTTGTTGTTAGTGGAAAAGGATGTGATGGCAGAGGGAGGAGTACTAAGAGAACAAGACAGGAAAGAATGACAAAGAAAAATTCTTTTTCCATGTTCTCTTCATAAAAACTTATCATTACTTTGAATTACAAGCAACTTATACTCACAAAATACAGTCCATCACAACTTTAGCTGTGAGCGTTGCATACAGCTAGCCTAACATGAGAAAATGGGGTCCAGGTAGAGTCAATGGCAGCGATGGAAAGGACAACTGTAATTCAGCTTCAGCCCCTAGTTGGAGATGATGTGTCACTAAACATCAACATGTTGTTCAAGTTCTAAGTATGCTGTTGTCACAATTTCCATAAGGAAGTTTTGTCTTATTACAATAAAACATTTCTCTTTCAGAAAGACACTTTTAAATTTACTTCGAAATGTCATTGCCAACAATGAGATTCGGCTCTTTTAGACCATAAGAATATTTGAGGCAAAATGCTTTTTGATACCATAACAAAGAACATATTGAACAAAGAAAAAAAGTAATTATATTTTTAATTACTGTGCCATAATTAACACATCTTGTGTAACAAACTTTAGAATTGTCGACAAAGAACATTAGATGAGGGCAAAATTTGGTATCATCTGCTGCTATTCACACTTAATTAGCAACCTCTAAATTGCAGAAAACTGGTATCAGTTTCTCAAAACATGCTTTTTCACAAGTTAACCTTGGCATAGGAAGAAGCGTGTGTTATGAAGCTTTGTATTAAGTATTGAAGAATGCCTTGGAAAAAAAAAAAGACTGTAACATCATTTATCTTGCATGTGAGTAATGCATCTGTATGAAGCCAAGTGCAACCAAATCTCTTTATGTGTTTGTTTCAAAGTAAAGGCAACTGCTTTGCTCACAATATCCTGTGGATCAGCAGAAGTACTGAAAATCATCAATGTGGTTCTATTCAATTGCAAGTCAGGCCGTCTGGAGTCAGAATACATGCAGCCATAAATATTAATGTGTGTGCTTTTTTAGACCTATCTTCAAATGTTCCATCAAATTTTCTTTAAATGGAAAAAAGCATAAAAGGAACACACTTTAATAGGCAAAGCAAAGCTTAGCTCAAGCAAATATTAAGTAAAGAATCCTTTAAGGAATTTGACAGTACTTCCCTAGACTCCGAATCACTGATATGCTAAAGTGCAGCACACCAGCAAAGCTTTAGTTAAGAAATGAATCCATGAAAAATAATAATGCTTAGAAAAAGCATTTCAAGTTAGAGATAGCAAAAAAAAAGAAATTTGGCACATAACAAGAAGCACGACAGCTGACACAAAATGCGAAGTCTTTGGCTGGCAAATTCAGTGGGATTTAGAGATGCACTGTGAACACTTCTTGACCACAGAAATCTCATGTACATTCTGAGCTTAAAGCAGAAGGAAGACAGAATGAAATTATTGCAAATAAATATATTATATATTATTCCAAGTATTATGGCACAGGAACTGTACTGAATAGGAACCAGAACAGAATCTTGAAGTAACAAAAACCCCAGAATCTCAAAGCAACAAAAATGAATAAGTCTTTTGGCAATTAAGTTTTGCTTTCATTACAAAGATCTGTCATTTAACAAATGTAGTGCAAAAATTAGGACTTCTGTTAGTTTTTAGCCTTACAATAGTATTGAATGGCTCTTAAAATGACAAAATAAAGGAAATGCACAGCTTCATCATAAAAGCAGCCCACCTATTAGCACACAAAATAGCGGCCTCAGGTTACATAATTTCAAACTCTTTTCTACTCAGTATGAATAAAATTCACCGGTGAAAGAAACTAGACAACCTGAGATTATACCAGAGCTTTTTTAATATTTCCTTATGCAGGATAGGCTCTATTTGCCAAACACAAGAAATAAATAGCAGCACTCTAGTCACTGAAGTATCATTGCAATATCAATTTTATTTCCACATTACAGGTGCAGAACTAGCTTTTCCAAAAGAGTATTTTCCTTCGAGTGACAGTGATATGGGTAAATAAAAGATCCCAGATGAGCTCTTTCCTGGCACTTTAAAAGCAAATTCATTAATGGGAAACAAACCCACAAAACTTTTTATTTATATCTGGGTAATTTCACATGCGCATTGCTAAGTACCTTTCAGTAGATCACAACAATTACAGATTTCAGATTCCAGAAACAATCCACTTCAGAGAAGACTTTATGACCAGTTTGCTGTTGAGTCACAGCATCATTGGTGTTTAGTGAATGTTATCTCTACCACCTATAAAGGAGAATAACTTGATAGAAAAGGATACATCTAATTTGAACCTTAATACTACAGAGAATGTCAAACAAGAGCTGGAGGCATTTCCAATACATACAGCTTGAAGTGGAGGAGAAGAGCATGATGAAACTAAAGGGAAGGCTGGACAAGGTTAATTGATGCAGATACGTAACAGCAGAGAAATACTGTCATCCTGCTGGTGCTGTGCATCTGTGAAGCCTGCATCTAATATAAATCCATTTTATATATGTAGAAATTCTAATTATTTCCTTTTCTGGTGAATACACACCATATCCAAGTGTGTATTCCAAGGGCGGCTTCTTTTTTTCTTTCTTTTCTTTTAAATGAACTCTGCTTTTTCACAAAGTTGTACAGAAGGTAAAATGACCTGTTTCAATACTTTATGTTAACTTAAAAGTACAACTGGATGTAGACACAGTACAACAATTAGCACGGGCAATTTAAATTCAACAGACACTATAATATGCTCTTGTAAAATATACCTTTTCCTTACTGTTAACTAAAATAATAACAAACTTCTTACTAATTACATAATTGTTGTTACTGCTGCACTAAAAAGCAGGGGAAAAAACATCTGCCGTGCACTCAGTAAAGCTGCTTACATTTTGCAAGTCATGTGAGTGAAACGCTTGAATTGACATTTCTCCAAACAAGTTTTTACCTTCACAAACGTGCCTCGTGCTGAAATTAAACATGGCAAGAAAAACACCACAGCGCACAGAACACCTAAATATTATTGCTGAAAGATACCGTATCTCTTTATACATGGTACATCAATTTATTCCACTGCAAGATTTCAGGGTCTCAGGCTGCCTTAAATTTCACATGGTGCTTTGTGCACTCATGAAGAGAACTCGGTACTGTTGCTGACCAAGTCTACTCCAGAACATGACGATTTGTTGTTTCAGGCACATAATCATTAGCAGTGCTGGCACACAATGAGCTTCCAGAACTCAGGAAGCACATTCACTTTGTTCCACACAGCACTTTGTGGACTGATCAGTTCCTACAGGCACAAGCTGAAGAGCAGGGGCACAATATCCCACTGATCTCCTCAGAACAGGACCCTCATCAACCCAGCCTGGACCTTTCAAAGGCATCTCATTGTATGTGTGGCTGCTTAATAAGGAAACCTCATAAGGAAATTCCAAGGAAAGCAGCAAATTTTACAGCCCTTTCTTCAGGTACCCTGTTATCTTCTAGAAAAGCACCTTTTCCTGTTTGGGATACAGAAGAATCCAGAACCCTCCTCTGAAAGTCTGACCTCCCTTTCAGTTCCTTCTTGGGCTACCACTAGAAAAGGATTGCAACATCAGCCTTTTAAGTAGCAGTACAGTGGTAGGACCCTTTTCCTAAGATGTGAGAACCATAGGGTCAGTGCAGTCTGCCACTCAAACAGTGATTAGCACTGAATCCTTTTAACTGAAAAGATGAACTAGGGACCTGCTTCTCTTCACCTGCTCTTTTCCTTCCAGAGCCTTCTGGAAGGAGTGCCTGACAAGTCTTGATTTCTCTCATAAAGATTGATTTCTCATGTTGCTTTCTCTTCTACAATAGCACACATGCAAAAGGAGGGCTAATGACCAGCTTTGGGACAGGGCTATTTCCATGCAACTGCAAGATATGAATTTAAAAAAGCTTCAGAAAGGAGCATTTCTAACTCCTTTGAGCAATGGTCTGATCACGCAGGTCTTTCGTAAAAGAAACAGCCTCTCTAGCAAATTCTCAGTTCCCCTGCTTGCTTTCTTCTTGGCTCTCAACACATGAGCAGTAAGAGAATACATTAAGGATCATCCCATTGTCACTACGATTGATATATTTCTTGTGCAACTGCAGGAGACAGACATTCTAAGAACATCTAACTCCTGAGTTCAGGTTGGCACCACAGTGCCCACCTCCATACGTATCAGTCAGCTGGGAGAATTTCCCTTCATTACGTTGTGACTTACACAGTGCTTAGGAGCTTCTAGGAATAGGTGACAATGTTCCACTCTGTAATTTTGTTGAGGAGTTTCAACCATCATTGTTTTGAACTTGTGCATCTTAATTCAATCTTTTCCTATTTTGGGTTTCTAGGTGACTTTCTGCATCTAGGTTTCACTCTCACCTTTTTCTGATCTTAAAGTGTTTGGGGTGCTGGGAAGAGCTGAACAGGAATGAACTGTGAAGTATATTCTGACCAGTCATGTTCCAGCAGAAGCCAGAACTACACAAGAGTTGACTGTGACACCTCAGAGAGCTAAAGACTGTACGAGTATGGGGAAATCAGGAACTCAAATTTGGCAGAAGGACATTCCTCCCTCTAAGATAAGGGGAGAAATGAAATAGTAACATTTTAAGTAACGATAAAATCCTAGACATGAGAAAGAAATGTCTTACAATGAAGTGGTGAAACACTGGCCCAGGTTGCCCAGAGAGGTGGTAGATGCGCCAGCCCTGGAGACATTCCAGGCCAGGCTGGACAGGGCTCTGAGCAACCTGATCCAGTTGAAGATGTCCCTGCTCATTGCAGGGGGTTGGATTAGATGACCTTTGAAGGTCCCTTCCAACCCAAACTATGCTATGAATCTGTATTAGAACTTAATGTAATATCATAGTATATGAAGTTACTGGTGAGAAAAGTGCATCTGTAGCTTCCATGTTCTAAGATGAATATGCATATATTGAAAAGTGTTTTTCAAATCTCTATCACATAACACAGAACTGTGATCAATTGCTAGCATGCAATTATCACAAATATTTGATGTTATTAGCTGCTGCAACATTATGACTTGGATAATTACCTGCACCTGTTTTCTCATAATTAAATGGCTGTGTACATCATTAAATTTTCAATGAGGTCCACAGAGTATTTTTTTTTTCCTTTGTGCTACTGAAATGCAGTTGATTAGAAATGTTGTGACTTCTAGATGAAGAATGCATTATTTCAGCTGGTGAGGGAAATAACTATATTGCTTTAACACTGAGAACAAAAGTACTGAGCTCTTTAATTCAGCTCACGGAATTCATGAAAACCTTTTAATTGCTTCTTCTCTGACTCTGAGTTCTGCAAACATATACAAGGGAATTAAGACTGTGTCTGATATGTTGGGAAATCTGATTGCTTCAAATACAAAGGGACTTAAATACAATACAAAACACAATCCATTTTGCTTGTGTAATAACCTGGCTCTGCAGCCACATTTGCTACCTGACATACTGCCACATAACTGTCCATAACTTGAGAGCAGAAGTCCAAAAAGTGTGGACAACTGGAGACACTAGAAGCCACATACCAAGAAGTTCTAGGTGACTATACGTAGTCTCCTATATGTGCTATTTTTGGCTGAAGCCATTCCTTTTACTGAAAAAATGCTGTTTATGCCCACACACTAAGCGAAGAATCTTCACCTTCTGCAAAATTTTAGACATTTTCCAGTACAATTCTACTGTGTATAGGATTTTAAAATATTACATGGAGTATTTCCTGTGAGGCTTGATTAAGGTTAATGAAGTAATTTAAATCACATAATTCTCTGTTAAAAGAAGGAAGACAAAGGGAAATGCTAAAAATACATTTTCCTTAAACTTTTATCCAAATATTGGTTTAGTTTGAATATGGGTCTGGATTTTGATACTAATGAGGAAGAAGCTTTTTTTGTCACTGTCTTGTACTTCAGAGTAATTTCAAATTCAACCCAAAGAACACGTACTCCGTGAATGACAGGTTTGCCAAATAGCTTTCTGATGCAGCATTTAATGACCTCTGCCTCAAATCACTCAAATCAATGACTTTTTGGCCGTTCTCAATATAGCACAGATCGAGCTGCTAACAACATACTATCAGTCATCAATGCCTGCCAACAAATTAAGTGCTGTAAGAAGGGATGAAAAAATCTCTCATAAATCTAATCGAGACAAGAACTCCCTCTTTAATTTCAGCAAAAAGCCTTAAAATAATATGCCAAGAAAATGACTCCCTGAAGAATCGTAACACTTGCACTCCTAAAGAGGAGTGATGGAGTCCACCTCCAGCTCACTGGCATTTTAACTGTGACTATGACTGTGATCTTGTCATATGGAAGATCTGTCTTAAAAGACAAACTTCTAACTCAGGAAATAACTGACTTAAGCCCTGAAATGGAGGCAGTCAAGTTACACACTTTAAAGCCTGTGGATGCAAGGAAGGGTTTTGATCCGCTCTTTATTAGTTTTGAAAGGGCAGGATGGATGAGAAGAAATCTAATGGGATAAGCACAAGACTGAAAGAAAAGCCCTAAAGACTGCATGAAATTAAGAGGCTTTTTTCCCTGTAAATTAATTACTAAATAAGAAAAAGTTTGTTTAGGAATACTCTGATTATTTCCCTTCCTCCTGATCTTGCAATGAGTGCAGCTCCTAGAGAAGCATCTTCAGACTCACTGCTTATTTACAGCCCTCACAGCCTTTCTACTGGCCACAGCTTTTCTCAAACCGGCTAAGTATTTTCATTCTCCAATGGAAGAAACCAGTCAGGCAAACGAGCACAAGAGTTGTATTGTTACTTAGTACAAGTTTGCTGAAACTAGAGCAGAGACTGCATTGGTTTCGGTAAGGTACCCATGGCAGGGAAGGTACAGTAGTAACACGGTCTTCAGCACTGCCTGAGTACGTAAGGAACCCTATGTTCAAACACGTGCTCATTTAATTTATATTACTATGGGGTTCCAAACTACCCAGATTAAAGCTTCCTGAGGTACATTTACCTGGCACAGGCTTATCTCCAGGAAAGAAAACTCCTGTGTTTTTTTTTGTCAACCAAGAGCCTTCACCGAAAATAACTGAATTTTTCTTTTCCAGACCAATATTCCAGTTGAAAAATGCCTGTTCAACATAAGGTAATGCAAAGGTAGCCGTTCTGAGTCCCCAGTAAAATACTTTAATCATTATTTACTGACTTTACAACATGAAGCGAAGCACTTTCCATCCTTCCTGCCGGGATTCTCCTACCTCACCTTCCCTCTCTCCTTTTGGGATTCTCTTACCTCATCTCAAGGAACTCCTTAGGAACACTCCAGGGAGGAAAAACAAACACATCAACAAAGGCCCAGATACTCAGTGTATTTCTAATGTAGCAAGGAAATCTGAAACAAGACTCTGATGCACTTAACCAGCAGGAGACCATCTGGCACTATGGGTGGAAGATGGGAAGGAGACTCGGTTTCCAACGTGTTACAGCAAAACTTTGCAATCCTGAGCATTTTTGTTGTCAAGAAATCCATTTCAAACTCAGCTCCAGTGTCTAGCTTATTATGTTAGCCGCTTCTCAGCATATATTATGGTAGATGTTATATATAACCGCAGCAGGAAAGGTGTAATCACAGCAAGGTAAATGAGTTAGGCTAGAGGGCTTGCTCAGCACTGTGTGGCACTACGTGGTGTTACAATGCACAAAAATACCCTCAGCAGTCAACTCCATCTTCCAGGTTGTGCTGAGAACACTCTGCTTTAATGACAAGTGAATTCCCAGATCTTTCACACAGCCTCTGCCTGACTTTTGTGGAAGAGGAGAGTTCCTCAAACATCAAAAAAGTCATAATTTAGCATATCATCATTTTCCAGTGAAACATCTTTAACAAATCTCTGTCAACTATTGGTGGATTCTAACATAGCATCTCCCAATCACTTCCACAAGTTGCAGCTTATTCTGCAATTCTGCACTCAAACATCAGAGGGCTGCTAGAATATATAAGAAAACAGGACAACTCTTCTCCTCTTCCTGGTAAGCTACGAATACTAAAAAGACAGTCTGTTGCTTCAAATGAAAATTTTGGAAGTCTTCTACATTGCACATTACCTCATGAACCACACTGTTTATATTAAAAATACCTTGTTCTGCAATAGAAGAAAAAAATGTAAAATAAAAATTATGTGTAGAGAACATCTACAATAAAGGATTAAATAAATCATTAGCATATTAACTCCGCCATTTTGATTGAAAGCTCTTAGGCGTGTTGGCAAAATACATTCAAATACCTTGTCTAGTTGCCTATTAAGCAAGCTAGGAACGTTGTCCATCAGCAATTCAGAAACAGAGATTCTGCTGCTGATTAATCTTCTGCTTTGCAAGAATACTGAATGCTCAGGATTTCTAATAAACCCAGTATTTGTGCCAGGTGCTGGAACTTGTAAGTCAGGTCAGAAGATACGCAAATGACTAAGATTCCTGTACGTTATCACAATAAGTAACGCTTCAGACGCAGTTGGTGGCATTACTCACAAAGTCTTGAGGTACGTTGCTGAAGCAGCTATGACCCCTTTAGTGCTTGCGCTGTAGCCACGGCAGCACAAAGCAAGCTGGGTCCGTGCTCAGGCGGTTTGCTCACAGTGACCTCCGTGTTGCTCCGCATTAGCAACAACTGCTATTAGCTTAAGCAGTTAATTGGAAACTGGCTTGGATGCATCAAAACAAGCTGGAGCTGCTTGCAAAAGAGGCACATCCTTAATGTCTGCACCTATTATCTGGATGTGCAATAAAATGCTAAACACTCTAGCGTTCCAGGTCCAGAAAATTCATTGAAAATAGCATTGAATAAGAAACATATTTAATTCTCTTCTATATGAATGTAAACAGAAGAAAAACATCCCTGATAACACAGAACACGAACACAATGCAGTGCTAAAGTATACTTAATGATAAAATACAAATCACAATGGAAAGTCAAACTACTATAACCTTACATATAAGACATTGCAGTTGGCTTTAATATAGACTTGCCAACTGATCACTTTATCTGTCTTTTTCAAAGGGATCACAACTCTTCTACACACAATTAAACAGCAATGTACATTTTTAACAGAACTCCTTCACATTCTATAATATTAAATACTCCTTTAAGTCAGTGTCTTGGTTTATGGAACATCTGCCTAGCTATGCATGTCTGTTAATGAGGTGTCAAAAGGCCATTTTAAACAATAATTTAATATAAGCATTATATGCATTTTCTGCAGAGACTGCATAGACATTGCTAAACATTAAGCAACACTAGGTATTCAGGATACAAATAACCACAACAGGCCATTCAAAAAATTACATATAGCCAAGAAAATCATATATTACCACCTCCAATAGGACAAACAGAATTCCTCATCCCAGCTTTTGACCAGCACTATATTAAACAGAGAAGTCTTCATTGCTGAATACATCCTTTCAACACACTGAATAGCCACTTATGAAGATTTGATATATAATTCATTTTGTACTATTCTAAAATGAATTAAAGGCTGATGCTACTGACTCATTGCAAATGCAGAGACATCCCTTCAGTGATATCAAACCAATCGCTACACAGAAGAAAAATGATGCTACTGTCTTTTAGAAATCAACTGGACCTGTGAAACACTGTAGAAAAGATGTTACAAAACTGAACACAGTGTTTTGAAGCAAAATACATGGACATGAACAGAAATGATATCCAGCAAATGACAAATACAGGGGACTCTTGACAATGTTTACATTTCTTCCAGTAATCTGTAAAATTCTAACTGCATCACTGTCAGCGACAAGACTTACTGTAGCAGTACAGAAACTAACAAAATGCGCTCAAGTACCTCAGAAATTCTTTTTCTGGAAGTCTGCATATCTCTCTGTTTTGGTTGGTTGGGTTTTTTTCTTTTACTCACCTGAGTTTTCTCAGATCTTACTCTACTCATTCCTCAGACCGCCCCTTGATCTTACCTACCTCACTGCTTCAGAGCTCTGAGCCTGCATTCTCTTCACTGCTGTCTGTATGTCCGTTCTCCACCAGTAAACTGGAATCCATACACACGTTTATGTGTCCATACATGTATTTATATACATATTAATCCTTCAGCTTGTAACCCACCCCCCCCACCTTTAATCCAACCAACCCCTTTGTTGCTCTCAGTTCTTATGTTCTTCCCTTCTAGAAAACACGCCCTGGTGTCAGAGAGATGGCTTTGCTGCTGCTGTCTCACACTCAGCCTGCATTCCTTCCTACAGACACTTCACAGAATAAGAAAAAGTTTTAACATAAAGTACCAGATGACTCTGTGGGAACACCACAATGCCAAAACGCTGACAGGCCACCATGAGTCAGATTGGACATGAGCATAAATGGGACTACAGAGTAAGAGTAGAGCAGGCATGAGACAGAAAAATAAATCAATATCTGGGACATCAAGCAAAAATCAGATTAAAATGCAGGAAGAAAAGCACCAGAAGACTGTTTATGTTTATTCACATTATCATGGGACCTTGGAGGACTAAACAAGAACTGCTGCGTAAACACAAAATTAAAAAAAATTGAACAAACAAATGAAGTAAGCAAATAGTACTTATCAGAACAGTGCAAAGGGATTTAGACACAGCATTTATTTTTTTTTTTTAATAGACACAATGACAAAAGAAAGGTTTAGAAACAATGAGATGGGCACACGTGTTTAGAGGGAGCACCTTCCAACGGAGTGAGGTAACATGAAGGAATGCATAAAGATTTCTCTCTGAAAATTTACCAACTAGATGATGAAGACTGCTATCAGGTGTAGCAGAAAGTAAAATTGGTATAACAACACTTAAGCTAATATGAGACACCTAAGGAGGCAACAGAAAAAGAATCACAATAAGTAACTCATATTTGATGCACACTGAAATTAAAAAAAAAATAAGTCATGGTTGTTAGTTTGGAAAAATATCTTTGCAGCTACACTCCAAATGCAAAGAAGTAGTTTGTGGATCCCCGTGGGGCCTAAGTCTGCAAGAATTTGGCATAAATTATTATGTTCTAAATGTGCTGTTTTCTAAAAGAAAGCCGAAACTGAAGATGCTGTCAACGTGACATAGGCAAGATCAGAATAGTGCTACTGTCCACACTGATCAAAAATGCCATAAAAAATATCTCATCCAAGTGATTAATTGGATTGGGAATGTCTTAACTATTGGGTTGACCTTGGCTGGCTGCCAGACACCCACACAACTGCTCTCTCAGTCCCCCTTCTCCACAGGACAGAGGAAGGAAATGAGACAAAATATCTCCAGGGTCAAGACAAAGACAGGGACATCACTCACCAATTACTGTCATGGGCAAACCAGACTCAACTCAGATAAAATTAATTTGATTTATTGCCAGCTAAAACCAGATTATTCTAATGAGGAACAAAGACAAAACAGAATCACAGAATCGACTGGGTTGGAAAAGACCTCAGAGATCATCGAGTCCAACCCTTGGTCCAACTCTAGTCCGTTTACTAGATCATGGCACTAAGTGCCATGTCCAATCTCAGTTTAAAAACCTCCAGGGACGGTGAGTCCACCACCTCCCTGGGCAGGCCATTCCAATGCCTGACCACTCTCTCTGTAAAGAATTTCTTTCTAATATCCAGCCTAAATTTCCCCTGGCAGAGTTTAAGCCCATGCCCCCTTGTCCTGTTGCTAACTGCCTGGGAGAGGAGACCAATCCCCACCTGGCTATAACTTCCCTTCAGGTAGTTATAGAGAGTGATGAGGTCACCTCTAAGCCTCCTCTTCTCTAGACTGGAGCTGGCTGGGACTGGATACATCCAACATGGGGCAGCCCCTGGTCTCTTCTCAGAGGAGCCACCCCTGGCAGGCCCCATTCCCAGCACCTTGCCAATAGGGTATATCTACTGTTTGGGCATGCTTTTCCATAGACATCCTTATTGGACTACAGCTAAAGGGTTTATAGTTAGCTATCATCATAAATGTGTATTATATAAACACATTAATATCAAACTGCTGTATCTGTTCTCTAGTACAATGCAAGATGGCATTAATAATGACTGTTTCTGTAATTATAGTTTTGAACACTATTATAAACATACATTCTTGGAACAGAAAGACAAGGAGAAAGAGGCTGAGAAGAGGGAAGAGCCACTCTGCCTACATCACTTACTCCATTTGACTCACAGGACACTTGAAACAGAAAAGCAGTGGATTAACCACTCTCATTTAATCCATACAAATGTATACAAAAATGTATACATGTCATTGCTTCTTGGGTCTGTTTAGTGCAATTTCCGATTACTACTGACTCTTCAAAAGTAATGCTTATATATATAAAGAAAATTAGCACACCATCACCCTAGTTACTTTAGTAGCAATAACTTCGTATTTTTCTACAACAATAAAAATCCAACAAGGATTAAAGCCCACTGTAAGAAGCACTTTTAGAAACTTTTTATTATTATCTTTCATGCAACTTACCAATTTTCATGTAAAACTAGATCTCACAAAGAACTATTACTGTTCACTAACATGTAAATATATAGCGTGTACATTAAGGCATACACACATATGCATAAATGTTACACGACATGTCTTTTGTCCCACTGAAATAACATATCAAGCCAATATACTTATTTATCTGAAGTACAGTTATGCTCTCACCAGTCTCATGTGGATTAAAATAAATCAAATGCCATAACTAGTGTGCTTCCCCTGACTGGCACCAAATTATGCAAAATATTATATATTGACATCAATTCACTCACTGGAGCATATTGCCTGAAATTAGGAATGTTATGTGCATTAATTTTTTCTACTGACAAGGGACTACTGAACTGAGAGTTCTTGTTTCAGTCAAGTATTACAACATTGTTGTATAAAGCATTTTGCTTTCAAGCCAAGAATTCCCCACAAACCATTAATCTGAGATGTTCTATTCATTATCATCTGAAGTTATTTTTTCTAAAATATGCAGCTCAGAAACTGCAGACAAACTACTTGAAATCATTTTTTAAGAGTATCACATAACTCTCTGGCTAAGGGTGACTGAAAACTAATTAAAATCATTAAGATGATGATTTGAACAAGAACAGGAAAAAAACGTCTAGATGAAATTACGAGGAAAAATTAGATACCACTTGACTGAATCACACCCTTAGACACACTGCTTCTCGTTTGCAAAAATATGAGCATTCCTCTCCCTCTCAAAGGGGTTTTTGACCTTTTAGGGCACCAATATCCACAACCCTTCTCAGACTAACTCATTCATCTTCTGACCCAAGACTCCCAAAGCATATTTCACTTCCTTTAAGGGCAGAAACAAAACTCCCAAATACAATTTATTTCAAAATCTAATATATTTTTACTTGATCATCAGAACATTATTTTAGTCTTCTGATAGAAGGGCAGGAAGACAAATAAGAAACAAGTCGTATGACATCTGATAAATAAAATTACACAGATATCATTTTCCCTCCATAAAAATACCAATCCATACTTTGTCTGGACCCTTGGCTCTGGGAAAACAAAAACAAACCAAATAAATCTTCAAATCTATGGTCATCACAGAAAATAACATAGACTTGAACTTTTTCTATCCACCAAGAAGAATGAACAACATATACTGACAACTGCTTCCACAAAATCCAAGTGGGGAGAGTAATGAATGAAATTTGGAATAGAAAGATACTTTCCAGTGGCATGATTGAGAAAAAGAATGTATAGCTTGCCAAGATGACTGATAAACTATGTGTCTTAGCTCCAACTTGAGAAACAGTATTAAGCATTAATGAAACGGTCCAGAAAATTTTTAGCAGTGTGTGCCAAGGCCACTGGACAAGAGCCAGCTTGAAAAGGAATCAGCAAGAACCTCCTTTATCTGGGATGATGAACTCAATCCAGCACGAGACGATCCAAGTGCTGGGACTCAGGCAAACTGAACATTCATCTTGAAGTTGGGAAGAACAACTATCAAAGGGATTTTACACAAATGCAAAAGTACAGCACAGGCGCTTTAAAAAACTACATTGAAATGGATGTGAAACACCTGCACATCCATCTGCAATGTTTTTAAGCATTCTGGACAGTTATACTAAATTATGAGCCTAATGCAGAAGTCATCCTGTGATGATTTTACAAGTGATTTTGCAAATCTGGATTTTTGTTTTGGCAACTTTTAGGTGTCAATAGTCACCAGGATCTTTGTCTTTTAGAGCTAGGGCTGCAGGAAATGATTCCCTAGGAGATGGAGATCAGTAGACCGAGGGAACCCTTAACATGCCTAGATAAAAACATCAAAAAAGAATAATTGATAAATTTTAGGCTAGTGAGTATTTGTGTGGCTGAAGGAATGACAGCATTACCAGAGAAAGTTTATAATTCAACAGAACGTAAGGGTTGTTGCTATGGAATTAGGTCCAGCTGCATGCAGTGCACAAAGTACATTAAATATAAGTGTAATATCATTTAGGCCCTTTGTTTTGGGATACCTCTCCTTTTTTCTCTCACCTCTTTTTAACTCTTCATTTCTTCTCAGAACAGAATTTGATTAATACCTCTTTCAATGAAAATGCCTGAGGCCATCTTTGTTTTAACTCTTACTATTGCATCATCCTTTGAGGTCCTGTCTGCCTGTTTTCAGCACTATTTCATGTTCATTTTCACGCCACCATTCTGTTTTCTTTCTGCCTTCCCTGGTGACACCAAGTTTCTATTTCTACTTTCTAACCTTTATGTTTCCCACAGCACAAAAGCAAACCCTCACAAAAATCACTTGGAAGTATGGCAATAAACAGGTTTACATGAAGTAGCATTGTAACAATAGCGCTGTCAAGAAATGCTGAAGAAACACATAAGTTAATGGCAAAGAGAAAAAAAAGCAAAATAAGAGACCAACCAGATGGCATTCCTTGACCCAAGGAGGGCTTTAGTGGTGCATTCACTTGATCCCAATTAAGATCATCATCATCTGACTGACTGTAGCCACAGGAACTAAGAGGTTCATCAAAAGTACAGCATCCTGTAAAATAAACACAAAGATAAAAATTAAACAAGGCATGCAGGTAAAAGATTATGAATCTCTAACCTAACACAATTGCAACATTATTCAATGCAGGTTGCATAATTTTTGAATGTGTTTTAATACAAATTCTTTTATCTATATCTATATATAAACCACCACTTTCTGAGAGGGCACGAAACTTTCTTGTCATGGAAACAAAATCCCAAGGGTAAAAGAGCAGATTCAGAACTGCAGACAAACATCCTCCTATGACACAATTTTCAGGTATCAAAAACAAAACAGCAAAATAAGAAGCAGTGAAACTCAGAACATCAAAAGATTGAATGATTAGCATTCTTCAGCAAAAACTAATTATTCCATGCCTGAGAACAGGCATTTTAGAAGAAAACTGTGAGTGTGGGAACACTGGCTCCCATTCCTCTATCTTGGTTTCCAGGGAAGGGAAGGCCGAGATGCTCCCAGGTGAGCGGCGCTGCAAACGGGTACCAACCTGGGCGTCTGTGGGGTCAGCACCTCTGGTACAACACAGCACATCCATCTCAAAAAGCCAACCCACACGCAGCCTCAAACTCTCTGAGAGAAAACAATATTATTTCCTCTCTTTTTTTCCATTCTCTTCTAAGTAATTTAGAAAATAATAACAAGTTATAAGAGCTCACACTATTCCAAGCTGGGGCAGGGAAAAATCTCATGTCACAAATTTAGAAGAACAGAATCTAACACTATCCACAAGAAAATGGAAAAGCTTTGCTTCTTCCCTTTGGTACAGAGGAAACTTTTCCAGTGTTTTTTTTTTGGTTTTTTTTACACAGTTCTCTTCTAACAGAAGTCTAACACAGGGTTACAAATTACTGTTTTCTTTGATGTTTCACTCCACTGAAGAATGACATCTTTCCTATTTGAGAAAACAAATATAACCCTAGTCACGGGTATTTCAGTCTGCGTTAAAGTAAATTCTGCAGCTGTTCAAACAAAACTAAACTTCAGGGCTATTCATCACCTTTGCTATCTGTCCATAGGCACCGCAGGCTTAGCCTTGCCAAGCTGTATTAAAATAGGAAACAGATAAAATCTAGCTTTAAAAGAGGACTTTAAAAATCTAAATTTTCCTAGAACGTAATAAATGGCATTATAGAATACCTTATAAAAAAAG